>NW_011888782.1:11166524-11236505 GCF_000151845.1 Pteropus vampyrus
GGAATTTACTTTGATATTAATTATAAAAGCACTGTAGAAATTTCATACTGTTCATAAGCGTTAATTAAAAGTTTCTTTTCTTACCAATCCTACCTTTTCCTTCCAAAGTTCACAGTAAGAATCATGCCTTATATATATTTCTGCAACTCTTTTTTTCACTTCTCATAATACAGATACACTCCATGCTGGTACATAGAGATACCTTTAGAAAGTAATCTTTGACATCTTGCTATGAAAGATAAAGAAAGTGGCTCAATTATATTTTCTCCCATTCCCACATAGCAATGTTTTTTTGTTATATTACTAGATTTACATTTTGAACATTTATAACATTTACATTTTCCTTTATAATTACGATTTTCATAGTGGTTTATCATTAAGTTTTTTCTAAATTTACCAGGGGTCCATTCTCATGGACCATCCCTTCAATTTATCCTCTCTATAAGTTGTCTATTCTCTTC
The DNA here is from genome assembly GCF_000151845.1 of Pteropus vampyrus. Classification (NCBI taxonomy): domain Eukaryota; kingdom Metazoa; phylum Chordata; class Mammalia; order Chiroptera; family Pteropodidae; genus Pteropus; species Pteropus vampyrus. The sequence continues at coordinate 11,166,986 of NW_011888782.1, forward strand.
ATTCACTTTTTGATGGGCTGGTTTCCATTATCAACTATATTTTTCCAATTTTTTAGAAGGATTTCCTTTGTCTTTGAAAGAGACTGAAACCTGCTCTGGGTATATTACTTTTGTTTTTTCTTTTAATAATCGGTAGACATTGCTTCTGTGCCTTCTGGGAGTAAATGTTGTTATGGGGAAGTCTGAGGCCAACCTGATTTTTATACCTTGTGGCTGATTGAAGACTTTTTGTCTCAATATCCTCAGATTTCTTTCTCTATCCTTGTAATTTAAAAATATCATCAAAATATATTTTTACTAATTATTCTGTAACTATTTTTTTATGAAAAACTACAGTGTCATTTGGATCTGCAGATATAGAACTTCCTTTTTCATAGGAAAATTTTCTTGTATTATGCCTTTGAGAGTTTTGGGGTTTTATTTGGTTGATTGGCTGCTTGCTCGCTTATTTGCCAGTTACCTATATTAAGGGTACTCTACTCTTTGTCTCCCATATGTAATATAACTTGTATTGATTTTTTATTTTCCTTTGCATTTATGTTATTTCCTCATGTTTGTTTTCCATGTCATTGTGCTATTTTTAGCAGTATCCATTCTCCTTCTAGCTATTTTTGATGTGGTTTCCTTTTCTTTAATAATGTTTCACTGCTTTCTTTAATTTCTTTCCTAAACATAGCCAGATTGCTTTTCACCTTTTTCACTGTCTCATTTCTTCTTTAACTTTTATATTAATTCTTTGATATTCTTCCCACCTATCAAAGATTCCGTGTTTCTTTCCAATTTTTTAAGTATAGAGGAGTATTTGTCTGTAGTTATATTTATTTCCAGTCCACTAACATGTATTGATTCCTTTTCATGTTCCTTTTAACTTTTTTGATGGGAGACAGGGGAGTATAACAGTTACCATGAGCAGGTGTCATGTTGGATCCTTGTCGGGTACCAGTCATCTGCGTGTGACTTTCTGCTTGATCACCACTAGCATAAGCAAAAGCATGCACGTGGGGAGTAAGCCGAGACTAACAAGGACCATCTCTCACCTTCTAGAGGAGTGGACCTTCTGCTCTAGAAGAATATTCCTCTTCCGGGAGAGCAAGTCACTGAAGCAGAGGTTAGGGTGACTCACAGTGAAGTTTCCTCACCAAGTTGCTATTTGTTTCTCTTCATTTTCCCTTGCTTATTCTCTGTTCATTGTCTCTAGTAAGTTATCTCAACATCATAAGGAGCCAGAACTCTGCAAAGACTTTTCTGTCCTTGATATGTCTACTAACTCAGTCTTCTAAGGGAAAGACCTGGGTCTCTCAGGGCCCACTAATCCACTTTTAGAACAATTTGTTTTCTGCTAGAGAGTTTTGCTAGGATTTATTGGCATTTTTTAAATCTCAGTTTGGAACAAATATCACTATCTTGGGCAAACTATCTTCATAGTCATGACTTATGTTTGTTTTCTAATTTAATTATGAAATCTATTTTCTACTCTATATTTTAATTCATTTTGTTCATTTCCATGAGTTTCAGGAAAGAGGATATACGTACCTTTACTTCATCATCTTCTCTAGATGAGTTTCATGTGACTTCTTGAAAATGTAAAAAATATAAAGATTCCTAAATTGAATTTGATAAATATAAAGAAATTTTAAAGTCCTCACTCCCATCACTAGTATAAAATTATGATTCTCCATAAATCACCATCAATTGCAATGACCTTTTACAAACCAATATCTTTTACTGACATTTGTTCAGCTTAATATGTAAAGAAAAATTCTACCCCGGTAATCACCGGCTATAATGTATAATGGTAAAGAGATGAGTGGACCTTTTACTGCTATTTCCCCATCAGCTAAAATGATAGACATATATGTCAGTAAAATTAACTTTTGTGTTTTAAATAGGTGCCTTTTATTTTAAATGCAACTGACTTCCCACCCCCAGCAGTCATTGTTAGAAAGCATTAAATTGAGCATTCAAGATTAATTTCCTAGCAGGTCAAGAGGAGAACAGCATGTAGCCAATCCTACCTTAGTGTTCCTTCTTAATGGTTCCAGCACAGTGTGAAAAAGTAAACAGTTGTGACAAGAGATGTAATGGATGAGCTTGGTGTAACAGGTCACCCCAACTGAAGCTCATCCTCTGTTTAAGTATACTCTGTAATGAAGTGTACCATAGTTGTTCAGATTATCAAAGACTCATAAACCATATTTCTGGAGTGGGGAAGGATCTTGAGTAAATATGTTATGAATGATTGTGCCTAGTGACACTAAAAGAATAAAAACAAATAATGAATAAAGTTTGCTTATCTAAAGTTTTAGCCTAGGACTCCCTGGTATTAATAAGCACCCTTCCCTCTCCTACATTCCTACTGCCATTCTATTCTCTCTTACATACAAACACACTCAATTCCAAATGGTTTAGTTTCTTAATAATTATTTGGAGAATAGTGACTTTAGTAAAGACCGTAAATTTATAGCATATTTTCCCCCAAACCTAACATATATAATGCCTTTTAACACACAGAGCTACAGAGAAATGAAGTGAGATAGTGGTCAAATTGTCTTCCCCTCTTCATAGAATTATATGAAAATGGGAAACTTTGCCCTTCTCCCACTAATTCCCAAATCTCACGAAGATAGACTGACAGGAAGAAATCAGAATAATGCCCTATTTACCAACATAAATTGTTACTCGGAACTAGAGTAGATTATTTTAAAGAAAAGTTAAATTCCTTGGTTGAATTATATTTGCCTAGTGGTCAGTTTTCAACACTAATTATCATGGTAGGTAATATTTATTTAGTACTTATTTTGTGTCAGACACACTCCTAGGCATTTTACACACATTGCATGGTTTAATCTCCCCAAATAGGAAACATTCTTTCTTCAGCTTACAGAATTCCAAGGTTAGCCCGAGGTCATAGGATGGAAACCATGGTCTCTCAACTCCATGGCCTGAAGCCTTTGTCTCCATATTCTACTGCTGCAGGCTGTCCAATATCGTAATCACTAGCCACATGTGACTATTAAGTACTTGAAATGTGACTAAGGTGAGAATAAGCTGAATTTTTAAATTTAATTTAATATTAAGTTTAAATAGTTACATAAGGCTACCATATTAGACAACACAAATCTAGTTGGTCTTCCATAAGAAGAATGTTTTTTTGTTTTTGGTAACACAGCAATACATAATCAATGCACTGCACATAACTATGATATATCTAAAATCTCTGTATTTAAAAATTTATGAAAATGAGAAAATCTTATCAAAATACAAAAGTTGCCTCATGAGTTTGTTTTACTGGCTCTCTACTTCTGAGAATACCACCTCCATAAAATAAACAAACAAATATTTAATACCCATTTTCCAAGAACAAATGTATACTTTGCTTTTACATTTTAATGGTTATCCCAAAGAGACATTTGACAGCAGGAGCTCAGTACTTCTGGAAACTAATTAAAAGATTGTTCATTAGAAAATGGAACGGCAATACAATGCCTGCTGTTCCCTCAGAAAATAGTTGAGTTTGTACTTTCTTTCAAGGTAGCTTATTTGACTTGTCACCCTAGCTCTCATTCAGAAGCACCGAAAGCAATGTTCCCTCAATTAATGGGTCTTCTCCAGTTCATCTGAAGTCAAATTCAGAATTTCTTGTCATCTATATGTCTTCTTTGAAGGATCCTGGCTGGGGCTCTGTAAATTGGATTAACAAAAGGCAGATTAACAGACAAATTTATTTAATATAAATTTTACATGACAAGGGAGCCTTCAATAGGAAACGACTACCTGAAGAAATGATTAAACATGAACCAGTTTATACCAGGCTTGATGAAGAATGGAAAGGCATGAAACAGAATGTGATAGAACAAAAAGGTATAAGCTACAGGGAGTAAACCAGGGGGAGCTTAGCGTGGCCTGTTGGCCTGGATTCCTCTCTGCGCCCCTGCATCGCTGGAGATAAGGATGCTTCTTTACAGGGGGGAGGACCTCTCACAACATCTATTATGACCCACGGTGGGGGACAAGGGAGAAGTCAGAGAGTCCTTCCAGCACCTTCTGCTTCTATGGTCTACTTCAGGGAAGAAAGGAGAGATCAGAGAGTACTTCCTGCATCTGCCATTCCTCAAATTCCTTCATCTTAAAATTCTTAAAATGCTATATGCCAAGGTACCATATTTTGGGGTAGCATGTTGTGAATCCTGTCATTTGCATATGTTCCATGCATGCATGTCTTAGGGCTGACTCTGGAACTTGTATCAATTTATGATACAGAATGAGTACTGGAAATAATATACTCCAGTTTTGTTGTGTTGGTGAATAGGACATTATTTTGATTTCTTCCTGTCAGTTTATCTTCCCGAGATATGGGGATTAGTGAGAGAAGGGGAAAGTATCCCATTTTTATTTATAATTCCATGAAGAGGGGAAGGACAGCTTGACCACTATGTCGCTGTATTTTCTACGTATCTCTGTGTTCCCAGTCCTCTCCTCCCTGGGATTTTCCCATACTCTCTGGTTCCCGTGGGGCCCCCTTTTCCAACCAGAAAGATGGGTTTCTCCCCCTAAACTCTTGCACAATTCTTAATGACAGCATCTGCCATTGGGGTGAAGTAAGAAAAGAAAGGAATGAGGAAATGAATGATAGGGATTTTCCCACACACTCACAGATCACTTTTTCTGGTTCCTCCAGCCAGCCAGGCATGTGCTTCTCTTGGAGTTTTATATACCCATGCCATTGTGGCCACTGCTACCGTCCCCACCACCATTAACATAGCTTCATGACTGGGACTATCCTCAGAACAGTGCTGGGTGGTGGGTAAAAATATAACTTCTATCTCACAAGAGCCCCTATTTCTGATCCTCTGGCCAGCAGGAAAGATATCTCTCAATTTTTGCTACCTATGCCCATTGCTTAGCTCTGTAGCTCAGGCCATCAGGCTACACTCAGTAAACCAGAAAACTCAATGATACCAGTCATTCTTCAAATTTTGACTTTTCTCACTGTCTGCCTACAATTGATTATTTACTTTCCAGAGTCCTCTGAGAGTTGCCTTTTGTATTCTGTCAGAACTCTTTGGTTGTAATATATAGAGACTCTCTAGCCGACTTACTCCATCTTGGCAAGTACTGCACATTTTTTCCAATATTATAAACAAAATTCTACTTAAAAGATGAGAAAAGATTCTGGAAGTTGAGCTTAAAAATGACAATAGATTCAAAGGTTTAGAGACATATAATGTGAGTTAGGATACTAAGCTATTTTTTTTTAATTAAATTTATTGGGGTAGCATTGGTTAATAAAATTATATAGGTTTCAAGTGTACAAATCAATTATATGTCTTACGTATATTGCATTGTGTTTTCACCACCCACAGTTAAATTTCCATCTGTCACCATATGTTTGACCCCCTTTACCTTTATCAACCCCCCAAACTATTTTTTTAAAAGCATCTTTCGCCACATCAAAAAGAAATTGGATATATTTTCAGAGTCCCAGAAAATGTGAAGGGTCTTCACTCTTCATTATGGTTCAACTGCCTTTTTCCTCTGTGTCTGTAATAGCCATCATACTTTTTACTCTCTTAAATCACAGACAAAACATTCCATAGATATAATAAGCAAATCTGCCCTTTCATGTGGCTGACCACTTTTCTATTACTTATTATAGACCCTGAGTGAGGTTACAAGGTAATAGAGCACAGTGAAGAAACACACAGGCAGATATTCACATGGGGTGGAAATGTTTTGTTACAAAAGTCCTTCTTTGACTATTATTCACTTTTTTATTTGTGCATTAAAATAGAAATAGAAATCTCAAGATTATCTCCATAGCACTTATACCTGTGAATACACGATGCCAAAAAGCATCTCAATACTTACTCAGGTACTAGAGACTTTCGTCACCTGTTTTTTCATTAAAATCATCTCTGGAGCCATATAAATCAAAGATCTCTAGATACCTTATAAAATCAACCACCCAAGTCTACATAGCCTGAGAAAAGGGTACATGTGAAGTGTTTCAGGGGATCTTGGTTTTACTTCTATCTTCTTTGACCTTTCTAAATATCCCTTTTGTATACTCCTCAGACATATTCATATTTCTGATGTATTCATGATGTGGTTAACTCATTGTATAAATGAATGACCTTACAAATATAGCTATATGCCCTGCTACATTCATTCAACAAATATCAGTTGTGCCAAGAACAATAATAATTGTTAGAATTAAACAATAAATAAAAACAATAGATGTAATGGATAGGTGGGCATCCCACCTAATTTTGCTCATCAACAGCACTGAAGCTCCAAATAATCAAAGACAATGATCCTGTCTATTTACCTCAAAACAACAGATGATAGGTACTTTCTGCCTTACATTTCTGTGGCCAAATACTGATTCTACTGGCTTTATGAAGGCTAAAAAGACCTCTTTTAGAAAGTTTTCAATTAATATATAAATGGCCATTGCGTTACTAATAAAAAAGAATGGAAGGAAAGAATGGAGAGTAGGAACTGACGAAGGAGGTAAGGAAGGACGAAGGAGAGAGAAGGAGGAAAATGAAAGATAGAAAAGTAGTATTCTTTTATCCCCTCAATGTGCACTTTAATAAGTATGAGAAAGCTGGTGCTTCAAACTATTAATATTAATACATACAAGTGGCATAGAGAAAATAAATGCTAAAATTTATAACAATACTCTTCTGCTATTGTTTCAATGATCTAGCATTTCATATTGAATTTGATAGTTGGTAGGGGTATAAGAAAAATAGAACAGGACTCTTCCTCATACAATAATTTTTATAAACAGTGCCAGGACTGTTTTTGAACTTAGATGTCGTTATTATTTATCTGGAAGATCTTGCATCAATGCTTGCGGTTAATATACATATTTAATATTATAATTTTCATTCAAAACCTCAGAGATTATGAAAATAACACTCTTCTGATATATGTCTGCCCTCTTATCCTATTTCTCTACCTAACTTTAAATACAGGTTAATAAGTTTCTAATCAGACTGTGCACTTTCCACATTTGATATTTTTCTGTACTTTTGGTCTTGCTTAAGAGAAAATATCTTATGCTATTATCATAATTGCCATCTTTCCATTTACTAAAATTATCTTTCTATCTGAAAAGATTCCTTTAACAGTTACAAGTATTCCTGCACTAATGCCTCACAAGAGAAAATTCTATAAAACAACATTCAGTATACTTTGGACAATCCATTTAGAGAATTTGGTTACTAAAGAACTAAAATAATCTAACAGTAAGTTGATAGCATTTATTAAACAACCTCTCAGGATAGTTTCCCAAAACAGCATTATAAAATTATCTTAAAGTAACCAGAATATTATTTTAATAAATATTCTGTCTCTTTTCTCTTTTGTCATTTATTTTCTCCTTTCCACTTAAACATGCCAAACAATATTGAATGGCATTTTACTATGTCTTACAGAGAGGGAGAAATGTATACTCTAAATAGTTCTTTATTTTACATAGGGTGGTAATCTTTGTTTAAAATGCATACTTCAAAAATATAATGATATATAAACTTCTGGTCAGTAACTCAGGTATATTCTTTTTTTTTAATAACAGCTTTCTTGAGATGTAATTCACATATTATAAAGTTCATCTTTTTAAAGTATTCAATACAGTGGGTTTTAGTATGTTTCCAGAAGGTTATTATCACCCCAAAAAGAAAACCCACACCCATTAGCAGTCACTATTTATTCTACATTTCTGTAGCCCCCAGCAACTACTAGTCTATTTTCTGTCTCTAGGAATTTGCCTGTTCTGGACTTTTCATATAAATGAGCTCATATAATATGTGGTCTTATGTGACTGACTTCTTTTACTTACAATAAATGTATTCAAGATTCACCCATTTTATTGCATATATCAATACTTTATTCCTTTTCATGACCAAATGATATTCCATTGTAGGAATACAAAATATTTTATCTGTTCTTCAAGGGATGGATATTTGGGTTGTTTCTTCTTGTTTACTCTTATGAATAATGCTGCCATAAAATATTTATGTACCAGTTTTTGTATGGACATATATTTTCAGTTCTCTTAGATGTGTACCTAGGAGAATTGTTGAGTTAAATGTTTGAGGAACAGACTTTTCCAAAGCAGCTGCACAATTTTGCATTCTCACTGGCAATGTGTGAAAGTTTGATTTCTCCACATTTTCTCCACTACTTGTTCTCATTTGTCTTTGTGATTTTAGCCATCCTAATAGGCATGCCATAACTTCTCAGTGTAGTTTTGATTTGCTTTCCCCTCATGACTAAGGATTCAGAGCATCTTTTCATGCATTTATTTGGCTATTGCATATCTTCTTTGGAGAAATGTCAATTAAAATGCTTTGCCCATTTCTAGTTGTCTTTTTATTGTTGAGTATAAGAGGTCAGGATATATCCTGAATAAAATTGCTTATTGGATACATGATTTGCATCCATGATACTGCCTCCCATTCTTTTTCTCTCTTTCACCTTTTTTGATGGTGTCGTTTGAAGCACAAATGTTTTTAATTTTGATTAAGTCAAAAAATGTTTTTTTTCTTTTTTGCTTGTGTTTTAGTGCCATATCTTAGAAATCATTGCCTAATCCAAGGTCACAAAAATTTATATCTATGCTTTCTCCTAACAATTTTCTAAGTTTTAGCTTTTACATTTAAGTCTCTGATCCATTTTGAATTAATTTTTGTATATGGTATAAGGTAGTGGCCCAAACTCATTCTTTTGAATGTGGCTATACAGTTGCCCTATCATCCATTTCATAATGAATGAACTTAATCAATCTGGACCAAATAGACCGAGTTGCAAAAATATCATTAAAATAGTGTGTTCTAAGGAAGATGTAGTGAAATGATCTGAAAAAAAAAAAATATCAACTTGTTCATTTGGTTGGCATGATATCATGTGAAATGACTCACAGGAAAAGTGAATTTGTCAATGTTTTGTGAGCGTAAGTTATGTAAAAAAGAGAGATGTTTGTAACTGGTACAGGTCATCAAAGAAAAGATATGCATTTGCCGTGGAATGGAGACAGCTCATCAGGACTTTCTACAGCCTGGATGATAGACTTTAGGAATATTTCTTCTGCTCTTTAATTTCTCTGGTACCCTCTACAGAGAAACAGTTCTGGGGAAAACAAGACTTACCTCTCTGGACATAGGTAGCTTCTCACTTTAACTTATTAAATGAGCATCTATGTTAGCAGTCAGTTTCTTGCAAGTTTGGTGATCATTAGTTAATGACTTACAGCCTGATCATCTCTGAATGAACTGATGGTGTCCCACTTGTGTTTTTGCAAAGCTGAGAAACTGATTGAGGTTAATGGATATCACCAAGAAAAGGCCATTATTGAGAACCTCCTTTAGCTGCCAACTGTTTTTTCTTTCTCTGACAGCTTTCCTTAAATGCATGAACTAAAACGGGAGCATTGAAAATGTACTTAAAATATTTAATATCAAGGCCAGGCCTTGGGGTGTGTGGGGAGGAGACGGGGAGGGTCCTTGATAATTTGGGTGGCCAGGGAGCCACTTCATAAAAGTGCTTGGCACCTAATCTGGGTTCTGAACGCTGAGGGAGACTAAAAGAGTGAGGTAGGATGAAGCAGACAGCATGATGGTATTCAGAGATATTCTAGGCTCTGCCACTAACTGACCTTGTAACACTGGGCAACTTACATGTTTCTAGGATATACAGTATGGATGCTCTTATCTATAAATTGGTTACATTAATCTTAACTTAATTGGTTGTCATGAAACTTTTAAGGACCACTCAGCACCATGCCCGATACGTGGTACATCTTCAACAAATTCAGTGTATTTCTCGTTCTGCTTCAGTCTAACCAAGGGGCTGCCCTCAACATTGATCAAGAGGTCAACTTCGCTGTCTAAATTAAATTTGGATTTAGCTTTGGGGTAACACTCACCTATTTCTGTCACCAGGAAAGAGAATAAAGTGGTGATTTCTCTCAAAAAAACTTACCCCTCCCCCTTCACAGATACACTGGATCAAGACAAATAGGATTTTTTCTGGAGATCAGGACCTGCGTGTTTAATTTATTGTTGGAACACAAGGTGGGTCTTTAGATCTATAGCCATCTAGCTAGCAGTGGTGATCAGAGATCATTCTTTGTGAAAAAACAATTTCTTTTCCTCACATTTTGAACATCACTATGAATTCTTCATGGAAATCTGTTATCTGCCTTGTGTCACTTTTGTGAATTTCCTCCTCTGCCTTTCTCATCTCTCAGAAAGGGTACAATTACAAATTCACAAAACAATTGAACTTCGAGTTGGAAGCAGCATTTCACCCTTGGCAACCAGAATTCTTAATCATTATGCACCTTGTAAGTGAAAAAAAAAAAGCTAATATTTTATCTTGATGAATAAGAGTCAGTACTTGTCATATAGGGCTCTCACGGAGCTGATAATATGGGTAAAAAAACTGATGTTAGATTTGCAGAGAGATTTTATGTCATATCAGAGTGGTTTGTGCGAACAATTTTATTTATTTATTAGTTGAGCTGCTAAAGTCCAAAGACAACCAGAACGTGGTCTTTTAAATGTATAACTTTTGAAAAAAATATATTAAAAAGTGAATTATTTTTATGCCTTTGGTCTGGGAAAGCAAAGGCCACTGTAGATATGTGTGTGTGTGTGTGTGTGTGCGCGCGCATGTGTGTGTGTGAATTCCTAACATTGCATACAGATTTACTGAGTTTTCATTGAGATTTCTTTTTCTTTTTTTAATTGGGGTATAATCGACATAACATATTAGTTTCAGGTGTATAACAGAGCTTTCTTAAAAGTTTACTTTTTCCTTCTAACCTTTGATTTATTCATGACTATCTCCTAATCTACCATGTAAATGTCCACATGTTTATAAATATTTCTATGAGGAATGGCGTTATCCTTTGCACTAATCTCCAAGACCTTAATTGCTTCAATTAGTAAGTGAAAATATGTGTGCACATAAACATTAAACTATATTGTCATTAGCTATTCAAAAATATTCATTGTGTACTTGCCCTATTGTATACTTGCCACTCCACTATGATAGAAGCAAAAGAATAGATGTGGTCCCTTTCTGCATCAAGGAAAAGCCAATCTACTTAGGAAATATGAACTAAATGTAACGTACACAAAGAACCCAGAGAATATGCTGTTATCTTTATTTAGCTGTCTTTTCTCATATTATTCCCCCCGTCTAGACAAACCATTCCCCTGTGTTGTGCTACCCTCATTGATATAATCACCTAGAATGGAAGAACAACAATGAGGGAAACTCGTTTAATCATTAAGGAAGAATTAAAAGAATTAAGAAAGAATTAATTAAAGGTCCCTCCAAGGATATCTACCTTGTCTTGAAATTAATATAGAAAGAAAACAAAAGACTGTACTGGAAAGTACCTCATAATCAAACATATAACCATGACTTTCGAATTTTTACATGTTTAAGCAAACAGTAGTGGAAATTTATGAACAATAACTCAAAAGATAGTCTCCTCAAAAAGGATAGGAGGGTAAAAAAAAATGAAATTCTGACTGTATAATCAATGAAGCAGAAAAGACAAAGAAAACTCAAAAAACTAATTTGAACCTAGATATGAAAATGGAAGATATTAAAATATGGGGAAAAATAAAAATATTCAAAGATGAAGATAAAGAGTGGCACAAACAGCCTATTTCGAAAGGTCTTGTGTGGCAGTTATGGAATTTTATCTTAGCCTTATCTCATTGTACATCATTATCAAGAACTTATAAGAGGACATTGGCTTCATACTTGTCATGCTTGTCCAAGACATCATAAAACTCAAAATACTGTCCCAAAAGCTCTTGATGGCCTGGAAAAATAGACCAAATCTTACCAAGGGAAACATAAATTGAACAATATAAAGTTAAACTCTCACATTCAAATACCATCTGTCCCTAAATGGAATAGGGAATGAGCTTATCAGCAGGACTCATAGTGATTGACAGGAAATTCAGCATGACTAGCAATGTGGTTTGTCTGATCCGTAATTTCATTTGATGCTCCAATGCAGGTCAAAGATTGTGCTGGTGAACCACACTTGGAATAGTGTGTTCTGTCCAGGTACCATGTTTTAAGGAAAATGTTGCCCAGCTGGAATATGTCCAGCACAGAGGACTGTGATAAGAGTGAAGAAAGGATTAAAAGCATCCTCACAGAAAAACACATGAAGAGGACATTTAGCCTAGAAAAGAGGAGATATTCATGGAGACATAACAACTGTCTTCTAATTTTTGAAGGGCTTATTAGTGGAAAAGTGATTATGCTCCATCTACGTGTCTAAGAGAGTACAATCAGGGCAAAGGGGTAAGAACTAAGGTGAGGCAGGTTTGGGCTGAATATTGAAAAGACCTTTAGGATATCTAAAATTGTGCAGATATTAAGTTGATTTAGTCAAGATGTTAGACTATCATTAAAAATGTTTAAATTGAAGGCATTTTGTCTAAGTCCCTCCAAGGGCAGCAGTGTGTTCGCTGCCTCCACTCCCTCTCAGGTTCTGTCTGCCCTCTGCTTCACAGGAGTCCCCCAGACCCTCCCTTTCCATCCAACTTCTATTCACCCATCTCATTCCCCATTTAGCCTTCTCAGGCCCCTTGTTTCTACTTTCTAGGCTCCCCCATTCCCCAGACCCTTAAAACACCCAGAGACTTCCAAGTCCATGCCTGCTGATACCCCTACTACCACCCTACCTTCTCAATCTGGAAAATTCAACCTTTTCCATAAAAGCACACTCCAATATCTACTCCTGAAGATAATTTAGTCTATCCCTTATTTGTATTCCACAGCACTCCCTTTCTACCTTAGCTATTGCATTTACCTACTTCTATTGTAAAGATTCATGTACATACTAGTCTTCCTTACTAAATTATGAGGTCAGTAACTGTTATTCATCCCTCCATTGATCTCAGCTTCAAGGCAATGCATCAGAACACATGCTATTGAGTGAATAAAGGATGATAGAAAGGACTGAACATAAGGTAGAACATCAGAATAAGGAACCTCTGAGGTTCCCTCAAGCTCAATGACTGCATATTTCTATGTAGCACTGTCTCTGAAGAAGATTCCAAAAGAGAAGCAGTTAGTCATCCTAAGGTAACTGGTTCAGGTGGACAGCGCTCTTTTGTGATGTTTCAGTGGAGTCAGGCAACTGTTTTATGATCACATTTGACATGGTAAAGTAACAGAATACATGACTTCCTAGGGGAATGTTGATCGAAGTGAAACTGTTTGGAAGGTTTGCTTTATGAGATGATTCTGATAACCTGATCCAGCAAGAGTTAAGAATTAGTCTATACCTTGAAATTCTTTTTGTAGTTTTCAGCCATAGCAGTACCAACCCTGAGGAGGGCATTTAGAAATGTATGGCATTTTTAGTTGTCATAGTGTCTGGGACTGATCTGGCATTAGTGGGCAGAGATCAGGGATGTGAATATACTACAGTATGAGGAACAGTCCATCAACCAAATTGTCTCACTCAAAATGTCATTAGCCCTCCTCTCAAGAAACAATAACTAAACAGAGCAGAATGTGTTAATTTGATGCTCTTACTTTCTCTCGTCATGGTTTTTCAAACCAATATAATAAACAGATATGTTAATAAAACAGCAAATCCATTGTGAAGAGTCATCTTGCTTTCACCAATGATTAGTGTTCCCTTTCTACAATATGCAGGGGTTTTTTTTCTGGAAAATGGTTGCCCAGATAGTAGCTACATCTCCCAATACTCCCTGTATTTAGCTGTGACCATGTGACTGAGCTCTGTCTGGCCAATGATATATAGGCAAAATATCATATATCACTTGTTGACCTGGTGAATAAAAATCTCCTTTGCAATTTTTCACTCACCTTTCTGCTACCTGGACATCAATGTCCTGGGCAACCTAGGAAGCTACATGTTACAGATGACAGACCTCTCTTTAGCCTCAGCCCCTGAATGACTACCTGGAGCAGAACACTGCACCACCTCCTCCCATCCACTGGTTGGACTTCACATAAGCAAAAAAATTAATTTCCATTGTGTTAAGCCATCATTATCTTAACTAACATAAACATTTCCAAATAAATGCTTCAATTAGGATAACTTCTACATATAAAAAATATAGACAATATTAAAGCATTTATGATTTTTTTCCTTTTAAACAAAACCTATTTTTATACATAAACCAAAGCCATCTCCTTTCTAGTAGAGTTAGAGATCTTAGTCTCTGTCATTACTTTCCAAATAAGTCAAGAGATTGGAGCCCCTTTCCTGGGCAAGTCTAAGGAAGCTGTTCTTTCTCAAGCTTTGTCTCTCACACATTCATGTGGAGGCCAGTCAGTGTGGAGCCAGTCTCTCGGCCTGTCTTTTTCTCTCCTCAGTTTGTTTTTGAAGCTTTTTTTCCCTTTCTCCTTTCCCCATGGTGTGAGTTCATGTGTGGCTGGTTTTCTTGGGCACATGGCCCAGTCCAATTTCAGCTTTGTTTGTTGTTTGTCCTGACTCTGTTCTGAGATCGGCCTCTGATACTCGGTGCTGAGTTCCCTGGAAAAGGGGACCCCAATTGCATTCCTTTAAGTCTGGTTGGAAGATAGCAAATGCAAGAACACCAGGGCTGTGCAAGGCTTTGTTCACAGAGAAGGAAGCTGCAGTATTTTGTATAGAATGAGAAATACATAAATGTGAGTTTTTGGAGCCTCCGATTTAAACCAATAAAGAATTCCTAATCCAAAGGAGAACTGTCCCAATATTGGCCTATCATTGATACAAGAACCAAACAGCCAAAAAGTTTACTTGGTTGGAATTTGTTCACACTCCTTTTTTATGAGAAAAAAAAATTAACAAATGTTCAAAGGGCAGAATGTAATCTTCTATAATCCCACAAGAAGCAGAGACCCGCCAGGTTCTCAGTCAGAAACTAGAGAGGCCACACCCAAGGGATAAGAACAAACCAGAATTGAATCACATCTTACAAATGCCCAGCCATCCCCAACCTAGCTCAATCCTTGGTTGAATTGGATCAGCTCCTTACCTTGTCTGCTAGATAAGAGGAAAGGGGTAACCCGGGTGTAAAACAGAGGAAAGGAAACTTGTATCTTGTGAGAGATGTCCTCCTTCCTCCTTCTAGCTACGCTAGTATTGATTAGTTTCAATATACAGGCTGGTTTATTCAGCCTGCTCTCGCCTGTCCAGGCCTGTCACTGTAGCTGGCTGACTTTGGGCAAGTCAGTTAACATTGATAATCCTTGGTTACATTACCTGTTTAATTAGAATGGTAGAACCTACTCATTGGCTTATGTATGGCAAACATTAAATGAGATAAGACATGATCGGCAGAGCTTAGAGGGTAAGAAAGTAGCCTCTAAAGAGTCTTGACAAATGAACAGAGACTCATGGACATGGACTATAGACTAGTGGTTACCAGAAGATAGGGGGTGGGTGGAGGGGGGAGGTAGACGTGGTAAAGGGGGTCAAATATGCGGTGACAGAAAGAAATGTAACTATGGAAAGTGAACACACAGTGTAAATAGATATATGCCTTACTGTTAAAGTGTACAGCTGAAACTTATTGGATTTCATTAATCAATGACACAATAAAAATTGTAATTAATTAAATGAAATAGTCATGAAGATAGAAAATATAAGGAATATAGCCAATAATATTGTAACAACTATACATGATTTCCGAGGGGCACTAGATTTATTGGGGTGATCACTGTGTGAGTTATACAGATGTCTAATCACTATGTTGTATACTCGAAACTAATATAGTATTGTATGCCAACTATAACTAAAAATAGAAAATTATTAATTAAAAAAATAGTCTTGATCTGTCCCTTACTAATTTTGGACAAGTCACTTAACCTCTCCGTTTTTATTTCTTCATCTGTGAAATGGGGCTAGTAATAATATCTGCTACATAGGATTATTTTAAGAATTAAATGAGTTAAAATATAAATCAATTAGAGTAGTTTCTGGTAAGAGGAGTATGGTATATATGTGTTGGTTAAATAAATCATAGTACTTGTCTCATAATGAAAGCTCAAGAAGTGCTGTTGCTATTGTCATTATTATCATAATTATATGATGATGATGATCATGACTACCACCATCGTCATCCCATTATTATTTTTCTGAACCCTGTTACATTTGACCCTCTTTCCATCTCTTCTTTTGATACTATTTCCTTGGCTCCTGAGGCACCACACTTGCTAGTTCTTCGTCTTGTTTCGTGCTCATTTCTCCTTAATCTTTTTCATAAACATCTCTTTTTTTATTTGCAGCACTTCTTCCAGGCTACTGTCTCTCATTCTTGAGTGATGTCATCCAGCCTTACTGTTCAAATTATTCCTCAGATGAGGATGGCATCTCCTCATTCCCAACGTCAAATCTGTTTCATCGCCCAGGCTCCCACAGGTTCCAGATGTCCCTATTTGATTGTCATATGTCTGTCTCCATCTGGTCATCCCAAATCATTCAAAAAGAAACTCATCATCTTCCCTCTAAATCAAGTCCTCCTCCTTCTCCTTCATTCTGGATCTCATTTGGGCACCAGTCACCCAAGCTAGAAATATAGAGGTCATTCTGGAGTCCATTTTCATCCTCATTCCTCACATACAAACCATCATTAATGCCTGCCAATTTTGCTGGCGGATATTGCCCAAACTGGGACTTCCTTTCTCTTCTGACTCCTAGTGCCTTAATTTAGACTCTAACACCTCTCACTTGGACCTTTTACATAGTCTTCTTTCTCTTAACCTGCCCTCTTCAAGCCCGTCCTCCACATTGCTACACTAGTAATGTTTTCAAAACACAAAGATGACTCTATTATTCCCTAGATGAATTAAAGCCCCCTTTTTTATAGGTTAGAGACTAGACTCCCCATTATAGCAAGCTCCTAGTATCTGGACCCCTGAAAACTTGTCCAGCCTCATTTTCCAAACATTCTGTATCTCAAACTTTGTTCACTGGATCAAGGAAACTATTATGTTTTAGTCTTTATCTAACTTGGAATCCCTGCCCAGAGCAACCTCACTATACGTAACTCCTGTTCATCCTCTAATACTCAGCTCAGTCATGACCCCTCTCAGAAACATCTCTCATTCCATCACTCTCCTCTCCTTTCTACTTACAAATTGGACTCTACATCTGTATAAATTTTCTATGTCTGCTGTAACAAATTACCACACACGTAGTATTTTAAAATAAATTTATCATCTTACAGTTCTGTTGGTCCAAAGTCTAACATGCATCTCACTGGACTAAAACCAAAGCTTCTGCAGGGCTTGTCCTTTTGGGTAGGCTTTGGATAGGGTGTTTCCTTGCCTTTTTCAGATTCTACAAGCTACCTGCATTCCTTGGCTCTTGTTTCCTTCCCTTCCTCCAGCTTGAAATCCAGCAATGATTGTTTGAGTCCTTCTCACATTTCATCACTTTGGCTTACACTTCTGCTTCCCTCTACCACTTTTAAGGATCCTTCTCTTCATATTGGACTCACCCAGAAAATTCAGGATAATCTCCCTGTTTTAAGCTCAGCAAACTTAATTCCTCTTTGACATGGATATAACATATTCATAGTTTCTGGGGATTAGGATATGGATATCTTTGAATAGGCTGTTATTCTGCCTACCATAGTGTCTCCACATTCACATAAACTCCATGCTTATCTCTGTCATTCCACATAATAAATGTTGTCATAGCATTTGTTTGTTGTTTTTTTGAAATTGAGATGTAGTTGATATATAACATTGTAGAAGTTTAAGGTGTACAAGCTGTTGATTTGACACATTTATATCTTGCTTCAGCATTTCTATTTGTCAGTCTCAACGACTTAACCTTGACCTTCTTAGGGTCTTATTCATTTTTGAAACCTTATATTAAGAATAAACAGTAAACCCTCAATAAATGTTTTTGAAATAATGTAGATAAGTCATATACCTAGTGGTAACCTAAAATCTCTTTAAGAACAAGCACAGAAGAAAGAGTAACCTGTGCTTAGTTATTATAGTTATTCATATTAATAGTTTTATCTCTACAAAAATTGGTCAACCAATATATGATATTAATAAGTTGCATTACTCTTATTATTATAGCTAACATTAATTGTGTCTCTTATTTCATATGAGAAATCATTCTTAGTGCTTTTACTGTGTTAATTCATTTAGTTTTACAACAATATTCTGGAATACGTACAATTACAATTGCCCATTTTATGAATGTGGAAACTGAGGTAGGAAAGATTGAATAATTTGCCTGGTGTCAGCCAGCATAGTATACAGTAACTCCGAGTAACCACTTTATTCTTCCAACCCAAACAATCCCTTCTGTGACCAGTCTACATAAATGGGAAGGCACTGTGGTTAATTTGAAATTTTGTTTATTTCTTAGGAAACTCAGTAGCCTTTAGCCTCATAGGTTTTAGGAAAGAACTGAGTGAATTAGCTGGCTCCATTTGAGATTATTCAGCTAGCCACCCTCTAAGACACATAGACTGTGGGCCTCAAGTGTAAAAATGAACTGTATATTATCTTTCGA
This sequence comes from Pteropus vampyrus, assembly GCF_000151845.1. Lineage (NCBI taxonomy): Eukaryota > Metazoa > Chordata > Mammalia > Chiroptera > Pteropodidae > Pteropus > Pteropus vampyrus. The sequence continues at coordinate 11,185,533 of NW_011888782.1, forward strand.
AGCCACCTTGGTCTTTGGGAAAATCCTAACCATGAGTCCACACATGATCATTTTGTCAGTTTAATGAGAGTCAGTCTCAGGGGAAGGCCAGCATGCCATGAAGGAAAGACAGAGGGAAGAAGCACATTAAATCTGTGGTTGCTTATAGTGTCTGCCTTTGATGCTGTCTCTGGGGGACACACTGATCACCTCCTCTCAGTCAACAAATTCTATGTCTCCTCAGCAGTTCTGAAGGGGGAGAGCCCTTTCAGGCATTTTGTACTGACAAGCTTATTTCTCTTACAGCTCTAGAATGTAATAGAAGCCATCAAAGGCAAGGGATATTAGGAGGTTGTTTTGCGAGACGGCAACAGAATTCATAAGTTTTCAGGCGACTCCCTCACTTCAGCAGTTCAATTAGTGGCAGGGTAAACTAATAAGATGTATTTGTTAGTTTGGGTACTATATCTTTTAGAGCTTAATTCTGTTTTGTTGTAAACAACTTTGTTTAGAAAGCTGTCGATATTTTTCACTGAATTCAAAGCTCTTGCTAAACTGTAGCCCGGTTGATTTGTAATCTGAGGAAGTGGGGAAGAAAGTGCGAAGGACTTTAAGGGGATGCCATCATCTCAGTAAGCCTTGGAGAATCCTGAGGTGACAAGAGGAACTGGTTTTTCACCACCATAGATATGGTGGGCAAGAGCCACTGTTTTGTTTTCTAATGTGGGAGAAAAGCTAAGACGTGACTTCTTGCAAAAATCTTGTAAAGTGTCATGTACATTCGGTCTTTTGATTTTTTGTTTCTGGCATCTTCTGAAAGTCTGAGAGAACTAATTGAATAGCTTATTAACAATTAACTTACTCTTAATTACTTTAGAGCCAAAATTACATACTGCTTAATTTTATTTTATTTACTCTCAATTACTTCGGAGCCAAAATTACATATTGCTTTATTTTAGTGTAATCCAATGGAAATATCTTTTGTAAAATAGAAAACTAAAATACTTATTAATTTTTATAAGGTTGAAACATTACAAAACCCATGTAATTATGGTAGAAACTGGCATTCTCCTGTACTCCCACTTCAAGATGGAGGACTAATTTGACTCATTCTGTTACTGATTAAACACCTTTGTTGTACTATGACTTTATTGATAGAGTACATAATGTTAATTTTGAGCAGCTATAATATATTAGACACTACAGGAAAATGCCTAATTGGGCATCGTGGGGCAATGGTGGCAGCACAGCCTTTTATAGTCATTCATACAGTTAAGGCTTTTCTTCAGAGACCAAATAGCAGCCGTCGGTCCCACTGTGGCCTTTAGCAAGTCTTCTCTTCCACCTCACACTGCTGCTGCTAATTCTCTATTCAGATAATGTCATTTTCTTTAGGTTTAGTCTCTCTCTCTCTCTAAATTTAAACTGTTTTCTTAACTCTTCCACCTACTTCTTTGATCTCTCTTCATATTATCACCTCTTGTTCACTATCCTCCTTTTTTTAAGAATAAAATTTCATGTTCAACAGTGACATTCAGAGGCTAGAATTCTATAGAGCCCTTCCTTTTCCACACTTGACTGAAGGTGTTTTTATTCTGTATCAAATGCAACAGGCTCTTTTTGGAAAGAGATTTTTAATGTTTGAATATTATTCTAGAATATAGTCATTTAAGTTGTTCAAATTTGGGAGCTATCTGCAGGGGACAGTTTATTTTACATGAGCTGAAGGATTACTCCAGTATTTAGTTAATTATATAGTGAAAAATCAGACCATTATATATAATAATGGCATCAAATTAAGTATTCTTATTTTCCAGTGTTTATGGATTGAAATATTCAGAATTAACTATAGAAATCCAATATGGAAATTGACAAATGTATACATAATGCTTAAACTAATAGAATTTAATTTTGATAATTTCTCAAAGTATTTGCCAACTCCTCTAAGGGTTATAGATTTCTTAAATTATCTGTGGTTCCATTGTCCAATTTCTTGGAACATATAATTGAATGGTAAAAATTGTTTAACAAATTTTACAATAAAGGTACCTGTACTTGAACTCACAATCCTCCTTTTTGGTGAGGATTTGGTGACCATTGTCGGTTTTTTGAAAGAGTAAATTTGTCCAGTGTTGAAAGGCCGATCGTTTCATGCAGAAGAAGTGAATCTTAGCTTCCATTCAGGTACATGCACATGCAGGTAAACACACATGATATCTTCATTCCAGGCTGGAAGTGCCTTCCCCCCTGGATAATTCTTAGTTCATAACACTTCTGATTCATGGTTTTCCAAAAAATAGAAAGATAATCCTGGTGCTATATGCTCTACAAAAGCAAATCTATGTTTTCCATGTTATTTTTTCCAACCTTAGATATGATATATTTCAATACTGGCCCCCACCTGAGTCAGTGACATTTGATAAATTCCACTCTTACTGGAGAGAATTTAAGAAACAGCAGAGTTAATAGATCTCAGCCAGCCCTTTCACTCTTTTCCACTGACCTTGGCTCCCTTGCTGCTACACAAACATTCCAAGGAGGCTCTTGCCTCAGGGCCTTTGCACTGGCTATTTTCTTTGTCTGCGATGCTCTTTACCCATTGTTCATTTTCTCAATTCATTCTGGTTTCTCTCAAACATCATCTTATCACAGAAGCCTTCCCTGACAGCACTATCGGTCCCCGCCTGTACTTTAGAATCCCTCTCTACTCTTACTTGCTTTATTCTTCTTCCTAGTCCCCAGCATTACTTGATATAGAAATTTTATACGATCACATGTCCAATAACCTTCACCACCCATGAGAGCAAGGCTTTTTATCTGTCGGTTTGCCTGGAATCTGGAATAGCGCCTATGACATTATAGGCACTCAATAAAGATTTGTGAAATAAATGGCTGAGGTGTAAATATTCTCTTTCAATAGTATATAAGAATGCCAAATACCAAAAATAATTATGACTTACCCTTTTTCCTCTAGTAAATTGTCAAGCCAAGATAGTACGATGTCGTGGAATATAATTTTTCAGGTATGTTCCAAAATATATCTCATTTTGGGGCTATTAAATAATAGCAAATGAAAGCCATAATGCTGGATTACTTCAGAAGAATATAGAATAGTCATAGAAATGAGTCCATGAATCTCCTTAAGTATTCTGAAATGAAAGATCATGAGCAATAACCTATTATTTATTGTTCCTCTAACATACATGTCCCATAGGGTTCGTCAGTGGATCATTGAGCAGCATCCATCAATGAGAGGTAGTGATGTCTGATGGTTGAGAACAAGGACTTTCAAGTCGTACTGCCTGGGTTCAAATCTCACTTCTTCCACTTAATAACTGCACGAAACTTGGGCAAGTTACATAGCTCCTTTAAGCTCAGTTTTTTTAGCTATGGTATAGGAATACTAATAACACTTTTTCAAAGAGGAAGTATGAAGATCCAATAAATTAATACATGGGCACTACTGAGCATAATGCCTGGAACGTGACTAGTATTCAATTATTTTAGATAAAATAGCAGTAATAATCATAAATAATTAAAATAACAGTAATAATAATAACTATTCATTTACCATTTACTTTTAAGGACATTATGACTTTGCTGCTAGATCTCAAAAAAAAATTTTAACAAAATGTGTATATTCTCATTGACATTAAGAATGTCACGTTTAAATGGCCAAAAGACTTGAATAAAATTTCTCCAAAGAAGATATATAAGTAGCCCCAAGCATATGCAAAGATGTTCGATATCACTAATCATTAGGGAAATACAAATCAAAACCACAATGAGATACCACCTCACGCCCATTAAGGTAACTATTAAAAACATAAGACAGAAAATAAATGCGTGTGAGGATGTGGAGAAATTGAGATCTTTGTGTATTGCTAGTGGTAATGTAAAATAGTGTAGCCACTGTGGAAAACTGTGGCAGTCACTCAAAAAATTAAAAATAGAACTACCACATGATCCAGCAATTTTATTTCTAAGTATAAACCCAAAGAATTGAAAGCAGGGACTCAAACAGATATTCATACACACACATTAATAGCAACATTATTCACAATAGCCAAAAGGTGGAAACCACTTAAAATGTCCATTGATGAGTGAATAGGTAAAGAAAATATGGTGTGTACATTTAATTCAATATTATTCAGCCTTAAAAAGGAATGAAATTCTGATACATGCAGCATGGATAAATCTTGAAAACCTTACCGATAACCCTAGAACAATGCAATAAGGTCACCAAGACCCCTCACAGTTGAAAATCTTCATAGAACTTTTGGTTCCCTCAAAACTTAACTTCTAAGAGGCTACTATTGACTGGAAGCCTTACCAATAACAAAGTCAATTAACACATATTTTGTATGTTATATATATTACATACTATATTCTTACAATAAAGTAAGCTATGGAAATTTTTATTAAGAAAATCATAAAGAATAAAAAAATACATTTACAGTACTGTATGTATTTTTTGAAAAAAAAAAAATCCACATATAAGTGGACCCATGCAGTTCAAACCCATGTTGTTCAAGGGTCAACTGTATACTAAGTGAAATAAGCCAGACACAGAATGACAAATATTATAGGATTTCATTAATAATGAGATACCTAGAATGGTCGAATTCATAGAGACAGAAAGTAAATGGTGGTTGCCAAAGGCTAGAGCGGAGGAAGGTAGGCAGGAATGGGGAATTATTATTTAGTGGGTGCAGAGTTTCAGTCTGGGAAGATGAAAAGTTTCTGGAGATAGTGTGATGGTTGCACAATAATGTGAATGTACTTAGTGCTATTGCACTGTACACTTGAAAAAGTTAACTGTTAAATTGTATGTTTTGTATATTTTACCACGAAAAAATTATATATTTTTAAAGAATGTCATGTTCGAAGCCAAAGAAATGTATACATATTGGCTCTAGTCCACTATAAACCTAAAAATATAACAGTTATATGCAGAACTTACTGGGAGAGGATTTGGCTATGTTATCCCATACTGGTAATTTACACCTGGATAAAACTTTCAGCTTATTAAACATGTAAACATACATCACTTTATGTTCTCACAGTCACTTGAGGTAATATTGTTTCTCTTTCAATTGTGGAGATAAGAAAAATGGATCTCAGAAAAGCTAAGTGATGTAGTACCCAAGATCACATTAGTAGTTAGTTTGGTGTCAGGACTTAAATGTTGCCTTTAAGCACCCACCCCTGTGTTCTCTCTTATAAATCATACAATCCCTTGACCAGATCATCTTTTGCTCCATAAGTGAATCACCCATTCCACCTTTCAGTGAAGTGCAAATAACGTTCATACCCCTCCTGGTAAAAAATCAGGGATCTCTCACAACCTCTGATTTGAGAATAGTAAAGTATGGTTGGTCAGAGTTATTACAGCCACCAAGTACAATGGAATATAGCTTAAATTTATGATCCCTCAATATTTATTAGTATAAATCAAGAAACGTTGTCAAGTATTTAAGAACGCGATAAAATACCAAGACAGAGATGACAACAGGTTTGCATTTCCATCAACATGATGTGGTTTTTCATATGAAAAATAAAGTGCTGACCAAAAATAACTAACTGTTGGAATGTCATATAGAATAAGCATACCAACTTCCCAAGAATCTCATTGCAAACACAGGGCCTAAAAGACTGTTTCTTGGACTGAAAGAAGTGATCAGAACACTTTAGTCATGGTCCTGGGCCAAGGGCCTCTGCATGAGAAGAATCTGCTGCTTTCTGTGCTTCTGGGAGAATAAGTTGACATTGGCATTCATAGAACTTGCTTTTGGAAGAGTTTCCATGGAAAGGTTGTCATTAGATGAAACAATAGCTCCATCATTCCTGCAACATGACTCTCTTAAGCATCTGAGAGAAAAGCAGTTGCTATGAGATCTTTGCTATTCTTAAAACCTTTTCTCATCAAATGCTTTAATATTTCAAATCAAGAATTTTCTCACTCAACTCAGTACTCTTATTGACAAAGGAAAACCATATACACAAAAACACTTTTAAAAATTAATGTTTTCTATAACTTTATTATCACAAACCACTGTCTGCCCAGATTTTGTTTTTAATGTCCAATCCCACTGACCAAGGTATTGACTGTATAGAATGAAATAAGCAAGCACACAGTTTAAAATTAAAATATTTATCTTAGTCATCTACAAATTCTGTATCACATGCCTGCTTTGAACAGTTCTAAGACCTTTTCTTCATTGTCTAACAGAGTGGTCACTAACCATATGTGACTATTTCTCTTTAAATATAAAATAATTGAAATGAGATTAATTAAAATTCAACTTCTTAGTTATACTTGCAACACTTTGAGTACTCAGTAGCCATGTGGCTGGTGGCAACTGTATTAGACAAAGGGTATATAGAACATTTTCATCATTATAGAAGGTTCTGTGAATGTTTCTATGCTTTCTTTAAAAACTTGTTTAACTGAGATTATACGCCATCATGGTCACATGGGGTTAGGGTGGGAGAATCCGCTGTTGCACCAACTAAGAACAAAGGTAGCATCAGCTGGTCATGGCTGGTAGGTGTGCCATGATCTCCTACTATGCACTTTGCAACTCACCAGCATCTGTCTAACAAAAGAGTCTTCAGGTCAGGACACTATTGCTGGTTTGATCTCTACTTCCTCTATAACAGAGGCCTCTAGATGGATGTGGACATAGCAGTCATCTTGGACTGGTGATGCCCTGCCTTTGATAGCTGGGTCTTAACCAAGATCACTCAGGTACCCTCTTAGACAGTAATTCTCAACTACAGATAAGAACCACCTAGAGAGCTTTTAAAAATACAGATGCATAGGTTCCATTCCCCAGAGAGTCTGAATTAATTGCTCTGGTTGTGGCCAGGATTTTAAAAAAAAAAATTCCTCCAGACATTCTGGTATGTAGCCAGGGTTGAGAACTATCACCCTAAGTAAGACCTGTGCTTTGCATCTCAAGTAGTTTTATTCCAAGGCATCTCAGCCCATGAGTCAGCCACGGGTAGCAAATTATATAAGGGCACTGAAGAGAGACACAGGAGACTCAGGCTTGATTCTCAGCCCTCCTACTGACTTGTCGTTGGCCTTGCATAGGTCACTATCCCTCCTGAGCCTCAGTGTCTTCCCCTGTTCAATGAGAGGGTTCATCTTCACTCATTCCCAAATTCTAACTGTCTATGAAATAGCAGTTCCTACTTAATCTGATCAAACAGATCTCTTCATATTAAATTATGGGAAGAAATCTTTTATCTTTTGACATCTCAACTAGTCCATATGCATTTTATATCATAAGATGATGCTCTGCAAGTCTCAAATAGCCCTGCACTCACCCAAATAGCCCCCACTATCTCAGCATACTGGAGGGGAAATGAAGTGACTAATATTAATTGGTTCCATCCACTGCATTTAAAACCCAGCTGAATATTTAGTATCTTCTGTGTGGATCCACTATTATAGAAGTGTAGAATCATCACTGATATTTGCATATCTAACAAAGGGCTCTAACTGACCTCAGTTATTGTGTAAGATAAGCTAACATTTCTTTTAATGTCCCAAGTCTTTCCAGCTGCTCACTTGTACAATCATTTCATTTTTTTTCTAGAAGTTTTTACAAATAGCCGTTAAAATCATTACCTAATAGGCACTGAGGTGGAAGTTATATTTACATGACATTCTCATCTGGTTATGACTTGAGTTTCTTTCCTCTTGCCTTTTGCCAATGCAGGCCAGCTTTCTTAGAAGCTGCCTAATACTTCTTTGAATGGGCCCATATTTCATGTTGCTGTTAGAAGTGACATCTCCGTGCTCAGCCCATCAGAGACAGTGATGGGGTAACACCTTTCAAGGTGACAGTGTGTGTGACAGCAGGCAGAGGGGAAAGTGTGCTCACTGGCAAAGATAAGAAATGTGGTATCATTTGGTCTATATGTCTCATCACCGTAACTGCTTATGGTTTCAAATTGCCCATGAATCAACCTGTAAGTGCCTTAGAATAGGAAAGCAGTTGCTAGCCGGCACTTGACTCCACTATTACAAATATTTCACTTCTTCAGTATCTTCCAGTCTCCGCTTACAATCCACCACCAAATGTCTGTGCAATGCACAAGGCATCCCTTTAGGAAGATTCTTTTCAGTCACCTTCAGGATATGCCTACAGCCCTAAGCTCTATTCGGGCTTTAGTAGCCTGCCCTCCATGATTCCTCCTGGCCTGCTACCCACTGGCCTGTATACCCCAACTAAGCTGCATGGGGTAACCCACCGCCTACCCTGAGAGGTTTCTCACTCTGGGCTTCGCTCATGTTGTCTCACTGGCCTGGAAAGCCCTGTGGCCCAGAGCTGCCTAGTAGGCATATACTCTCAGTCACCTATATATCTTTAAACTTTCTCATTGCCACATTAAAATAAAAGTAAGGAGAGGGTGAAATCAATTTTAACAATGTATTTTATTTAACTTAGTATGTTCAAGATACTATTTCAACATGTAGCCAATATAAAAATGAAAGAAATAGTTTACATTCCCTTTTTCCTGCTAAGTCTTCAAAATCTAGTATTTTATACTTTTAACACATCTAGGTCTGGACTGGACACATTTGAAGTACTCACATGTGGCTAGTGGTTATAAGACACACTGCTGGACAGTATGGTTCTAGCCCTGCCCCACCCTCTTCACCAGGCTTATCTCAACTCAGCTTGTAAGACTCAGATCAGGCATTGCCTCTAGGGAGCCATCTCTGGCCTCAGCTCCAGGACCCCCATTGCTCAGTGGTTTTCAACTTTGCTGCTCATTAGAATCACCTGGGAATTTTTTTTTTTTAAGCCTAAAGATCAGGCCTCTCTACAAATCAGTTGGATCTGAATTTTACTGGGATCCAGGCTTTAGTTTGGGGTGTGTTTAGGGGCGGGGAGTTCAACTTCCCAAGTGATTCCAGTGTGCATCCTTGGTCAGGAACCACTTTAGACTGAGTCACTCAGTTACTCGCCTAACAAAGTGATTATTAACTGAATACATTCTGAGGTGGAGTGGAGGGTTGAGGAGAAAACAAGAAATAAATAACTGTATTATATGTAAAACGGTTTTCTATACTATAAGGAAAAATAGGGCAAAAAAAAAAAAAGAGTGATTTGTGGGGGAAGGAGGTGGGAGAGGGACTGCCCCTTTAGATAGGGTGATCAGAGAACATCAGAGCTACTGAGACAATGATGAAACTAATACAAATCTCTGGAGTCTGGCTGTCTGGAAATGGGGCCTGAGGCATATCCTGTGTGTATTTACTGTGATAAGGCTGTGAAACAAACAACCCCCGAATCTCAGTGGTTTATACCAGCAGACATTTTTTTTTTTTCTCTAGTTCAGCTGGGCTCTGCAGGGCCTTGCAGGGCTTTGTTGGAATAGGGACTGGGCCTAGGCTGTAGGTTGGGTTTAGCCTTGCCCCTCCTGTCTTTTTGTTGTGAGACCAGCAGCTGCCTCTTTACATATTCTTCCCACAATGATGGCAGAAGTACAAGAAGGAGGTGAGAGGAAACACTTAAGGCATCGTAAGGCCTAGGCTTTGGCCTGGCATACTGTTGCTTCTACACACATTCCATTGGCCAAGACACGTCAGTAACAAAGATCGATAGCAGTAGATTGATGAAGCTCCTGCACTGTCAAGTAGGATGTCCTACAGCCCACAGAGACTGTGGCAAGGCAAGAAGGGGAGAGGAAGGCGTGAGCCAATAATCGACCCCATATACCATCTAAGGATAATTACCCGGTCAATTTTTGCTTGGAAGCTTAGAAATGTTGTTTTAAAAAAAATAAATAAATCCTGAAATGTCTCTTGGCCCCACGTTCTCATGTCCTCCTCTCCTGTGCTCTCAGAAGCCCTGCGCACTTCTCAACCATCGTGGTTACTGCATTGTACTCACAGGCTCTCCATGCAGTGCTCTTAATAACTCAGAGTCCTAACTCATTCAGTTTCAGATTTTTTAGCACACAGCTCATTGCCTGAAACATCCTGGAGCTGCCCCCTTTATACTGTAAGCCACAGGAGGACTCCGTGCTCTGCTCCCTTTGATAATATACACTACCCCCGGAAGCACATGTGTTTGATATTTTTCTGCCCTCTAACCTAGAAGCCCCATGAAGACAGTAACGGGGCCCACTTTGTTCAAGGCTGAATCTCCAATGTCAAGCTCAGTGACTGGCACATGATGAGCTCTTAAGTGTTCAGTTGAAAAAGATTATCCTAAAATGAGCAGCAAGGTTAGAGCCATATAGAGGGTCTCATGTGAAACTAGGACATCCCTAGGTTACTCAATTTTCTCTTCTGTAAAATGAGGTTTATAATATGAAATTTACATCATGGGGATGATATAAGGATTAAAGTAGGTAGCTCACATAAAAGCCTTAAAATACATGTATATCATAAAAATTCAATAAATAAATAGGTAATCTGTAGAATGGGAAGATAGAAAACCAAATGAAGTAAAATATAATAAAAGGAATTTCATTAGACTCATTCTGCAGATTTGATAAGTAGAGAACTAGTCTTAGTAATCCCCAGACTATTAGCTGCTACTTATAAAGTTTGGAGAAAAAGAAAAAGTGTCAGAAGATATTGCCCCTCTAATTTCAAGGAGTGATCATAGAAATGATAGGCTGAACACTTAGCACGGGAAAGGTCTAAAGAAAAAAGAACCCAGCTCAAAATCCATTTACAGATTTCTAAAAGAGAGCAGAGTCCTTAGTAGCAGTTTTATCAGACTAGAGCCAGGTAGGCCACCTATAAGAGCATGGGATCCAGGAGCAGCCACCCAAAATTCATTGTAATCCACTCATTCAAAGCCCCAGTGGGTCACTATTAAGATAACCTTCCACTTGCAGGAAAAGGAAATGAAAAAGATATTCATGAACTCTCGTATGGATCAAAAACAATACGGAGAGTTCCTGCCCATCTAGGCTTTATCCAGATCCCAAAAAGCAGTGGTTCTCAAACAAGAGTTAGAACTGGGGTTCGTCTCAGAGGTGTCTAGAGCCTAGAGCTCTATAGTATATTGAGCAAAATAAGGCTAATGCACATATGATGGGTTTTTTATAGTTAATTCATGCAATATAAAAGATTGTATGTCTTTCCTACTTTTTAGTGCTATTCTGTTCATTCTTAAAAATGTGTAGACTGTGATAACAGAGGGTAATCGGTGGTTGGTTTATTTTTTTGAGTCCTTTCTTAGCCCAATAAAAGTTGGTCATTCTGTATGAGTTTACTGCCATTGAAATGTAATTTTTTACTGAAGTAGAACACACAATTTGATTGATTTTTACAAAGCGAGCACACAGATAACTAGAACCTAGATCAAAAAACAGAATATGTTTTGTACTTCCCCAAACATAACTACTCTCTGATTTCTGATTTTTGCTCTTGTAATTTATGTAAGCAAAATCATACAGTATTTTCTCTTTTGTGTCTGCCTTCTTTCACTCACAAATATTTGAAGGACTCATCCCTTTTGTGCAGCTAGTTATGGTTGGTTTGTTCGCATTGCTGTGAGAATGTAATGTTTGTTCACATGTGTTTCTTCCTCCTAACAGGGAAGAACATTTATATTGTGCCTGTTTTGGGGCCATTGTGAACATTGCTGCTGGTAGCTATCTTGACATACCTTCGGGGGCACATGTGTACACATTTCTGTGAGATTACCTCTCCAAGTATCTGTTACTAGCCAGAAATGAAATCAGTGACATCAGTCTCATAAATTTGTTGCAAAGATTAAATGAGATTTTGTATTTGAAACTTTTGTGAACTTTAAATGTTATGCAAATATAGGAGTTGTCTCTTCCAGGAAGACCCTCTACCATTTCATCATATCCATTGAAAACTCCAACATTTTTCTTAAAATATTTTCTAACTACTCTCAGACCTTCCAAAGCCATATAGTGCATAGAGTGGTTCCCAACTGTAGGTCAAGATACATAGTTATACCAATGCCTCTACAGAGGTATACTGACAAATATTGTTGATATATAGATGTAATTTCTACTACAATTGAAATTCCATTTGATGATACACCCTCTAACAAAGAGATACTGAGCGGATCTTATAGATGGGTACAAACCAAGATATCACTTACTCAAAGTAAGGAGAAAGAGATATAGCAAAATATCAGTCCAGATACAAAGGAAATTTGCATCTTTACCAGATTTTACCAGACCTTATGAACATATTAGAGAACATAGTTGGGGCAGCAACATTCTACCAAATCAGAAATGCTACTAAAAGAGACCACAAATGAGAGCTAAGAATGCTCTCATTTGGGGAGATATTGAAGGACATGGCTATGATTTCATTGTAGCAAATTTTGATTGGTTCAGTGTTTAGTTCCTCTAGTCTCTCCAAGCACGATGACAATGTTTTTAATATTTGAAACCAAAAAGATTGTACACCAGTGAGGAGTCACCCTTCTAGCCAATTATTGTATGTTCTCACATGGCAATCTGTCTACTTGTCCACTCGTACCAGGCTTTGTGATTTCCATAACCTTTCTCTTTTATCATCACGGCCGCCCTGGAAATGATTTGAGTAATGGAGTGTTCATATCCCTATTTTTGTTAAACTGAAAACTCAGAAAGGTTGCCAGTCTTGTCCATGAGCACAAATTACCAAATCAGAGAAACCAACACTCAAACTCGATCTTCTGCCTTCCAACATCCTTCCATTTACCACACAGCCTCATGGGTGTGTATTCACCTTCCCTGCTATACTATAAATACCCTGAAAGAGGGTTTCCCTCATCCCACATTTTGTTTCTCTTCTTCATCTACTCCTGCAACTTAAACAAATTGAGTGCTTAATGTACTTGGGATACCGTGTGCTTCTTTACAAGCCGGTTGTAACTTAAGTAGGTTGCTCTAGGAGTTCAGAATCACTTGGAGAGAAAGATGGTCTTGATTGTAAAAAGATCTTGAAGAATTATTTGACTGCCCAAAGATAGATCCCAGAGCAGATCTAGAGAAGAGAGAGATTATTATTGATCTATGAAAAAAAGTGTTAGTTTGTTTGTTTGTCTATGACAACTTGAGAGGAAGGTTAAAACCAAAAGAGAGAGAATGAAAGATTAGAGTGGCTCTGAAAAATATGATGGATGATCAGAGCCCATGAGGAAATACAGTCAATGATAAATTCTCTGTGATGATAATAGCTGAGTACTAATGACATGCAATATTAAGAATTAGGCATTTCCTATTCTGCTCTGTGTTATTATACATTTCTGGATGATTCTGCCCCAAACTTCAGTAAAATTGTATTGTGTATCCTGTGTCAGTGGTACTTTAGAAATGAAGGAAGAGGAGTTAGGTCAGTTTTTGGGTTGGAGAGGGAAGATAAGGAGGTTGGGTATTCCAGGAGGCAAGACAGGAAGTAGAGGTTGAGAGATGGGTCAAGAGCAAGTGCTGTGGAAATAACCTGGACATAAGCCTCCTCAGGAATACTTAGAAATATTAGAAAGTTCACTGGACTTACTGTAGAACATGGGGTATTGGGGATCAAATCATTTTAGTTTGATATTTTTTAAAAAGTAGCAGTTACCCCAGAAAGCTGGAAGACTTGAAGACATAAAGGTTACATCAATAGTTATTGAGTTATTCAAATTAGGACCCAGGTACCTCAATCTTTGAAAAGTTTACAGAGTTTTGTATTTTGTATTTTTCCATCTTTCATTTTATTCTGGCTGTTACCCATTTTTCTTAATCTTTGATTGGTGCCATTATCTCACCTTAACGTTCTTTGCTCACTCACATGACAAACCAAAGACATGTGCAAAGCCAGATTCCTAGTGGTTTTTTGTACTCTATCCCACCCTGGGTCTCAGAATCAGGTGTATGTTTAAGAGAGAAAAAAAAGCAGGGTCACAAAGAGAAGGAAGATCACTTACCAGCTTAAGGACAAACTTGTTTACTCTTAAATGTATATTTTTTTCAGAGTCAGCAAAAGCTAGAGCCATCATGCCTATGAAACTGCATTTGCATTTATAGTATAAATAAGAAAAATGAATTCTAGCTAGAGCATGTCCTTAAAGAGATTATAAATCCACTCTCTTGACTGGAGTGCTGGGCAGTACTTTGATTGGTATATGAGGATGTGTGTTGCACTTGAAAGTTAAGGGAAGCGAGAAATTTGGGAAAGGAGCCAGTGGGGACATATTACCATGGGAACAATTTAGTCACAGAGAACCATCTCTGCTGTTGAAAACTGCTTATACCTTGCTAACTTTGTAGACATTTATTCCACATTGAAGTTTGGCTTATGGTGGGTTAATAATTAGATACTCTTTGTGTATAGTTCAAGTGAAGGCCACTAGCTATGACTTCACTTTGGCTGGGGTTTCCCTGTAATCCATTTAGCAAATTAAAGAGATTACTTTGATTGGTGCCATTATCTCCTATTCTCTTGCGGGTGAACCACTTAACCTGTGCTTAATTGAAAGAGATAAAGAGGGTACAGTAACAAATACAATCAAAAGGAAGGGGCAATAGGATCTGTAGACCAAACAAATGATCAGCACTGGGCTAACAATAGCAGATTAGAGGTGAGATCAATTAATTAGAAGCTATTGTAGGCGTTGGGTGGTTGCCAAGGTTTCTAATAGCCTAAGCCATCATGCCAGCTCTGTTTAGGAGGATTTTAATGACTGGGAGTTGATGTGGTTATTTCAATAATTACTTACTTTTGTAATTACTTCATTAGAATACTAAATGTATTACTTCAGTGAGGAAGATCTTTATCCCCCCACATATCTGGCCATATTGGAGGCCACGTCTTCCCACAGAGAAGTCTCCTGTTAGGAAGAAGCAATGATTTGGAAATAGCTGTGCTCGTGTTGTGTTATTAATTATATATCACTCTTCTGCTCTGTAAGGCTCAGGCTAGGTGTTTGGAGTACAAAGATAAATGAGGCACCGTGTTTGGGGAGGGTGCAAACACGAAAGCATAATTTCAATGCAATTTTATATAGGCTAAAATAAAATTATGCAAAGACTATGTGTCAGTCACAGTTTAGTAGAGGAAAAAGGGATCATTCTAGTGGTTTCAAGCAGAAAGGGATTTAACATAGGGAATTAGTTATGAAATCTGGACTTCCAGCACTTGACTGAGCGCATCTCCCTCTGTCCTCTCCTGGTCTTGCCTGGCTTCAACCACACTGAATTTCTTCCTGTTCTTTGAATTCCTCAGTCACACTCCCGCTGAGAGGCCTTTGCACTGACTATTTCCTGTATTTGGAATATTCTTCCCTCAGATACCATGCCCAATTCCCCTTCCTTCAAATCTTTCCTCAAATGACACCTTTTCAGCAAGACTTACCCCAGCTTCCCTATTTCAAATTACTACTCACTCTCACTTTCAGTACTTCTGATTCCCCATACACCATTTTATTCTTTTTTTTTTTCACAACACTTAATTTTTAACGCACAAAATATTTACTTAATATGTTTATTATTACCATGTACATAGAATGTAAAGTCCACAGACAGGATTCTGAGTCTCTTGTTCACTGATGAACCCCTAAGGACTTAAATCCATGCCTGGAACATAGATGGTGTTGGATAAATATTTGCTGAGTGAGTTAGTTGCTTATACTATCACTGAAGAGCTGGTGGAGAGGAAGGCCTGGTGCTTCCCTAGACTAACAGGCTCAAGGTCACAGCATCATAGCTGTGATCTATAGTTCAAGAAACTATGCCGATGTACTGCCAGTGCACCACTGGGACAGCTTGCCACTGCAGCCCCTCATATTTTGGGGGGCTTCCTCATGAGCTTTCGCTGCCAGAGGAAGATGGCTTTTGCTTCACTCCCGCCTTCCAAACCTTAGGGGAGGCAATCTGCCAAATGTAGTTCTTATGTTTTCAACTCCTCGAAATAGAAGGAGATATAATGAGTCTGGAGAAGCCCGTCCAACTCTCTGCCATAAGACCTTATGGACATGTGAAGGAGGGCCACCGTCCCTGCTTTCAGATGGGCAAGGTGAGGCTCAGGGTTGCATGATGCGATCACAAGTAAGGTTTCACAACAAGTTGGTCGCTGAGTCAGGCTCTCCCACTAGTCTCCTCATTCTGCAACTCTTGTTTAACAGCATATCAACTCTTTTGGCTGCTCACAGCATAGTACTAATAAGGCCACAATCAAGAGTATAAGTCCCCAGGATGGCTTTGCACTCTGCTAAAATTATGGCCCCTACCTTTGCCAGCATGGATCAGATCAGAAAGCAGAGCTGGGCTTGTGGAAACCAATCGGAACCCTGAGAAGAGCAACCGAAAGTATGGACCTTTTCCATGGCAAGGTCTTCGCTATTATACCCAGCCTACTTAGGTTGAAGAACATTAATTGACCTCCTTCTCTATTTTGTGCCTGACCCCAAGTGGAAATTTTTCGGTTCCTCTGTATCTCAGCACTGGTGTCACATCAGTCTGACAGGAGGCCACATAATTACTGAAATTAAAGTGTAATACCTGACACCTTAGAGGTGTCTCACTAGAGTCTGAATATTTATTTAATGGAAATGGAGTAAGGATGACCTTACTGGGTCAAACTGACTGTTTCTCTCCCTGACACACCTTTTGAAGAACCAGAGAAATTTTAAGCTGTGGATCAATAAGGTCATCTGCTGTGGGTCTACTGTACTAAGCAGGGTTATTCCATTATCAGGAACAACCACAAGCATTTCAAGGGGCCAATTTGTGAATGGCACTGGGTTAGGTCCTAGTCAAACAGGATTAAGGGTATGGTCACTAAGTAATTTTACCTTTAGGCGTTTGTATGAGTAGGGCGGGCAACCTTCTAAACTGATTCCCAGTGAACCCCACCACCTGGTATTCCCTCCCTGGTATGATCTCCACCCCTTGTGTGTGCAGAGTGTACCTAATGACTTTCTAATACATAGCATATGGCAGAAGTGATGGGATGTCATTTCCAAGATTAGGTTATAAAAGACTGTAACTTCTGTCTTACTGGCACTCTCAGTCTCTTTCTGTCTCACTCTCTGTGTTTCTCTCTGTCTGTGCATGTGTGTATGTGCATCTCCCCACACACACTTATCATTGTGATTGTTTTGATGAAGCAAGCTGCCATGTTGGAGAGACCTATGTGGCAATCGAGGGTGGTCTTCAGCCAATATCCATTGGAGAATCAAGGCCCTCAATCTAACAGCTCATGAAAAACTAAATACAGCAAAGAGACACATGAACTTGAAAGTGGATTCTTCCCCAATCGGGCCTTAAGATAACTGTAGCCTAGTCAGCACCTTCATTGCAGCCAGTAAGAAACCCTGAAGTAGAGAACCTAGTTAAACCATGCCCAGATTCCTGATCAAAAGAAACTGGAAGATTATAAATGTTATTGCTTTAAGCCACTAAGCTTTGAGTAATTTTTATGCAGCAATAGTTAATATAATGAGGAGACAACATTCTAAACTATGGCGACTCGGTGCTCCATAAATCCCTTTAAGGTGAAGAGTAGAAGAGGGTCTCGAGATGCTTAGTAAAATCATTTGGATGCACATTCAGAAATATTGAGAATCATAAATCAAAATCCTGAGTTATATTTGAATAGTAATTACATTTACCAAGTGTCCTTAGAACAACTCTGTGAGATAAGTGCCACAATACTCATTCATACATGTGTTTATTCATGTATTCACTCATTTATTTACTTGTGCATCGCCAAGTACCGTGGAGTCCTTTTGGAGCTTCCAGTCTAACAAGTGAGAATAGCATTGCCTCAGTGAGCAAGCAATGAATATATAATTAAAACCTGGATGAGTTTTCTAAAGTATATGAATAGTCCCAACAGAGGAGATTGACCCATATAGGGGCGTGGTCAGAGAGGGCTTTGCTGAGGGAATGATGTGGTGAATACTGAAGAATGAGTTAATGCTAATAAAGAATGAATTAACTAGGTGAATAGGGAAAAGAGAAGCATTCCAGGCAAAGGAAATAGTATATACAAAGGTCATGTTGGGAAGGCCCATTGTTTGTTTGATGCACTCAAGAGAAAGGAGGAGAGATAGGTGCGACATGTGGCTGGGGGACAGGCTGGTGGGGATTTGTAGGAAACATGACAGTAGGAAGCCATTTAAAGAAGGCAGTTGGTAGTGACATGATCAGATTGGAACTTTGGAAAGGTCATTTTGGCCACAGTGTGGAAAACCAGTTGGAGGGGAACTTGAGTTGATGCTGAGGGACCAATTAAGATGTTCTTGCAGTAACCCACGTTGAGAGAGGATGGTGCCTTACGCTCAGGTGGTGGCCGAGGGCTAGAGAGAGGTGAACATTTTGAGAGAGATTTTTCAGGTGAAGTAGACAGGCAGAGTGATAAACGGGAGGTGATACAGAGGAGACCTAGTTCTAACTATCTCCATCTGACAGATGAGGCACTGAGGCACAGAGAGAGTGACAACTTACCCAAAGTCAATGGCAGAGCCACAGAAAGAAGCAAGATTATAGATGCCAAGTTCCATTTTAGACAACTGAGCATAAGCCTAGGCTTTCTCTTTCTTCTGTCTCCATCCCTATATAACCACCCATACACACATACAAATATATCTATGCATGCTCGGTAACATGGATGTCCACACACACACACTCACATAGATGCACACTCACACCCACAAACCCAAACTCAAAAATATTTTAAAAGCCTACTTTTTCTGCCCTGCCTATTTTTGTTTCCTTCAGCTTCTCTACCTCAATCAAGGGCTATTCCCTAGCTATCCAACCCCGATCAATTAATTACAAACTCCCAATCCTTCTCTTTCCATCTGTCTTGAATATATTCTCTTCTTCCCTCTCTACTGCCGCCCCTCTAGTGCTGTTGCATCAGCCTTAGCATATTTCTCCTCCTCTCTAACCTCTTTCTTCCCCAGTGTATCTTATGCAATATTGCTGGATTAATTTTCTTCAACCACATATTTCATCACAACACACCCTGTCCAAAACTTCAGGCTCTCCCCGCTACCTAAGTTTAAAGTCTTACATTCTTACTCTGTCCCTCAGGCCTTCTAGAGGCAACTCCCTAATTATTTTCCTCTCTGATTCTTTGCCCTGCCCCCAAATTGGCTTTATCTTTATCCACGCTCCGCTGGCTACTTGAACATTTTAATAGCACCTCCTAATTGACAAAGTTCTTTCCTATGTTCCCAACAGCCCGACAAGTTTTGTGTTTTCACATTTCAAGAGGAATATATCCACCTCAGTGAGCAGCTCCTGTACTAACTCTCTTTCAATACTTCTCTTTAAATAAACCTGTGTTTTTACTTAAATATATTTGTTTTACAAAAACTGTACATATCGTGGCCACCCATGAAAAACATCCCTATTACTTGTTATGCTCTCTGTTCGTTAAGGGGAGATCAGAGAGGTGGTCAGGATGCATTGCAGCTGTGAAGATGTTGTCCGGACAATAATTTGAAGCAATGGAAGAAGCAGCTTATTGCTCACCGTGTGACTCAGTTTTGTCATTTGCATTTGTGCACCACATAAAGTAATTCAAATTCTACCAGTGATACAAGTCTCACGTCTGGTGGGGAAAATGCACTGATGAAATGCACATCATCTTAAACAAAGTTAACCACCCATTGTGCTCTTGTAGGTTCTGGTGTTCTCTTTTGAGCAGACAACAAATATATCCTCCTTTCTCTACCTGAAATTCATTTCTGATATGGCTTTGTTTTTCCCATATACTCTTTATTCCAAACTACATTTTTTTTCTTATGTTTCTATTTATAAGAAAAAGATGCTAAATTTTTGGAATAAGCAATTTCTCTGCAGAGAGTCCCAAGGCTGCACTCATATCAAAGCTAAATAACCTCTCATTCTAAGGGATGTTGGTCCCGCCGGCCAGGACTGAGGTCATTAGCAGGGCAGAAGGAGGAAGTGTGGATGGTAAATGCTTCCATCCATCCTAGTCCACACATAGACACCCTCAGCCTCCCTTAGTATCAGGCCAGCAGCCTTACCCCAGCATCAGGAATCGCTCCTTTTATATGTGTTGATAATATTTTAAGGAACTTCCCTTCTATCAACTAATGAAATACACGCAAAGCCTTTTGTAAATTGTAAAAGGTTCTACTGCAAATATATCTTGTGTATTTTATATTTTTACTATTTAGTTACTTTTGAAAAGTAAATTGAGGAAGGATACAAATAGACCTCTTGAGAAATAATTGTAGCTTATAATAGAAACATTTCTTTTTCATTTGTTGTTAGCCATATTCACTTAGAGCTTGATAAAAGCAAATGTGCATGTAGGATTACAAACTTATGCATTCAGTGTGCATTAAAAAGGGAGGAAGAGGAAGAAATTTTTCACTATTGCATGTCCACAAAGCTGGTGAAGTTTTGTAAAAATAAAATTTATATTTAATAAAAACCAAATATTTAGTGCATTCATACAGTTTAAATTACATTTAGAATCAAAAGCAAGCGGCGAATATAGCAAAACATTGTCAATGAAATTCAAGCTGTAAATACATGAAGCAGCTACAGGAAATTGTCCACTGTGGGCTACAGGCAATACTGCATTTAGCAGTCAATTCTGTTTGTGCTGGAGAAAGGAGGGAAATGTCTAAGGTGCTCTGGAATATAAAAAATAAATGACCTAGAGAGACTCTGGAACTGAGTTCAAAAGCAGACTATAAAGAAGTTGATCACTTCTTCCCCTCTTAATCGTGTCAGGCTGGTGGTGACAATTACTGTAAGACTTTTGGAGCCAATTGAGGCAGAGAGGACACAGTCAATGTGCTATTTTCTTTGGTCCAAATCTTTGGTACAGAATATTCTCAGTATTTTTGCTGCCACTTGAAATCAAATCCCAGCTGCCTGTTCATTCAAATAACTCAGGTAGCCAGGACATGACCCAGCCCAATTTGCACATATGAGGGACCCTACCCCGGGTGGCACCCATTTAGTAAATGATTACCTGGCCACAAACTGCCTTTCTCCACTGGAAATGCTTCCATATCTGACCGTCAGCAGAACCCCACACAACAGAAACAGTGAGAGAGGAGAGAGCCAAGCAAATCATCCCAGAGCCACCATCTTCAAAAAGAACGTGTCATCCTTTGGAGTCATCCCCCTCTTTTAGTTTTTTCTCCTTGTCTCCTAATGATTGAAATTTCTGCTTTTAACTGTCCCTGCAGAAATTCGAGACACTGATCTTTCCCCATCTGTCCCCTTTTCTATAATCTCCCCTGCCCTCTTTATGCAATTTCCCATCCATTGTTCATTTTCTCACAGTCCAAAGATCAGAACCCTCCATTATTCCTCACCCCTCATATTTCACCTGTATCTGAAGGCCAAACTCTTCTAGAATAATAATCCCATGAGCCAGAGATGATGTTAACCCAGTTATACCATTCCACTGTGAGGCAATGCTTCGCGGTGTCAAAGTGCACGCAGTTGTCTGGAGCAGCAAAGAAGCCTTTTCAGGTGTGCCATGTAGTAGGTTAGAGCCCAGGTTTAGAGCCAAAGAAAGTCTAATTCAAACGTCAGCTCTAACTCGCATACACCATGGTACCCTGGTCAAGTTCCTTAGTGTGTCTGACCCTATTTCCTCATTTGTGAAAAACAATAAGACTTCTCTCACAGGGATGCTGTGAGGTTGACATGAGAGGCGTGTGTAAAACACTGAGAACATAGTGGACACTTGGCAAATGTTCAGTGAGCGTAGCTTTATGAACTACGGGCTATCAAAGAGACAGAGTATCCACGTTCCCCATTACTACCAACCATCTCTCAACCACCGAGTGACCTTTCCAAAAAGCCAGGCTGTCCACAGATGTCTTAATTGTGTATTTGTATATGACGTCTGACAAAACAGAACTGCAAGGAAGTTTAGATCAACAGAATGGCATGGAATCATTTATTAAACTTTGGCAAAAAAAATAAATAAAGAAGAAGAAGAAGGATTTGGTTCTCCATAACTTACATCCACTTGAGATAATTCCACTTGACTTCATTAAGCTTGAAGAATTGCACTTTCCCTTCACCCCTTTCTTCCTCATACTTACTTAGCCTTTACAACTCAAAAGATAATTGCTCTATTAACAAATGTTTATAGCATAATAAAAGAGTGGGAGGGAGGAAAAGGATTTCTCTCTCTCTTTTTTTTTCTGTCTGTGCCATTCCCTTCAGTTTCTTGGAAGTACTGGAGAGCAATAGAATAAGCCATAAATTATTTTTGGAATTAAACCAAAGGATTCATTTATCAGCCACTAGCAAACAGTTCTAAGCCAAAAGATTCCAAGACCTTATGGAGAATGAGGCTAACAGAAATTCCTAGTGTCTGAAAGGACATCACCACAATTCTGAGCTGTGAAGAAATCCTGGCTTTACTGGAAATTAGGAAAAGCTCTGGCTGGTACTGGCAAGGCCCGTGGAAATCCCCCATGGGTTCTGGGGTTGGGGATTTAGGAGAGCCTTCTAGAGAATGTGCCCCTCTCCTTCAGGCTGATGAAGTGTTAGACTATTCAAAAAGAAATCTCTTGTAAGTGTGTGTTATGAGCCAACTCGTGTCTCCCTAAAACTCATCTGTTAAATTCCTATCCCCAGTACCTAAGAATGTGACTATATTTGGAGACAGGGCCTTTAAAGACATAATTAAGGTTAAATAAAGTCATTAGGATGAGCCTTAATCCAATCTAACTGGTGTCCTTATGAGAAGAGATTAGGACATAGACACACATGGTAGAAAAGCCCATGTAAAGACACCTGAAGAAGACAGCCATCTACAAGCCAAGTAAAGAGGCTTTAGAAGAAACAACCCTACCAATACCTCGATCTCAGACTCAGAGCCACTGGATCGTTGTTTAAGCCACCTATTGTATGGTATTTTATTATGGCACCCTAGCAAACTACTACACTGTGTTAAGTGTAGTAGTGATGGGGGAAGAAGATTCCTTCATGGTCACCCCCAAAACATTCAAAAGGCTTTCCAAGGAGTACCCCTGACACCAGAAAGCTCTGACTGGGTGCATGGTAACAAGATTCAGGAGTCAGAAGTGATCCTATACCTGCAGTGCACCTGCTTGAAGAGACTACTTTACCAGCTGATAACTGGCCTCTGGCTCTTTTGACCTCTTTCTAGGACATTGTTCCCTTTATAACGACCTTTGACTGTGAAGGGTGCACTCCGCTTTCTGCTCACTCCTCTGCTTCCTCCCTTTTCCTTTCTCCTTCTCTTCCTCTCCCCTAGAACATCATCTTTGGTTTATCTTTTACCCAGCGGCAATGTTTTCCTTGAGAATTATATGTGAAATTACCCCATCATCAATGTTCAAGCCCTCTCCTCACCTCTGACCCTGGAATTTTCTATGGCTTGCCCATAAGGTAGGAGAATGATGGCAAGAGTATTGTTAAAGAGAGAGTTTCTGCTGTACCATAGATCACCTATGTCACCCTGGGCAAATTCCCTCCTTTCTGTAATACCTCAGTTTTCCCTTCTGGAAAATAGAAGGTCCGGGCAAAACTATCTTTTAAGATCCCTCTGGCATTAGCATGAAATGATTCTAATTCATCTGCTCAACAAAAATATAGACACATACATCTCTCCCCTCGGGTCATGAAGGTACAGCCCATTCTCGAAGATCACTTTGAGTTCAAATGTCGAATGCTGTGCATTCTGTAAAATTACTTAAGCAGTCAGCTGCACTTGCAGAAACCACTCATTAAAAGGCCCAAATAGAACGATTAACTTTTCTTTGTACTCATGTTTTTAAGGGCTGTAAAAATGCTCGCCTTAAGTCTTGCATATAATAAGTCATCATTTAAAAGAGATGTGTGAAAATGCTTGAGCCAGATGTTTGATTTTTTTTTAAAACACACACAGCTTGTTTGCATACTGCCTTTTACCCAGTGCCTCAGTTTGGCCTCTGAGGATAACTAAGAAAAACCTCGGAGATTGTTAGAAGGGAGCTTCACCTGCCAGTCTGGGCTGCAGGATCTCTATAGCAACCAAACATAAATCAAGGAAATGGCCCCTTTTGTAAGTTGGTTAATAGGCACAACATGCTTCTTTAGAAAATCCAACCATTCTTTCAATAGACTTTGATTGAAAGTCAGCCTTTTCTTCAGACACATTCACATTCACATCTAGTAGCAGCTTGTATGGCTGTCCACGGGCTAATTTATTACCCTTTAAAGATCTGGCAAAGAAAAAATGGCTCTCAGAACAATGTTTACATTCAGAGGCATAAGCACAGAGCCACAAAAGAGCATCCTTTTGTTCTGAACTTGGAATATTAATCTTTAACCTAGGACTTTAACTTTCCCCTACTCATGGGGTTCGACAGAACCTCTTCTCTCATTAAAATTTTACCAATTTAATAGGACTGTGTTTTTAATAGGTGGGAAGGGGGGAGTAAGCCTTCCTCCCATTGTTTTGCCAAACCCTGATAGAGATGAATTGTTTCAGACTCCCCGCCCTTTGCTTGGAGAATACTCTGCTTCAAGGATTGCTGCTGAGGAAAGTGGCTCTCTTGTCCCCAGTAGGAGAATTGGGATAATTAACAATAACAACAACAACAACAACAACAACAAAAATACAAGGGATGTATCAGCCCTCTTCATGAAGCAAGGGTAGGGCCATCAGATGGTGACTTGACCTCTCACACCCACATCCCACCAAAGTGTAATTTGGAAATGGACCCAAGAAATGCCCTGTATGGAGTCAATCCTCCCCAGTGTCATAGCGTGTAAAGGCAAAGTGGGGACACACACTGAGCACATCCTTCCATGTGGGCGGGGTCACGTTACTAAGTAAATGGTCCGCTTTTTCTCAAGAGTTAGACAGGGAGCCAAACCCTTGTCTTCCTTTGAAGTCTGGAGAAGAGATGAGGAAAAGCCTACAGAAACAAACTTTTGTAGTTTTGGGGGGGTTTTTTGTTTTTTGGTTTTTTTTTAAGTAGATTACGAGGTGAGAAAGTACTTCTAAAACGAAAGGGAGCTTGCATTACTCTGTGTAGCCTCACATCACAGATTGAGTTGAGTAAGAAAAGATTTATATTAATGCCTCCCTCTTTAGCTTTTTAAACTTTCAGGAACCAATGTCTTCTGAAACCAGACTCTGCAGAAGCTCCCTTCCCTTTGATATGGTCAGCTGTCCGCACTGGCAGGAGGGGAATAAAGGCTTGGTTTCAAAATATGCATGTTTAAACATGTCCTTTATTTTAGTCATAGCACCATGCTATGAAGAAAAGTCATCTTGTGCTATTCGAGATTGGTCACTTAGAAATAGCTTTGCCTTCGCATTAGCCTAAAGACACCCTTGGGATCTATGAAACTGAAGAGCCCCACCAAAATGTAATGCAAAATAAGCACAGTGTGTTAGAGATCCCCTCAAGAGAAGAGAAAGATCCTAGACATTCAGTAAAGGGGGTCGGTTTTCTTTTCTGGGGCTGGGGCTGGGGGTGAGGGGGTACATGAAGCCAGAATGTTAGCGATGTGAGTTATTTACTTACAGCCTAGCAGTGTGGTCACTCAACCAGGTCAGACACTTCATGCATAATTTTTCACCACATGCCTATGTCCATATTCTGACACACTTTGGGGAGGTTATATAGCGCAGTAGTCGAAATTGGGGCCAAAGGCACTGAATAGTCAGTGTTCAAATCCCAGCTCGACTGGTTACTGACTCTGTCACTTCAAGAAAATGACTTTCTATTTCATAGAGCTGTTAAGAGAATTCATTGTGTTATAATAAATCACTTAGCCTGACCCATCATCAGCCCTCAAATAGTAGTTGCTATTAATATTTTTAATGTTTTTGTTGTAGTTGATGCTGTTCTATAGTCAAATTGTTCAGTACAGGACAAATACAGATTACATTACCCAACATACAACACAACATTTTCCAAGTTCAGGTGACATTTTGCAGAACACTGGAAAAAGAAAATAATTTCCCAAGGCTAGAGTTACTCATTGAGAAAATCCACACATAGGCATCAGCTTGCGTCTATGGCAATAACTCATCCCATTTGCCTAAAAGCATCGCAACATGGTATCTCCATCCTTGCCTGCAATTCTGCTTGATGAAAACACCTCCGGCTCGGGAGTTTTGGCTGAAGAGGCTGTGTGTGTATGTCCTGTCTCCTGTCTATTCTCTGCCACCAGAATGAAGAAATGGTTCTCCCCACCTACCCTTGCCAGTCTTACAGGGTCACAATCTCACAAACTAGATTTTTACAATTTAAGCAAAGAACGTTGGGGCCCAATTTCACATGTCATAGCCAGGCGTGGCTACTCAGGACTCATTAGTCCTCACCCTGCTCATTTGTCTGAAGGCCTTTGTTCCATTCAATAAGCCTCCTTAGCTTCAGCCCAAGTATCAAGGAGACAATAACTTCAGAGGAGATAAGAAGGGATTCTCACCAAAGGATTCACCGAAGAAAACGCAATCTGTTTCCCAGGAAAGGGCCCCACATCTGCAAGAATTTCCTGAACAAATCAGAACTTGCCAAAAGGATAAAAGGAATTAAAAAAACTGAAGAGGAGTGAAATTAAATATATAAATATAAATATAAACATTCTATACGGGTTATTCTGTCAGTAGTTAAGAATTAAATTTTAAACATTTGAGTACTCACTGAGGAACAGTTTGTTTTATTGGAAAGGTTCAGGTTTTGGAGAAAGATATTTGAACTCCAAGAACTTCAGTACCTACTGTGTGGCCTTAGTCAACTCCCGATCTTGACTTCATTCCAGGTGTCCATCAGTCAGCATTTAATAAAGAAAAATCGACACCATTTCAGCTATTTCTAACAGAAAGAATTTAATACAGGGAGTTGGTTGCACAGTTAGTGAAAGAGAAACTTTGGAAGTCAGGT
Source organism: Pteropus vampyrus (assembly GCF_000151845.1). Taxonomy (NCBI): domain Eukaryota; kingdom Metazoa; phylum Chordata; class Mammalia; order Chiroptera; family Pteropodidae; genus Pteropus; species Pteropus vampyrus. The sequence goes on from NW_011888782.1 coordinate 11,212,367, forward strand.
CAACCCAGATGTTAGTTCAACAAGAAGCTGCTCCTACCCCTGAGGCTGAAGGGACAACAGGAAGAGATAGTGCTGCCAGGACCTAAGAGCTGGGAAGATGCTGGGAACTAGGACCCCAGAGGAGATTCGGTCACATAGGGGAAGCCACCAAAGGCAAAGAGAAAGAGGAAGTGATGTCCTGGTATCTCCCCTCTTCTGCCCGCCCCCCATTGGTGGGAACTTCCTGGAAGCCAGTTGGCAATGTATTAATTGCCAATCTTTTCCCCTCCTGCTTCTGTAAAAATAGAAAGAAAAATTACAAGTTTTGCTGATTTGCTCTCAGAGCCATTTCCTGCCCTTCCTCTGCTCTGCTCTTTATCACAGAGCACCATGGCATATAAGAAGAAAATAATGGCCCAGTTAACCAACCCTTCACTATGTGATTAGTTCTATACTCTAACCTCATGAGATACCAGAAAGTATTGCTATATGTTTTTCTCTGAAGACATTCCTAATCTGTTCATTTTTGCAAAAGGAACATATATAGCCCTAAATGGTAGATTTATATGTTACCATTTACGCTCTTATGCTAGAGAAGCAATGTGGTGTAGTGGTTAAGAATAAAATTGCTTAAGTACTTGAGTTCAAATCCCGGCTGTGTCTGCTGTGTGATATTGAGCAATTTAACTCCTGTTTCTCAGTTTCCTCATCTGTGAAGTGAAATTAAGAACAGTCTCTATCTCATGGCATGCTTTTTAAATCTACCTGATGATGAGGGCCGTGTTCTCCTAAGTAATAACTGAAAATTTTCTCAGACCCCACCTAAAGTTCTGGTATGTCAGTGTGCTACTTTTATTGCTGTAATAGAATGATGAGATGCTTTTTTTTATGCTTTAGTTTTGACTAAGGTAACAAAATGCTAGATATTAGATACCAACCCGAGTGTGAGATCATCAGAAGCAGGAAAGAACATGAGAGCCAGCTCCGTGACTCTTCAACCCCAACACCACCAGCAGTCACAAGGAGAAGTAAGAAGTATCAGAAGGGAGAACGAAAACACATGGAGGATTTGGAGAAAGGAGGGCTTCACCTCACACACTAGAGGTGTTCCTCAAAAGGTTATCTTGTTAATTAATTCAGTAAATGACCATGGATTTCTATATTAGGGACTTAGGGTCCAGTTGAGTTGACTGTCCAAGAAAAATACACTCAAGGATGCATAATCCAACATAATATAATAAACTCTAAGGACAGTAAGGCACCAAGTGAGGCAAAACTTGAAATGAACCTTTAAAAAAGAAACTTAGAAAAGGATCAGAAGACAAACATGTCATGAAATGTTCCAGAAACAAAGAAAAATTCTCTCACCCACGGAAGAAAATCTGAACAGCAAGGCAGTGTAGAGGAATCCTCAAAGACTTTCTGTCCTAAAGAAGCTGGGAATTAGGGTTTAGCTGGAAGCTACTGTTTAAAGGAAAATTGAGATAGCCATATCGTTGGAAAAGGAGAATGGGAAGTAACTTCATAATTTTGTAACTTAGGAACCTCAGGCAAATTATGTTCCTGTTCCTGTTTCATCATCTATAAAATGTTGATTTTAATTGTATTTACCTGTTGACATTGATGTGAGGTTAAAAATGAATTTGTACATGAAAGTACTTAGCAGAATACCTGGCAGGGAGTAAACACCCAAAATTCTTCAATTATTTTAATTATTTGGTGGTAAATGTCTGAGAAATTATTCGAGGAAGAGCAGGATGGGAATGACCTGGATCATTGGGTCGGGCAGGGGGAAATCTCATTCTACCTGGGAGGTTCAACTTATTCCCTGTCCAAATTGTTTTAGTGTTTAATTCAATGATTCTCAGGGTTGATCTCCCTTATCCATTAACTGGCCTATGCTACTATAACTGGTTATAATTTGGAAATCCTATTCCTCTTGTTTTCTTGCCTGAATCCATAATATATTTAAGTGAACCAGAAATCTCATTTGTATGCCATTGCCAACTGTGTTTTACTTCCCAGCAGTTCTGGAGAAGATATTTTATAGGGGCAAGTAGATATTACTTTCAGTATCGTGGGAGGTTCCTGAGGCCCCTGGACCAAGATGGTTCCTGGAGAATTTGAGTTTTGTATAGAGTTCTCATTTCCTGTATGTCTATAGTCTAGAGAAAGTGTTAAATGGCTAAAGATCCAGGCCCTTTACCTGATCTCTGTAGACATTTTTTTTTTTTTTTAATTTTTTAGGCGAGGCAACCCTTGGTTAACCTCACAGATTGCAAGGAACTTGTCATCTTACAATCCCTTATTTGTCATTATTTTTTTTTTTTTAACTCCGATAGCACCTGGTCTTCCTAGGTGATCTCCCATCCAAATATTAACCAGGCCCAACCCTGCTTAGCTTCCGAGATCAGACGGGATCGGGCTTGTTTAGGGTAGCATGACCGTAGATTCTGTTGACTTTTAAAAGTTTCACATATAAAGACTTTAGAATATTTATGTGCCTCTGTGATGGGATGCAAAATGGTATCTGTCTATGTAAGTGTCCATCTTTCTGAGAAGAGGATCATTGCTTTCTTCATATTCTCAAATGGTTAAAAAAAAAAAATGGCTTAGGAAAACAAAGGACAATTAAAGTTTAGATTTCCCACCCGCAGAATAATCAGACCAATAACTAAAACACAGAATATTAAGAAAGAAAGGAGCTTATAAACAAGTCATCCAACCCTACAACCTCTCTCTCCCTACTCCTAACATTACAGTTGAAAAAACCAAGGCTCTAGAAGCCACTTTTCTCTTTCTCCAACTTATAGTTTACTTTTAATTTTATTTTGGATTTAGACTGGTCAAAGGCTTTCCTGCCTTCTCTTCAGAGATGTAATATAATATGAACTCATAAGAATTGTGGTTTGTTTGTTTTCTTGTAATCTGAAACAGCTTTTATCAAAAACCTAATTCATGAGAAGATAATCATGCAGGAAAAAGCAGATCTTTGTGAGATTCTTTTTTCCCTTTCCTTTAAGATATCAGGACTATAAAGTATTATTTTTTCCTTTTGTTTTCTCTCTTATTAAAAGCAAGAGTCTATCCATTTTTACCCCCTCATCCTTCAGTCTAGTCTCACGCATGGGATTAATTAGATAAGGCAAATCACAGAAAGAACATTTGTCTTTATCCAGGAAATTGTTTTCAGAATTTTTTGATGTTGTCCTAGCATTTCCACGTTTTTAGTGGCTTTTTGTAAAGACAAATGGACTCAACTGCTTTTAATGCCTGGTGAGGCAAGCATTCTCTTATGTGTGTGAATGTACATATGAGAAACATTAATTTTTAATTTACTCTGTTTACCTTGAGAAACTGCCAGTGGATGATTCAGATATTCCACAGAAAGGGGCTTTTCTTTTATAATATAGGACAAAGGACAGCTAAGCATGTGTTCCTTCTTCAAAGCAGAGGTTCAGAGGGAAAGGACAACAGTATTTGTGTAGCTTACAAAAGGACCATTTTGACTTTGTAAACACTCATATAATTGTATTAAGAGTAGCTACCAACTCTTTTCATCTAGTATAGGCTTAAAAATGAAGCTTAGATACAGTGATAAAGAACCAGCATGGGTTATTGCCATCTTCCTTTAATTCAACAACTCCTTATGTGTTTGTGTTTCAGAATCAAGTCTCAGGACAGTGACTTGCATAGTGGTCATTGTAGGCTGGTCTCTGATTTCCAGAACCAGGTGTAACACCAACACTGGGCATGTCCCCAGTTCTCATCACCTGTTTTGGATTTGTGTGCCTCAGGAGGCTGAATGCACAGGGCCTGTTGATTCCAAGGGGGAGCAAAACTTCCTAGCTTCCCCGAGAGGGGTTTGGGATGAAAACTAGAGAATTCCAAAAGACTCTCCAATAACTGCTGTATATAACCTGATTCTGGGGCTTGGAGCCTTCTTCAACTCTCCCTAGATTGTACAAAAACTACTACGGTTTACTCGATTTACTCCGACAAAAGGGGCCAGTCCTGATTCCAAATGCCAGGAGAGAACTGGAGAATCTGAACAACTCGCTACTGCTGTCACCACACAGGGCCTCATACCAAGACTGCCATGTCTGATCGTGTTAAGTTGCATTGTCCAAGAGCAGCACATTTAAGGGGACACCGTTTACCTCGTAGATATTATAGACTTGTGTGGTTATTAAAACGGTTTTCTGGCAGATGGCATTAAGGTGACTTGTCCTAACAAAATTGGTGTGTTAGTGCAGTTTTAGGTAATGTGAAAATAATTGTTATTAGTGCAGCTTCTGTTTTTATAATAAGTAACTTTTAGTAAACACTTACTGGAGAATGGTGGTTAATTGCTTTTGACTTCTCCCTTCAAGACAGGCTTCTTAACATAGGTTCAGAGGATCAGTCAGCTTTTGATAGGAAAAAAAAAAATGTCTCTTCATCATCACTCACTCCTAACTGAAATTGAGTATTATGAACAAAAGCAACCAAATACAATATCACTAGCAATGCCTATGATTTGTCTTTCATATCACATTTCAGTTATTGTAATATCTCAAAATATTATTCATGCTCATCACTATTTCAAAGTTATGCTGATTGTTCAGACCTGCCACTAATATATTATTTAATGAGTTAATAAAAAGGAACATCTGTTACTATATCACAAATTTTTAAAAATATTTTAACTGTCTTTTAATACAGCGGGTCTGCCTTACCACCCTATATATTATATCTCATGAAACATTATTCTGAGAAAGGGTTCATAGTCCTCACTAGCTGACTGAAGAGTCTGTGGCAAATAAAAAATAAATAAATAAATAGATTTTGCTACAGGAAGTTAAAAACTAGGAAATATTAATTCCCTTATCTCTCATTTTAAGAATCATTTCCTGTACCACCACCCCCTCCCCACCACAGTTAACTGTGGAAAAGTCATCATAATTGTATTAATTCACCTGAACAGTTTGCCTTTAAGTCTAATTGCCACTCAGTATAATTACAACTATACATGGCATTAAATATATATCAAATTGATTTTTAGTTCATTTGATTCGATTTCAGCACGAAACTGTTCATTCCAGCGGTCTTTATTGGTTCATAGTTTGTGCCTCAGTAAGATACAGTTGAGAAGTAGAAGAAATCACATGAAATCACTTGAGAATCACTGCTCTAAATTTAACCTGTGCTTCCATTACCGCTGCTACAGTCTGATAAACACTCTCTTACATGACAAAAGATGACAGTTTTCTACAAAATGTCCTTGCATTATAATTTGTTCAGCACAAACACATGCTCTGCAATGTGGAAAAATGATTAAGACACTGCAAAATGTGGCACAAGTTTCAGGTTGTGCTTTGCGTAGGATGGAGGGCAAACACACGCCAACAATACTCTGATTTCTCACAGCATGTAAGACATTCTCTTGTGTAAAATATGGTACCTTCGTAGCTTCTCAATCCACACGGTCACTTGGTCTAACCACTAACAAAGAGAATCTAGTCTCTGAATCATTCATTATAAATTTTAGAAGCAAGAATGTGATTATCCAAGTCTGATGTCTTCCTCGGTCCATTCAGGAGGCCAAAGGAAGAAGGTCCCGCAGTACAAACAATCCTGCAGAGATCCTCGGAGGCAGGCAGTTCTCAGAGAATGGTAGGGGCCTATGCTTGCTATAACAAGGTCATAGAAACTTAAAGAGTTGAGACTGTAATGGTTACTCAGGGAAGCCAGGACTGTATGGATCTCTGCCTAGAGGAGCTGACAGTATAACCCCTCGGAGGCTCTGACTGGTACAGAGACTTGAGCAGTAAGACCAGACTAGCAGTTCTTTCTATTTTCAGATATACATTCAGGGAACAAAAGAGGGCCTTTGATATGAGTGACTCTGTGTTAGGCAATTTGTATATACATTGTTTCATTTCATCCTCAGATGTCCCAAGGCTATACCTGCCAATATTTCCCTAAGGTCAAGCTATTTCCAGGAGTCCCCAGCCTCACACACATAACAATTGCCTGGCATCTCACATGTGCTTGCCAACTTCTCCCATATGGGCCATTTTCCCTCTCTTCTGCTTGATCCCTTGAATGATGGTGGTAGATTGAACACATGCAAAAGTCAACTCAACACAATTCCACACAAGATACAAAAATAAGAAATGCAATTAACAAATACATATTCACACTCCACAATAAAACATGAAGAGGGTGTAATTTCTACTATGTAGAAATAGAAGAAGAAGATAAGACCTCATAGTCATCAGCAGAAGGTGGCCATACTTATACCGCCTACACAGTATGAGTCATTCAGCACCTTTTAAGAGCCTGAGGCCAACAATGCCACAAGACAATGTCACTACCGGAACATAACAGACTATGACACACAGAGAGAATCCTCCTATGGAAAGTGAGCACAAAACTGAGAGCCCCCTAGTATCCAAGGGAGACCAACCCTTTGGGAAGGAAACTGGATGCTCAGCAAACAAAAGACCTAATACCAGAAGAAACAGAGATGTTAGAATAATTTTAAAAGGACTTTAAAATTTAAAAGAAAAAAAAAAAGCCTCAGAGAGCCAAAAGAGAGTCTCATCACTAAAGTCAGAATAGGAGGTTATATAAAAAAAGAAGAAAGTTGTTTTAAAAAAATTATAGATCTTAGAAGTGAAATATATTATTAAAGTTAAAAATTCAACAAATGAGCTGAATAACATACTTTGCTCAACTCAGGAGTAAAACCTTGAGCTGGAAGGTAAATAATTAGATAGGAAATATATTTTTAAAAAGATTAAGAAACTCAGAGAACAGATCAGAACTTTCAACAGTTATCTAACAAATGGTGCAAAAAGAGAAAACGGACTTAAAAAGAGAAAACATAGTGTCCATAAATTTCTTAGGACATGAGTTCTCAGATAAAGTTTATACAAATGCCAGGCTGAATAAATAAAAATGAGTCATAACTACAATGAGAGGCCACTTCACACCCACTAGGAAGGCTAAGACCAACAAGTGGGACAGTAACAAGTGTTAGCAAGGATGTGGAGAAATTTGAATCCTCAGACATTGCAGTCAAAATTTTAAATGATGCAACAGCTTTGGAAAATTGTCTGGCAGTTCTCGCAAGCTTAAACATAGGGCAAGCATATGAACCAGCAATTCCAGAGAATTGACATATACCCAAGAGAACTGAAAATATGTTCGCACAAAAACTTGAACACAAAAACCCACGCAGCATTACTCGTAATAGCCAAAAAGTGGAAACAACCCAAATGTTCATTGCTTGATGTATAGATAAATGAATTTGGGTGAATGGGTAAACATAAAATAGAATATTTTTTCACTATAAAAGGAAATGAGGTACTGGCACATACTACAACATAGAGGAACCTTGAAAACATTATGCTAAGCGAAAGAAGCCAATCATAGAAGGCCACATGTTGTATGATCCCATTTAAATGAAATATGCAAAATAGACTGTCATGACAGAAAGTACATTAGTGATTGCCAGTGACTGGGACAGGGCAAAATAGAGAGGTACTGTTAATGGATAAGAATTTTGTTTGGGGAATGACGAAAATGTTCTGAAATTAGATAGTGATACGGTTGCAGAACTTTATGAATATTTACTGAATATTTACAAGCACTGAATTGTACACTTGAAAAGGACCAGTTTTATGTTATATGAATTATATCTCAAACTATTAGAAGAACAAAAGTTAGACTTCACTAAAGCCAGGCTATGTCCCACAGAGGTCATACTAGGTCCTGTGAGAATAATTCATCTTATCTTGTACTTTTGTGGTTTGGGTGTTAGAGTACTGTTCTCTGTGTCACGAAATTTGCATGTATGTGAAAGAGAGAAAGAGAGAGCTGTTTTTTTATTTTTAGTTTCAAGTATACCATACATTAGTTAGACATATATATAGTTTATAAAATGATCTCCTTAATTGCTCTGTCTCTCCTCTGGCTCTCCACCTAGCCATTACATTAGTGCTAACTGCATTCCCTATGCCGTGCTCCCCATCCCTGTGACCACCTATTAACTATAAATTTGTACCTCTTTAACTCTTCACTCCATTCTTCCAGCCCCCAAATACCCCATCCCCTCTGTCCGGAGAGCGAGCTTTTTTAGTATTTTCCTTTACATCCTCATTTCCAGGTGTGAAGGGGGCTGCTCTAGAAGATAATCTGAATAGCAGACTTGCTGCCCTCCTTAAAATGACTCCAACCCTCTATGGCCTTCAAAGCCTGAATTTATTCCCTTGAGTTCTTTCCCAGAAGGCTCCTCGGCCCTTTCCACAGACAGCCTCATGGCACAGTGGTTTCAGACCTGAAGCCTAGTACACTCAAAGAACTTTGGGAGGTATCATTATCTCCATTTGCAGATGAGAAAAGTTGAGTTCCAAGGGCCTGTGACCGGAGAAGCAAAGAAAACCGACAATGATTTTATCCTCATAAGTTTGCCAAGCCCCCTTAATCTGATTCTTCAAGTGCTTTTAACAATGAACCCCCATTGACTAAATTTGTTGTAGGCCCTTCTGTTCGGTAATAACTACAATTAAGCTAGAACATAATATTTGACAACAACAAAGCTGAGCTTCAATTAATTTTTTGAGCTAGCCCAAAGAGTAAGTAAAACAAAAGGCATAACTGAATGAATGCCAAAACGAAGACCTCATTCTGTCTGACGTTAGTTTTTCTCTCTAATGCCCCCATAATCTTGCTGGGCAGACACCAGTAGGCACCCACCACACAGCTGAAACCTCATCAAGTAAAAGTGATTTCTTTTCTGCACGGTGGTTGGTGTTCATCATCTCTCCTCCCTCGATAAGTGGGTTGTTTGCATGCTCAGGTTTCCTTCTTCGTGAAACTTCAATACAATAACAATTTACCGCAATCACTGGCAGAATTTCAATAGAACTACTTTTGAGCCCCATAGAGCCACCACCAGCCTAGCAGAATGTTTATGTTTTATTTTATTTTCTTTGGTCTTGGTTTGTTTGGTTTTTTTTCTTAATTTCAGACTGCAGAGTCCAGGGTTCAAGGATGCAGTATGACTGCGGGTGGCCCGCTGGTTTAACAAATTTAGGAATACTGCCGGGTCATAGCCAGTACAATCCTGAGGCTTAGTGGTACCTGGTATGAAGAAGAACACAGAACAACTTCAAAGTTCCAGAAAAACTGAAAACATGGTAGCTCATCCTAGATCCATCTCACCTGGACCACAGGCACATGGAAGCTTGAGAGAAGACACATTTAACCCCTTTGACCTCAGTAATATGTGCACATGCACACCCTTCCTTTGCTAACCTTAAAAATAAAGTGTTCTTAAAATAAGCAAAACACACTTGAGTAGTTCTTAAACTCTGCTGTACGTGAGACTCACGCCAGGCCTCATCCTAGATCAATTAAGTCAGAATCTCTGGAGGGCAAAACTGAGACATCACTAGTTTTTAAAACTCCCCAGGTGATTCCAATGTGCAGTCAAGACTATGAACCAGTGCTTAGAGCAAATTTATATCTTGTTCAAGGCTTACATTTTAAATATCTAAGGCAAAAAATTGAGACTAGAAAAAAATTACTCGAAAAATCCTTTAAATTGCCCGTGAACTGGAGTATAAGTGACTTTGTATCTCTAGCCCTGAATGGTTAATAGAAATGTAGGTACTTAATGCACCCAGAAATGTACCACATATAGTAAATGGTATATATGCAAAATATAATTTTGCTACATTAATTCATAACCAAAAGCACATATTGCATTGAATTTAGGTTATTAAAATGCACAAAAGATTAATTCCACTGTCCAAAAGTGGAGTCAAAGTAATGTTCATATAAATGATTCATCTTTAAATTTTGGATGACCCAATATCGATTTTAAGATCTGAGAGTTTTTATAGAATATCTGTGGTAATATTTTTCTAACTTTCCAGACATTCACAGAAGAAAGTGGCCTCTCATGTGATACACAGATCATGACTGAACCTAGAAGCCAAGTATCCAAACTCCCAGCATGTTACTGGGCAGGAGTGAGTCTGGCAGACAGTCAAGGCCTTCCAAAACCCGGCCACACCAGATTCCTCTAGGCTTATTTTTCTTGCTTCTTAGCAAAGTTTCTTGATTCAGTCCTAAGTCTTTCTTTGACAATAAATGTTCATTCCATCCCCACGTTTTTGTTCAAGCTTTTCCTCCTAATCTGAATGTCCTTTAAATCCTCTCCACTGGTCAGTGATTCCAAACCCACCTATGTCTATGCTCCAGCTACAGTGCTCTAGCGTTAAAACCTTTAAACAGCTTTAAACGGTCTGTGTCTTCAGTATCCAGCTGACCTCTCATCTTCATTCTTTTGGACTTTTTTATTGACCTTGATCAATTCCATTTGGTCAGTCCACCCTTGGAATAATCTTTGACTCTTTCCTTCTAATCTTTCCACAAGTCTGTGGGCTCCATCTTGAAGTCACCCTGAATGTAACCACTATTTGCCATCTCCACAAGTCCAGGGCACCATTTGATGTTACCTGGGTTATTGTAATAATCACCCAATAATTTTCCCTGCTTCCACTCTTGCCTTTACAGGCCGGCTTCTACATATTGGCCAGAGGGATCTTTTAGACTGTAATTTCAGTCATGCCACTCCCTTTCTCAAAGCTCTCCAAAGGCTCCCATCATCCTTAGGATGAAATCCCAGACTCATCAACTTCTGCCAAGACACACTAGCAATTCAAACTTTCTCCATAGGGTTTTACCATTCACATTAATAATAATAGCTAGCATATAATGAGTCTTCACTCTATATGAGGCACTGTTCTAAGCCTTTTACACGTTTTACATGTGAGGAAACTGAGGCACAAAGAAGTTAGGAGACATTCATAAAATATGCAGCTAGTAAGTAGTGAGCTGGGATTTGAACCTAGTCCCCATTTTCGACCACTGCCCCACCCTGCCTATAAACGGAGGGTACACTTAAAATGTGCTACAATCCACACTGTCAGACCCTCATTTGAATTTCAAATGTTTCAGTAGGGAGCCCGGCACTCTATTTGTTTTCTTATGTTTGCAAATATATCAGTGTGTGACTTTAACTGTTGGAGGAAAGGTTTTAAAGAAGGAAAAAAGGAAAAAGAAAGCTGGAGCCTGAATTAATTAGGGAAGCCCATGTTGCTCAGACAGCAATGTCCCAGAGCCAAGCTGGAAGCCAAGAAATTTGTTTTAAAAATATGATCTCTCCCAAGCTGAAGATTACGTCAAATATATGGTGATATACCACCCAAAAGGCAAAACCGCAGTTTGCTTGTTTAAAGGCTGTTTTAGGTTGGCTTGGCTGCTGCTCAGAGCTGCACCACAAGCAGTGAGCTGCAGTTTCTGAGCAAGGGTTGAAAAGTTGTCAGGAGTAAAGAAACTGTGGTCCTTCCAGCACAGAGGCTCTGCCTTTAGAAGGATCATTCTCAGCCCGCAAACAGCAGGCAGGCCAGTGGGCTACTGGCTTTCTACTGCCACACCTGAGTGAGGGTCCACCACACTCTCTACCTTGTGAGGAGAAAGAAATCCCATTTGTTGAGTAAAAGAAAGAGCTTGGGCTTAAACCGGAATTCCCTGAGAAAGAGTATAATGTCACCCAGTGCTATAAAAAAAAAAGTGACGGAGAATGGTCCTCGGATATACTAGTGGCAGTCAAATTCAGGCACAAGGAGAAAAAGCCAAGTTAAGTGATTGGTTGTTTGAAACTTTCAAACATTCAAGTGATTCGGCCCGTCTAGTACCCACCTTGTCCCAAGTGTTCAAGCTCTTTGGTTGATTCTGCTATTTAAGTGACACTCAGGTGGCCCAAATGAGTAGTTGGGAGAAAGCGTTTCGAAGGCTTAGCTTGTACCCTCCTCAATTATACTATAAACAGTCGTTATCTGACACAATTAAGAACATGGTAAGAAAAGGCCATTACACACCAGGAAGTACAGCGTCCCATTTTGGGTGAAGGAGAGTGAGAGAGCATTGGGCTTCATTGATTGGATCTCCATGGCAGGCCAGCTGCCCCCCAGGAAGGCCTGGTATTCCTGTCCTCTCCGTGAACCTGCCTGAAAGGGATACAGGAGTTATTGGGTAATCAGGACTTGTCAGCACCTCGGTTATGCAGGATGGTTCAATCCGATAATGTGAATGGAACCTGTAATAGTGCTGATGAAAAGCACTCCAGTTTCAAAAGGGCCTTGAATGATTTTTTGTTCATTTTCTGTTTACATGTAATGTGTTATTGATGTCATTACCTTATAATACAGAGGCTTGTTTCATAGAAAAACCAGGAATTATTCATTCTTTAAAAAAAAAAAAAAAAAGACTAAGAAGAAAAAGAAAGAAGGAAAGAAAGAAACCCTGTTACGTGAGGAAAATTGCATTCGAATGCTGCAACTGAAACATATTGATTTTCTGGCACCAGACTTTTTAGATTAAAAATGCCAATACTAAATCCTTTCATGACCTATAGTTCATATGAAGTTCGCATGTCATTTACTATTATTCTGAGAGGGGAAAAAACTGAATCTTTAATGAAAACATAGTTGGAAAGAATGTCTGCCATTTCTACAATTTGCATACCATTATAATAATGCCTGATTATGAGCTAAACATGCTGATAGTAGGGTGGGTTGAATATTTTTCTTAGTTCAAATCAAAAGCCATTTATCAGTTTTAATTGTCTGCTTGTTGTGGCTTCATCCTTGGTAAAAGCCATAGATGTACATGCTTCATTGTCCAGGCCTGTTAAGGTTGACATGTCATGCTACCCATGCTAAGACACATTCCTTCACAGTCTACTAGAGTTAGAGACCTACATCCGGTCTTACTGTCGTCCGGAAAACATTGATGGCACCTATTGGTTGTTCTTCCAAGTTAAGTGAGAACTATAATACAACTACATAAATTTCTGGAATAGTCCTGATTTTTTTTGCATGGCTACTGCTGAGTTCGAAAGTCCCTCGGCCAACACGTGAATGCCTCGATGGCCTCTCTGGTTGCAGTTTTTATTTTCTTATGATGTGCCATGAGCCAGGTTTGAAAGTCAAGTGAAACTCTCTCTCCTAAACATCCATTTCCTTTTACTATGTTCCTCTGTGTTTTCAAGCCATTTTCACAAAAACGTGTGTTTTCTTCAGAGTTCCCTCTATGTCTGCTAAGCCAGATGCTGTTTGGTTTCCTTGTCTTTGGACAGAGATGACTAGATACTCTAACATTTTGTCTTCCGTGTCTTTACTACTAGAAGGAGGATGAAGCCCTCGGAGAGTGTTGATTTCTTGGATAAGCAGTTCTTCTAACTAGAGTCCTCTTCAGCATCCATACCAGGGGTTAGCAAACTATGATTCATGAACCAAATCCAACCTGACAACTACTTTCGTAAATAAAGTTTTAGTTAGAACTATTGTTATTTTCTCTCTGAGTCGTCTTCTTCAAATTGACTATGCCACTTTACTTTGTCCTTTTTATGGTATTGAGTTTTTTGCCAGTCCAGCCAAATTCTATCACCAGGTAGTAATACAATATTCCACATGTGGTTCTGCCAGTATAGAATTAGGCAGAATCATCATCTTCATCATTCTAGAAGTTATATTTCTGTTACTGTAAACTAAAATTTAGTTTGCCTTCAGAGAGACCATATCTCCCTGTTAATTCAGACGATGAATGAAATCGACTGTCCTGATCAGCTCAGGCTACTATAACAAAGTACCAGACACTTTTTTCTAATAGTCCTAGAGGCTGGGAATTCCAAGATCAAGGTGCTGTCAGATTCGCTTCCTGGCGAGAGCCCACTTCCTGGTTTGTAGACAGCTGCCTTCTCACTGAGTTCTTGCATGACCTTTTCTTGGTGCGTACGCATAAAGAGAGAGGGAGAGAGGTCTCTCTGTCTTCTTCTTTTTATATGGACATTAATCTCATCATGAGGGCCACCCCCATGACCTCATCTAAACCTAATTACCTCCCAAAAGCCCATCTCACACTGGGAGTTAGGGCTTCACCATAAGAATTTTGGGGGACACAATCATTTAGTCCATAACATTAACTAATATATAGAAAATTATCTTGCTATTTTTCTTACCTTTATCCTTTTTCTACTCCTGCCCCCCAGTAATACCTGTCTATACTATGTCTTTTTTTTTTTTTTTTTTTACAGTGGAGCCTAAATTCTTAACATCTGAGAATTGCTTCTTAACTGGGAAAAACTAAAACAAATGTCTTGAATTTCTTCTCCCTTCATCCATTCATGTGAAAGGTATCTTCTTTTAGACTGTTTACTCTTCTCCAATCTCCTTTACCTACTTCAAATGGAAGGAAAGAAATTAAAAGCAAGTAAAAATGGGAGTCACAAATGCTGTTCTACACATATTTCTTTTGGCTGCATGGTGAGATTGCCTTTACTGACTCCCTATGGTTAGATGGGCCATAGGATAGAATCTGGCAATGAATTATAAATATGGAAGTAATGGGTTTCACTTCCAGGCCAAATCTTCAGACAGATCTCTCTCACTCGCGCTCTCTCTCTCTCTCTCTCTCTCTCTCTCTCTCTCTCTCTCTCTCTGTCTCCCTCTCTCTCTTTCTTTTTCTGATATGGTAACTAGCAGCATAGTGGCTGTTTTATCAGTCTGTGTTTCCGAATAAGGTGTCATGGAGCAGAGTTTCCTACTAAATTGGGGTGAACATGGAACCTGAGGGAGAGATAATCCTTTGATTTTATAAGTAGCTGAGATTTGAGAGTTGTTTTGGCAGCATAGTCTAGCCTATCTGACTGATAATCACATTTTCCAAGTACTCATTCATTCAACATTAGGCAACTCTTTGTTTAGTACTTACTATGTGAAAAAGCATTTGGGCTATTACAATAAACAAAACAAAAATCTCTACCCTTGAGAAAATAGATGGTTTGGTCATTTAATATAAAGACCACATTAGACCTGGACTCCTCCAAATACAATGTAGTAGACAGAATGCAACACATTCGGCCTGAGTGTCTTCAGACGTGTGATTATGAGGGAATACATTAAAGAGGATCCTGGCTAGGAGTAGAAGTACCAGGGTTTAAGTACTGGTTTTGCCACTTACCTATTTTATGACTTTGGGCTGACCGCTTTACCTATATGGGCCACTATTTTCTTTACTCCATTCCAGTCATGCTTAAATTTGCTCTACACTATTCTTGCCAATAGGTATCCAGCTTCTACTTGAATGTTTTCAGAAATAGGATGCTCACTGTTTGTGTTGCATGCAGTGTTAAATACATGAGCACCTGTGTCTGCATGAATGTTTTTCCTCTGACCTTCTCAAACCCTGGAAGCTTGGAAATATAACCAATTACACTTTGTAGTGAAACTCCCAAGGCCAGAGTTTGCATGACTCTCTGGACATTAGAGTAGAAGCACACACAATGGCTCTGAACTTAAAGTTCAAATAGACCAGTAAGGATGGCAGTTAGATACCAGGGCACAACATGTGGTGCTACATTGTAGGTCAGATTTGGTTCCTGGTGAGAAAGGGAGGCATACTGGGAATGAGGGTGATCAACGAAGGCTTCGTGGAGGATGTCGGAAGGGTTGTAGGTTATAGTAGGTCGAGGGTAGTGGAGAGAGGCATATCAGAAAGGAGAACAACCTAAGAGAAGGCAAAGAGAAGGTGAATGTGGTATACTGTGGAAACAGAATATAGTCCCACCTGGCAAGAATAGAGAATAGGAATAAGGACCAGATTCTGACCAGCCCTGTGTGGATGGTTATTAGAAGTGTCCACTTGTATGAATTCTGAAAAATATAAGACCAGCTACCCATACTATCTAGGTCTACAGTAAAAGGTACTTTCATTTCCTTTTCCATCAAAAAAGCCTCCTGTAGCTTAAAAAAAAAGAAAAGAAAAGAAAAGAAACCTTTGCGATCTTTTATCACAGATTGTCTCTTTGTTTATAGTTTTTATTTAATTAACAATAGGTACAGTATCAAATTATAGATATACCTCCCTGGATATTCCTGCCACATCGATATAAATGGGTCATTTGAGGGCTTTCATTGGGAAGCCGGGGCTGAGACTTAAGCCTATCTTTGTGCTGCAACAAGACATTTGGAAAAGGGATCTATGGAAAGAAATACCATTGCCAAATGAATTCTTCATATAAGTTATGGGTTTATTTTGCCTTTCAATGAGAACAGCTTTCCCCAGGGCAAGCCATGGTACATAGACAGTTCAGGCTCATGACACAAACTCTCAAAAAACGTGAGGAATGACAGTGGGGGATACGGATACACACACTCCAGCTGCCCTTGCCCTGCCTCTCGGCTGACCTCCTCAATAATTCCGTCTCCTTATTCAAGCCAGTTACTTTCCAGTCTCCAAAGAAAAATTCAAATGAAAACAAAAGTTACTGTTGTACTTGATTTAAAAAGAAAGAAAGAAAGAAAGAAAAGGAAAGGAAAGGAAAAGAAAAGAAAAAAGAAAAAAAAGAAAAAGAAAAAGAAAAACAAACTAAGAAGTTATGTGAAAAAATAAATGCTGTGTTGAAAATGTAAGTTGGGGAGATGAGTTGTTTCCCGCAGTGCAAGGGGAAGTGGTTAATGAACTTATTGAATCCGAGGCAATCATTTTTGAAATGCCAAAGAGGATGGGGATAGAATCAGAGGTGGAAGAAAAAATTAATGTGTTATTTTCTATAAATAGAAAGGGGGAATTTGGACTAATTAGCTTTTGGAAAATTAAGGTTATCATTAAAAATAATACACTAACTTTTCTGTAGATCTTGATAGTTTTCAAAACACGTTTAAAGCCATTATTTTATTTGATTCCCACCGTGACCCTGGAAGGTAGGCAGATTGGACTTTTCTTTAATCTTTATTTTACATATGAAAAAGTAGTATGATGAGAAGTAATAGGACTCAATCAATATTATGCAGCTAAAAAGCAGTAAATTCAAAACTAAAAACTCATTGCTTCTAACTCTGGTCTGGTCAAGTACAGAGGAAAAGCAAAGTCTGGGAGTTAAGAGAGGATTTATAAAATGCTGTCCATTTAACAGAAGAGGTGTGGCAATGTAATTTTATAGGCAAAGGCTTACTCTGAAGCAGAAATTGCAAATAGAAACCTGAAGTCAAAATCTAGTAGCAGGGGAACTTGCACAATTATGGCCCAAACAATATTTATGAAGTTGTTTGTTTGTTTGTTTTTTATTTTTAGCAACATTTAAAAATCAAGACATTTCACAGTAAAATCTAGATCTTGGGCCTCTTTTTTAAAATCAGCATATCTGGTCTCATTGGCCAGTGTTCCCACATGGCCACAACCAACAGTAGGTTAGGGACAGCTGTCTCTTTAGACAGACATGAGCTCTCTAGTTTGCCACAGTCCCTACCACTCTGTTATTCCCCAGTCCTGGAGAACAAAGATTAATTGAGATCTCTAATGACACCTGTGCCATTTTTTCCGTTCTCATCTACATCACTTATTGGATTCTGCTGATATTAGAATTTGTGTCCCCAGGTCTGGAGACAGACTCCCAGCTCTAGCAATTTCCAGCTGTGTGAATGTGGGCAGATTGCTTTTGCTCTAAGCTTTCATTTTTATTTCCATTCCATAAAATAGGAATAATAATGATGACATTATAATGGATATTTGGGATCTTTTTTTTTTTTCTTTCAACATTATTTCTTTTTTTGGAAGTTTCTTATAGAGATAAGAAAACCCACAAGTTTTCCAAACCTTCCTAGCATCTAGGGGACAAGCAAGTGACCTGGCTTCTCTTGTCAAATAGAGATGAACCAGATTTAGATTCGACAGCTGGTGACCCATGTGCTTGGTTTATCTTGCAAGAACTACGTGGCATCTCTGGGGACAGCCATGGCAGATGTGTCAGTGGTACCATTCAAAACCTATCATCAGTATGTTGGCAGTGTGAGCTGGAATGTGTGTGCCCAATATGGGAAGCATCTGGCTTCCTCCCATCCCTGGTGTGATGTTAGCCATTATCTCTGGTTGCATAACTCCCAAGTCTGGTTTTCTAGCCCTCCCAAAGAAACTGTGAGCTCCTTAAGATCTTGTAGTGCTTGTCTTTTACTTATTGGCTCTTGGATTCAGTCCCCATGCTTCCCTTAGCTACTCTATGTCACACAAGGCAATTGCTATAAAATACATTGACCAAGCTCCTGTGTCAGCAGATTCATTGGGCCTGAAGTTTATGCAATTTAGGGACCCTATCATATAAAAATAATTTAAAATTATAAACACAAAATTATATACAAAACAATATGTATTTTTAATGAGAAAAAAACATGAAAATAAAAATATTAAACATTTACTTAAAGAAATACAGAATAAAAAATAAAAAACTGAAAAATTAAGATCATATTTTTATTAGTTAACTGTTGAGATAGCTCTCCCATATTTTTTTCCTAGAATTTTTGACTTTATGCTATTTGACTATTTCTTCCTATGACAATGATTTCTATAGGGAAAAAAGACTGAAATGTAATTCAGTCTTTCCTCGGTATGCTGATTAGAATTCACTTTTTTTATTGCTGACAATTTAGAAACGTTTTCCTTCTAAACTCATTATTAATGTGGTTATATAAATTTTTAGGATCATTGTCAGTCGTGGGTAAGCTGCTATCAAGCTGCTTTCATAAAAGACCTATAAGATTTTCAGGCAGTTTAAGTTTCTCATGTTGTGACCAATTGGTTTGTCATAAGACATCTGAGGTAAAAGCCAGGCAAAGTGGCACAGTGGACAGTCGTGTTTTACTGCAGGCCATTCTGACACCATGAAAAATTCTTTTCACTAAAGTGAATGTCTGATGAGACATTTAAATTTATGGAAGATAAGGGAAAATTCTTAGGCACGTGGAACAGTCTGACTGATGTCTGCAGGATGTCTCCCGTCTCCAGCCTCTGCGTACAACATAGGTCTAGCAACCCTCAATCTTATGGCAACCACACTAGACTTAACTCTACATGAGAATAACTATGAACCAAATACATATATCCCACCTCGACACCAACAAAATTAGCTACCCCTGTACAGCCACCTAACTCGAGAGGGAAGCGTGACAGTGTGGATGTCAGAGTACAAAGAGACAGTAGTCATAGCTAAAATGACATATGTTTCAGATCATTTACACAAGTTGCTAGGGCACCCCTCCTCCAGGGCCTTGTGTAAAGGGTCTACAGAGTAAAAGGCTCTCAAGCCTAGGCCTCAATAACTTCCCTCTTAATCCATTTCTTCCAGCCTGATTTGGCCAAAAGGAGGCTCTGGCAAGGGGTGGAGGGCTCCCGGCCTTCGTTAATACCATCTCTTCCTTTTATCCTCCCAGCTCTAAGGCAGGTAGTGGCTTCTTGCCCACGTTAATCTCTGTCACCATCCCATTCAGTTTTCAGCTCTTACAAAACATGTGACTAGTCGCTGTATAAAATTTATTCTATTGGATCAGTTAGAATGAGATTATTTTCCTAACTGGGCCCCAATCCATACTCAATTTCTGCTTAAAAGAATATGCTCAGAAATTTCTGCATATTTCTGAATTTGGCCTGAAGATTTTGCATAAATAGATGGCTGCCTTTAGTAAACATTTAATATGTGGCACCTATAGCCCACAGGTTAATCTGAGGGCCATTACATTATATGTCCTTTTTATATATTTATATAATTTCTATTCTATCGATCTGTCTATTTATTGAGAAATAGGTAGTACAATTTTTCTCCATAATTGAAAGACACATAAAAGGCGACGTACCATCTGAGAAGAAAGCCTTAGTCGTGGGTGACCAGAACCTCCTAGAAGCACCAGATACAATACACGTAATGGGGCCAAATTATAAAAAATGGTACAAAGTGGTATTTATAAATATTTTAAGCCAAGGAATCCAGTGGGATTAGTACTAGAAACAGAAAATGAAATTTTATTTCATTTGGAAAAGCATGCCTGGGGGAAATAATATATAATTCAGATATATCAGTAGAAGAGGAAACTCAGGATGGTGCTGATGCTGAAAGAGGATTTAAATAATGGTGACAACAAATTTGGTATTAGCATCATAATCAGATAATAATAATTTTTAAGAGCATAAACTAGACTGCAAATTGATGTGAGAACAGCAAATTTGATATTAGTAGTGAATCGTAAAAAGAAACAAAAGAAAAGTACAAATTCCGTGGCGGAGGACAAACAGATATGACAATCATGAGATTTCGGACTTTTCTATTTTGTCGGTTTTTTTTTAATTCAAGACATTTTCATAAAAGGAACAGCAAAAATTATTTGGTCCTAGAATCTGAGAAGGGATCCTAGAAACTACCTGGTTAACCCCTTATTGTACAGATGAAGAAATGAGGACCAGAGAGGATAAATTCACATAAAGTCAGTTAGTCAGACGTGGTTCTCTCTTCCCCTCAGAACTTTACTTATGTATCAGTTTACAATTCTATAAACGTTGACTGAGGGAAAATTCATAACTAACCATAAGTATTTGAGAATTGTACATAGTATATAAAAACACGTGTGCGCATATTTAAAAGACAATATATTCATTGAAAGTAGAGCAGGTCTTCAAGGCCACAACATGGATGAGATGCTGTAGGAAATTAAGTCTTATTTACATCAATTAGCCTATGGTAAAATTGGTTTCTTATAGGTCATTTTGCTTAGAGTCACAGAACCCATCCACCATGTTAAGTGAGGACTGACTATGTCTTGTAACAAAGATAGCTGCTCTGTCTTGTTCGTCATTTTATCTTTATTACCTACCTGTGTCTGGCACAGAGAAGGCATTACATAGTTGTTGGATATTCATTAGCTGGATTACTGGTTGATGAGTGGATGATTATATGGTTCAATGGGAGGGAGGTGAGAGGATGGGTGGAAGAATAGGTGAATGACCTTCAAGGGGGAAATTTAATCTGGTCTCTAATTTCCTGAGCAAGAACTGACCTTAGCCATTCTGGGCCATGCTATATCAGATTAAACACAGCAGTGAACACACTTTTTAATAATACTAAACAGCAAGGACTTCATTTCAGGTAATATAATAAAGCCAGTCTAATTTTCATGATTAGTAGACTTGAGATTGCCAAGAGGGGTGCCCAAGAGTGTCAATAGCATGGATAGTACTCATTTGTCTAAAATTACAAACGAGACCTCACTATGACTAAGTGGAGGAATACCAAATTAGTGAAGAATCTGGTGTATAGAACACAATTTTATTGCTTATTGCACAATTTACAGGAAAATGGAGCAGGCTAATATAATATTATCTAGAAGAGATCATTGGGGAAATGAATAAGAATGTGTAATTCTCTCAGTTATAAGTAAAAGGAAGCCTCCTACAAACTTAAAGATGCTTTTAGAAAGTTCTCTGGTATAAAAACACTCTCCTGGCACTTTATTTACACTATTAATTAGATGTGCAAACCTTTTTCTTCATACTACCTAGCCTCTGAATTTTCACAAATTTGGGGCTAGTGGAATTAGTCTGAGCTGATGAAGTTTCTAGGAGTAGACACCCTGTTGAATGGTTAACTACAGGTCTTGAACGTATATTTAAAAGTTTCATTTGAGCAAGCCTCACCCAGTGTCTGTCTCACTGAATAATTATGTAATCATCAATTTTATACATTTTTAAACTAACGAACAGAGAATTAGAGGGAAGTCTGCTGTTTCTTTCCTTCTCTATGTGTAGCTAAGTTCAATTGCCGTCAGCTCTGAATTCCATTCAGAGTTCACAGCTATCATGATAGCTAGTGCAATTTTAGGTTAAGCATATTTTATCCATAAATTTCTATATTTGGTTCTCGAGTTATTATTGCAGTTCCTTGGGGTACATTTAAATCCACCTTATTGTAATAGATTATGGAATATAGTGGCTAATGTGTCTAATGTAAAATAAATGACTATAATGATTTATGATGCGACACTTCAATTTTATTGAACATAAGGATCATTGTACTAAAATGGATGGTATATTGCTGGTTTAGCATAAAATACTGAATAACATATTCAAGAAAATGAATGGCTCGGCCAGTTCATAATATTCTGCCCCTTCAGCTGAGAGGTCTTTAATAAGCAAGAGTGTCATTACACTTGAAAATGTATGTATAAGTGATCCATTATCTAGACCAATGACAGGGATCTGCTCAAGTCCCTATTAAAGAAGAGACCCTTTTGGGAAAAAAAAAAATGTAGCGTTCTTGATCTTCCTGAAAGGATGATTTGCACCCAACCATCTGGCAACTATAACAGTTCTTAGCAGAATTGTAAGTGGCCCCCATCTTTTAAAATTGTCATCTTGAGACTCTCTCACAACCTCTGAGACAGAGAGAATTTCAGGAAGGGTTTGATCTTTTCCAGCATTATCCTTAGGTGATACCCGTAATGTTCTTTTCTCTCTCTGTCCATTTACCAACCTTTTTTTACCGCTTGCAATGCCCAGTGTTTGCAGTAACTCATGCTGTCTTTACCCTAAACTCCATGTTTGTGTTTGATTACTCAATAATAAGGTAGATTTAAGAAAACCTGATTTTGCTATTAGTTCTTTTCAACTACAGTATTAAAGATAGTTTTTAATGATATATTGGGCAATATATTTGTGTTCCCAGTCCTGGAAAATGAAAGGAAATTCTTCTATGACAGATGACAAGTTTAAATAAATGGTATATTTTTATCTTCCAGAAAGTAGAGGGATATAAGGAATAATGAAATTGACAAATATTTCAGATGCTCTCATCCATGTAATTCTATGTTCCTGCCATCACAACCCCCTGATCCTCCTGGGATATAGTTTAAAGACATAAGCAATTCCCACCTAATAACTAAATCCTCGTGGAATTATCTCAATAGCATCCATCTCATTCATTGGAAGAAATGCTAGTTTTTTTCCTGTGGAGTGGCCATGCTGTCCACAGGGTTGAGGGGACCTGAGTATTTGAACCCTACTGCTGCATTATAGGTAGGACTCTCAAAAATTCATCACCTATACTCCCCCTCAACACATTCTGAGTTTAGGCCCATTCTCCATCTCTCAGCTCAGACACACTCCTCTGACCAACCAAAACTGAAGAGTGTTCCAGTATCACAAAAGCCAATGATTGGAGGATATTTCCTTACAGGGTTAATAACGGGATGCAATGCATACATGGCAGTTTTGAGTTCCTTCTCAACAGCAGATGTCACCACTGCCTGAAAAGGCTTGGGTCATGGTGAGACAGTAATCTGAGGACGAAGGGAACACCATGTTTGTGGAGTTAAGGAGTTTTACATTCCAGAACAGAAAAATAATGTTTCCAGTGGATTTTGCACTGTGTGGTTTTCAGACATTTATTTATTCAGGATACACTCTTGGGCCATTTTTTATTATTATTATTGTTTTGAAAAAGTGACACAGCCTGGAACTATTCATTGCAGAAAGTAAGTAGAGATATATTGATATCCTAACTTAATTTTGGAGGTCAAAGTCTTGTAGTACATCAGTCCATTTCTAGAACAGTGTGGATATTTTCTCTGTGATCAGCAACTAAAATAAAAGAGATAAGGGCCATTTTTTTGCTAATGGGTATGTTGCTTTTGGCTCTCTTGATACATCATTCTAGAAAAGACCGAGGCAAGGAGTGCTGAGATACTTCTGACCCCAAAGATCTTCCAACCTCTGAAACCTGCTCACTCCAAGTTCCTAAACTTTAGGATTCCTTCTCACAAAAAAATTCTATGCAGTCATCAAAGATTGTCTCAGTGTTTTCATAAAGAATATTAGGGCATTTTCTTTTCTCCTCACACCTTCACTGTTTATCCTCAAAATATTGTAGTAAATTAAAATGGTTCATAAAATCTTATACCAATGCCCCGTAAGGCCTTTTTTCTCTGCATTATTCTTACACCAACTTTCGTTTGAATTTCTGTCTGAGCATCTTTGGGAATTGATCCACAGTCTTATGACTACAGAAAAGAAGCTCACCAGGGCTAAAACACACAATCTAAAGATTGGCCATGAAAAGGCCTTCTTGCTCGGACTTCATTACCAATTGACCACCCCCCTACCCAGTGTTTTCAAATTATATTCCCTTCTGCCATTTCCTTGTACTATGCGCTCCCCCACCCCATATCTTTGGGTTTTAAATTGTTTGTCATGGCAAATATCTATTTTATTCCTTCTAAATTCTTAT
>NW_011888782.1:11237370-11241137 GCF_000151845.1 Pteropus vampyrus
AAAGATTGGCCATGAAAAGGCCTTCTTGCTCGGACTTCATTACCAATTGACCGCCCCCCTACCCAGTGTTTTCAAATTATATTCCCTTCTGCCATTTCCTTGTACTATGCGCCCCCCCTCCCCCCGCCATATCTTTGGGTTTTAAATTGTTTGTCATGGCAAATATCTATTTTATTCCTTCTAAATTCTTATGTCTTACTTCTAGCGCCAAAGAAATATTTAGAATCCAGGCTTCCATTTATGTAGGTCCATGGGTAGAATTACTGATGTTAACATGTCTCTCAAAAGGTGCTAAAGGGCCTTTTTCTGAAATGTAGAATTTACATACATATTTGTACCAGAGAGATTATTTTGCTTCTTTCCTAGTGACTCCATCCATTTCTTTTTTTCAATCTTGAAGCATATGGTAAAATCCCAGGTAAACCCTCAGTGTTCATCACTGAATCCCTTCAGAACACTTTGATTTACAGAACAGAGACTTATACCTGGGAAATTTTGAGATATCCACCCCCACATTGATATTTAAAAGTACATTTTTTCCTCTATATTCTCTTTCGATTGTGGGCTGTGTAAGCCCATCAAAGGAACTTCGGGTTTCTCTTTGGGAGTACTGTTTTTTCTAAGTGTTATATCTTCTATGTGGAAGTCTGCTTCAATTTAACAGGCAGACCTTCTAGTATTGGGCCCAATAAGCCAAGGACGAGCTTGGAAAGCATCAAGGCTGTCGAATGCAATTATCCCTGAGCTAAACCGGACAGATAATCCATTCGAAGTTATGTGTGACTAAAATGCCTTTGAAACATACGAGGGAAAGCCACAGGTGTTTACTTGGATAGAGTAGTAATGTATCTGCTTCCTCCAAGCCAGAGGTTACTGAATATTTGTATAGTAAACTATCTCTTTCTTCTTGTTTGAAAAAGTTAAAATATCTGGAGATAAACTTAACAGAGACCAAAGGAAGAAAAAAATTAATTGTACCATTGTGGTTCTTGAATAAATGCAAAGAGACCTTTCTCTTGGGTAGGAAATCTCAGTGTTATAAAGTTGTAACTTCTCCCCAGACTGAGCCATGAGTTCAACGTGATGCCTTCCAAACTAAAAAAAGATGTTTGGAGAATTCGTGGATGCAGGCCGTTGGAGGGTAGATGCTAAATTGATGTAATCGTTAAGTACATCCAGAAAAATCAAAAGTTAATAATAATTAAAAGGAAAAAGCTTGTGAAAAGAGACAGAGAGGACCCCCTTTCTACATAATAAAGTACATGATAAATACATGAATTACTGGTATAGGAATAGCAAGAAGAATGGGGCAGCATTGAGCCTAGAGGTAGTCCCAAATACATATGGAAAGTCGGTATATGAGATGGCAAAATGGGTGGTGAAAAGAGGTATTATTTGATAAATGTTGGGGGGAAAGTAAAGCCAGCTTTCAACTTCATTTCTTCTAACAAAATAAACTTCAGATAAATCATAGAGGGATAAATAATTGTTATGGGAGGAAAAAAGTTGATACCACGAAGTTCTAAAAGAAATTATGGGTGTATTTTATGCTAAAGAAGGGAGGACCTTTCTAGGAGTGATATGAAATGAGGTGCTCTAAAATGAAATACTGATATATTTGACAGCAAAACAAAATTAATCTCTCATCAAAAGTAAGAAGACAAACAACAAACTAGTGTAAGATATTTACAATATATATTTCAAAGGTCTGATTTTCTTACTGAGCAAAGTCATTCATTTATATGTAAATATGTTATATATATATACACACACACATATAGAGACACACACATGTAAGTGTATATATACCATTTTGATTTCTCCAAATGGATTATTAATATTTATGTGCTCTGGCAGGATATACATCAATGTTTTTTTTTTTTTTTACCATGCTTTTGAGACAGTCTTTTATTTAGTTTTGTAATCTCAATTTTCTAATAGCATAAATGTGTATTATTTTTATAAACAAAAACTGAAACCTGTGTTGATACTGTGGTTAACCTTGAATGACACATAAATCAAAGGTTCTTAGTCTTTTTGGAGACAAGACTCCTTTAAGAAACAGATGAAAGCTGTGGACTTCATCCCCTGACTAGTGCACATAAGTACAGATACCCAAAATGCTTTGTGAGTTATAACTCCCTGTTCTGAATGGTTTTTCTAAAGTGAGTCGGTCACAGTTATCCATTGCTGCATAACCACCCCCAAATGTAGTGGCTTAAAACATAAACTACTTTGCTAATTATGATTCTGTGGCTCAGATATCAGGACTCAGCAGGTGCAGCTTGTCTCTATTTCAGTTGAGGTTGTCTGCACGTTACTGGGGTCAGGGGATCCAAGGCCCCACTTGCATGTCGGGTCCTTGGTCCTATCTGTGGTCTGGGGTCCCTCAGTATTTTTCGATGTGGCTTCTCTCCTGCAGTGTACCTTGGACTTAGCTACTTAGAGGCTTAGGGAGAAAAGAGAAGCCACACGATCTCTGAGGGTCTATCACTGGCAGTCACACATGTCATTTTTATCACATTCTGTTGGTTAAAGCAAGTCAAAGGGCCAGCCTAGATTCAAGGTGAGGTGAAACAGATTCATAGTGGGAGGAATGGCATAGTCATACTGCAAAAAGACATATAGGATGGGGTGGGGATTTCTGTGGCCATTTTTAAAACAATCTATGGTGTGACTCTGAAAACGTGCCATTTTTAACCAACAGATGAATTTTTCCATCTGTGCCCTAGCATTCATCCTCAACAAAAGTAATTTAGGAGTGACTCTAAACTTTAACAATAATCTACTCAATTAACTATTCAACTTATTCAACTATTTGAAATCTTCCCAAATAAGAAGTACAGCAGTATGCACGGAATAGGAAAATAGATGCCATAACTTTGACTGATATATTGTAGTTCATCCATTTCATATGAAATACTTTGCCTATAGCTTGGAAAGCTCTGGTTTGGAAACTCTTTAGCAAACCCATGCTGTCCTGGATAATGGAGGGAATCACGCATTTTCACACTGGACCTCTTCTACCCATACCAAGAAGAAGAACTGAAAGGAAAAACACAAACCAGGGCCCTAAAATGGATTGACATGGTGATAAGATTTAAAAATTAAAGTGAATGTATGATCCCAAAGCCCAAGAAAACTTCCAATTAAATGTGATCAATTTAACCACAAGTTTCTCTTCCTTCTAAAACACCACTCGGATTCTAGTACCTCACTCTTAAATGACAAGAGACAATCAAGAGTTACCAAGCATTTAAGAAAAGCTTCTGATGTAAACAGACAGCAAAAGTAAACAAACAAAAGAGGAACCTAAAAGAAACAGATAATAAAGGAAATGCAAGAAAATAATGAAAATTACTAATTTGTAGTCTCAGGTAATTTTGAAGATATTGTATGTTAACAAAGAGCAAAAAACTGAAAGGAAGAAAAAAGAAAGAAGTATTGGAAATAAGAATAAAATTGCTAAAGTGAAACAAGATGTTAAATGCAAATTTTCTTGTGGTCTCAGTTTTAACTACATCCAAGATCAACAGATTCCAGATCACCTGTTTAATCCACAAGGAGAATGTGAGACAGTTTTATCATCACCCACCTTAAGCATGTATGAGAGAAGGTGAGAAGATTTATGGATAGAAGCCAGTAGGGAGAATTTCTTTAGAGTGAGTTACCAGTGTGTTCTTCATTGCTCATTTCCCCTGGGAAAAGGGAATCAACTTATAGGGAAACATTCAAAGATATAGTCATATGTCTCCCTAAAATTTGGG
>NW_011888782.1:11241187-11243452 GCF_000151845.1 Pteropus vampyrus
AGACAGCAAAAGTAAACAAACAAAAGAGGAACCTAAAAGAAACAGATAATAAAGGAAATGCAAGAAAATAATGAAAATTACTAATTTGTAGTCTCAGGTAATTTTGAAGATATTGTATGTTAACAAAGAGCAAAAAACTGAAAGGAAGAAAAAAGAAAGAAGTATTGGAAATAAGAATAAAATTGCTAAAGTGAAACAAGATGTTAAATGCAAATTTTCTTGTGGTCTCAGTTTTAACTACATCCAAGATCAACAGATTCCAGATCACCTGTTTAATCCACAAGGAGAATGTGAGACAGTTTTATCATCACCCACCTTAAGCATGTATGAGAGAAGGTGAGAAGATTTATGGATAGAAGCCAGTAGGGAGAATTTCTTTAGAGTGAGTTACCAGTGTGTTCTTCATTGCTCATTTCCCCTGGGAAAAGGGAATCAACTTATAGGGAAACATTCAAAGATATAGTCATATGTCTCCCTAAAATTTGGGAGGGGGACAGAATGGTTGGCACCTAACTGTCCCAACATTAGAAAAAGGATAAATGTCTGCAGTGAGAGTACACTGCATGCCACTGGTGGTTGGACAAAGCTTTGTGCTTCCCATGAGGCACATGCGGAAACTATGGAAAGGAGCAAAAATTGAGTCATACTGAAAGGAACCCCTAGACAGGCACGATATCCCCAATTGTCTATTGAGACAATTGTCTAATCAAGACTATATTTAATACCTGGAAGTGGCCCAAGTTTCTTTCAAAAGCAGGAAGAAAATATTCAAAATAATGTGGTTGACAGATTATAGTATTTAAAAAATAAATTAATTTCCTGACTTCAGCCTTACAAGTTCAACTTTTTTTATTCAATTAACTAGTTACATTGTGGTTTCATCATCCTTTAAATCTTCTTAGCAGATCTGTAACTTCTGTTGTCAGCACCTGGAGTCTCTCTCGAAACTTGAAGACAACCTGAAAAGCCACAGTTAACATCTTTTATAGGAATATTTAATAGGTAGTCTCCATGAGAATATCAAAAAATGGAGAATAAAAACACAAAGGGATTGTAAAAT
This sequence comes from Pteropus vampyrus, assembly GCF_000151845.1. Lineage (NCBI taxonomy): Eukaryota > Metazoa > Chordata > Mammalia > Chiroptera > Pteropodidae > Pteropus > Pteropus vampyrus. The sequence goes on from NW_011888782.1 coordinate 11,242,248, forward strand.
GGGAAGGAGAAAAAATATTTAAATCAACCAGAAGGTTTAACATTTGACTGCTCATAATTCCAGAAAGAGAAAAGAGAGAAACTAAATGAGAGAAATTTTTTTTTAAAAAAAGAGTGTTTCCAAGATCTGAAGGACATGAAGTCCCAGACTGAAAGGCCACAACCAAGGCTGAGGTGCAGTGATTAAAAAATTAATAAATAAAAAGATACACAAGGAAATCTACGGAAACATTTCAAAATAATCGATATAAGAAGACTCAGAAAGTATTCATAAAAAAGAAGGAAAGTCATACTCAAAGTATTTGGAATCAGAAAGACATCAGACTTTCTATTAACCACATTAGAAGAGTGAAAAACATAAAAGTGATATTTTTATAATTCTGAGAGGAAACGGATGTACAATTGCACACCTGCTTAAACTTTTAATCCAGCATGAGCATGGAATAAAAACATCTTCAGATATGCAAGGTTTCAGAATATTTCTCTCCCCTGCATGTATTCCTAATCTGATCCTTGAGGTTTGGCTTTAGCCAAATGAGGCGGTTAACTCCAAAAATAGAAAGAATCCATGAAACAGAGTATCCAACATAGAAAATCAGAAATGTAAAACAATATCCAGATGATAAGAAAGGTTAAGTACTACATGATAAACTGTGCCATGAGTTCAGATTAGATCAAGAGAATGAAGTACTTTCAAAAGGAATTCTTCAAAGGGGGAAAAATGGAAATTGATATATTATCTGGTCTATTTGACTATTGGAAAATAATACTAATAATGAGCCATTTGAAAAAAATTAAGAATAGAAGTATAGAAAACTACAAAAACTTTAAAAGAGAAGCAAATACAAACACATCTGTACCAGAAATGAAAAATAATCATAGTATACTACTTGGCTCTGCAGTAAATAATATACAGTTCTTAAAACAGTGTTGATTTCACAACAACAAAAACTTTATTAGGAATTATAAATATTTTTAAATTTATTATTAGAAACATATATTTAAAAATGGGGTAAGAAGAATGGTATAAAAGCAAGATCCTCATGTCTCATAAAAGATATCAACATGCAATGTATAAAATTGATATACTAAGAAATATCAATATAAACCGTTTGGCAATCTAGAGACCAGAATAAATTGCCATAGAGGATTGGGGATTAGGAGGGGTGGAATTTGTTATATATTTTGTCACTATTCTATTTAAAA
>NW_011888782.1:11243502-11258949 GCF_000151845.1 Pteropus vampyrus
GTTTATTAGTCATCTTCTTTTTTAAAGTCTGTTTGAGTTGTGGAGGATGTGATGGTAAGACATACCCTTGTTTCTTTTGGAGATTACTTAGGGAGGGACAAAGATAGGAGATTGGAAGTGTGAAAAGCAGGGGCTCTGAGTCCAAGCTTCTAATCAGGCTGGCTGGCTGACTCTGAGCAACCTCTCTGTGCCTCTGCTCTCTCATCTATAATATGGGAATGGAAAATAGACAAGCATATTGTGTAGATTTGTTGGGAGAATTAAGTGAGTGGATGCATATCCAGGGAGTGCTTTAGTTCCTAAAACATACTCAATGCTCAATAAGCAGCAGTTATCACTATATTTCAGTTAATAACAAATATATCATGAAATGGTAAATGTACTGCTAGAAAGCCATCCACAATACTTAGGAAGCAAAGTCCATGAATTTTTTAACAAATAATTCCCTGGTAAAAATAATTGTTAGTTACAGAGCCCTGATTATGAACTGAAAAACTTTGCAAAAGCAATGCACTCTTTGACAGACTTCCTGAGCCCAGCAAGTTGGTGTGTGTTTGTTTGGCTTGTCTCCTGCATTTTGCATGTCAGGCCAGGTTTGTCACTTCATTACCTTCTCTTGGCTCCACTGGTTCCATTGGTGCAGTCGCCTCTTAAGATTTCTGTCCCAGCGTTACTGCTAACAGCATTCACCCCATCTTTTGGCTGTCAACTGAAAGGCCACCGAGAGTTTACTTCCTGAGAAGAGGCCTGTTGGAGAACAGATAACCCAGCCACATAGCCGGAATCCCACATGTTTACTTCGTGCAAGGGCAGACAAGCAAATACAGAGCTTCTGCCTCTAAAGACCTTGTGTATATGTTCTCTGCTGTATTTTTTTCTGGATAATTTTGTCACCTACACAACCGTGGAACAGACCTAAGGAAAATAGAGTAGACAGTATGAAGCATCAAAAACAGAAAATTTTGTTGAGTATGGAGTAATACAGCCATACTTCAATGTTCGAAGTCTAATTAATAAACCATTTATTTAATTATGATTCAGCCAATAAACAGTGGCTTTAAAAAATGTGAAACATGCTACAATCTTAAGAGAAAAATAGGAAATAAAATTATGTATTCCATCTGATCTTATCTATGTAAGAAGAAAAAACGACAACTGAAAGGAAATAAACCAAAATGTTAAGTGAGGTCATTCTGGGTTCAAAGATTATGAATAGTTTTTATTTCCTTCCGTATTCCTTTTCTTTTTGTTTTTAAAAATTAAAAAAAAAAACATTATTTTATCATGAGAAAATATACATGATTTAAAAAGAAATAGTAATAGCCTCTAGGTAAATAACACAAATTTAATTCCACAAATACTTGAGTACTTATTATCTTCTAATATTGTGTTAGACATATTTAGAATTTGGTAAACTTTAGTAATGAAGTTTATTCATTTAGCATATAGTTTAATAACACCTTATTATTACTCTTTCCTCAGTAGCTTTTAAACCTCTTACAGGCAAGAACTGGCTGTAACACAAATATCTGGCCCCATTTTCCTTAAGTGCTTATAAAAACTCCAGCTTTGGAGAGGGAAAGTACCTGATGTTCCTCTCTGCACACCAACTTTTAAGATGCTTGAAACAAATTCTCAACAATGACAAGAGCTATTTGGATAAATGTGGCCACCTCTCTCATTACCTGGAACTCCACTGAACTGTTCCTATGTTTAGTGCCAATTACCTACAGGTTAATGTGGCCAAACAGTACCAGAAGGATTGAGGTTTTTCCGAGAAACAGTCCATAGCACGCTATGTTCAGGACGAGAGGGTGTGACTGACATGGTCAGACCACCTGCTTGTGAGACCCAGTGTCCGGTGGTGTTCCTCTCAGAGTAGTGTCCTACTCTGTGAGGCTTAAGGGAGGAAATGAAAATGATCAGGAAGGAAATGAAGCCGGACAGAGTGTGTACATGCATTCAAAACCTATTTTCAAGCCACCACAAATGTAGTGATGAACAAACCCCGGCCCTCACAGAAATTACATTCTAATACAGAAACTCCATTAGATCCCAGTCTGTTGGAATGGGAGATCATGGAAAAGTGAGAGTGTGTGGTAAGAGAGAGTTTGAGGACTATTAAATCAGAAGAGGCAGGAATTAGAAATGCACATTTTGCTCTATTTTCTATTTAGTTTTAAGTCTAGATATGCCAAACACTATCACCACCATCCTACCACCTCCCTTCTCCCTCAGGAAAAGAAAAGAAAAAATGAGAACATAGTCACTATAGAATTATATGGGAAGTCATCTCATATAAAGAATTCTTTTTAGGAACATGATTCTCCAATTCAGTGTTCGAATCCCCACCATTGTAGCTTAGGATGCATTTAGCTCTTCAGAGAGCTTACCACATTTATCTGAAAAGTTCCCTCAGTCTGATGGAAGGCCGAAACTTTAGCTAGACTGACATTTAACTTCATATACTCCATTTGCACGCTTGTTCAGTCCGCTCCAGACAATAGATTTCTTGATGTGACTTGAACACACTAGGACCATTCCCACCTTACAGCTTTCGCTTTTGTCCTCTCTGCCTGGAATCATCTTTCACCAAATAGTGACAGGTCTCTCCCCATCAAATTGTTCAGTTCCCTGTTCTCCTTACAAAGGCCTTCCCTGTCCACCCTAGCTAAGATGTCTCCACCTACCCCTTTACCCTGCTTAATATTTCTTTGGAATACTTACTGTAACCTGAAATTGTATGATAAATATTTGTTTATTTATTTATCTGTTTCTTCCCTAAAATGTAACTTCCATGAGTATAGATTTCTTGTTTGCCCTCTCCCCTTCTGTATCCCTAGAGCTTAAGAGGGAAGATGATACAGCGTAGTGATATTCAATAAATAGCAATTGTTGAATGAATGAATGAATTGAATTTACCTACGGAGAATAACTGAAAGCTTAAGAAAATTAGATATAGAAATTGTAAAAGTTACCTTTACAAATAATCAACGCTACATCTTTCATTAATAGGCTTTAGAATGAAAATGCATGCGCGTGCACACACACACACACACACACACACACACACACACACACACACACAGTAAAATGCCAAATATAAAAGTTTTCTTGGGCCCGTGTGCCGCATTTTGGTTACATGGATGACATAACCTGTAATTTTCAAATATATCCAACATTGAGTTTCAGCCTCTTTTGCAGTAAGTGTCCCATGGGAGAGCTAGAGATAGCATCTAGAAGCTATGTTTACCAAGGGAATGCTCTGGTCTGAAGGTCCCCTGACTATTGTCACATCATTTGCTTTTCATGATTGGAATGTGTGCCACTATTTGAGGGTGGGCGAGTGTCTGAATTGAATGAGTGAAGAGAAACAGAGACATTCTCTTTGCCACCTTCGTAAAAAGGCTGCTGGGGATATATGTAGTGAATTACCTGCTGTCAATTATTGATAGCTTTGGCTGGAATTGTTTATCTTCTCTAGTTACTTTGACATATGGCCAAAACTTAGCTGCCATCCTGCTTGGTTCCACTCCAACCTCTCATCTGTAGGAAAGTTTCTAGAAAAATACTCAACAAACTGAACTCGTGCATAGAAGCTTCTATGGTTTTCTGAAGAACTCAGGACAACCTAATTATTCATGAGAAGATAAGTTATTCATCTATTCATTTATTTAATTTCGTCCCGGAAAGTAAAGCTGATGTTCAGCAGTTTGGACCAATACAGCTATACTGGTTATTAAAATACCGAAATACTTGTGTGCCACTTGACAAATAGCCACCACCCTGAGCCACCACCACCAGGGGCACCTGGGATTTCTCCATAAGAACCCCTCGCCAGACCATCCCAAAATCACCACTGAAAGGTTACTGCCTGACACAGCAAGGAGCCTTCGGGAACAGGTCTGTGAGAGAATAATTGAAGTCCATTTTAAGTGGCAGGGCCCGTTATCTTCCATGAGTTAAATATTTGAATATCCACCCTGCCTGAGAATGTAACGACAATGGAACTTTCATTTGAAAGTTATATGTCCCTTACTTCACAACAAATCCAAGGGTAGCTTAACAGAGATGGAACTCACAAAATCTGAAAATATTAAAGTGTTCAAAACATCCTAAATGAGGAGTCTCCCAGGATCTATTTCTGTGGCCTTACCCTACCAAAACAAACTTCATTCCCTTTGCTGAATTTGAGAGCAATTCTAAAGAAAAGACGTTCTGGTTTTAACACGTACATCCATGAGTGCAGTGGGATGTCCTTCTTCATTCCTGAATTGCTGCTGTGACTGGGATATATGAATCAACTGTATTACATTCCCAGGCTCCATAGCATTGCACTTTCAGAGAAGGTCTGAGGACTGGGTCCAACTAATAATATATATTGTAATGCTTGGCAACCTCTTCATTTTCTGGAAAAGAACTTTGTCCTCAGCGGTTTCCACGTAACACTATTTGAATATTGCATAACTCTGACCACAGTTTCTGCGCTGTGATTTGGACAATCTGTCAGAAATAAATTACTCAGGGCCCCACTGTGGAGATGACCAGGGATTTAGGACATGCAGATCTTGAAGAAGTTTAAAGTCTCCTGCATGGTCATATGAATTAAAAAAACTTCAACCTACTAACTGTGGGTATGGAATGTGTAAAACCAGGGGGAACGCGTAGGGTAAATGTCACTGACATTCAAGTGTAGAGACCTGCTGACACATTTCTTCCTCAGAGAAAGAGTGAGGTGTGTTGGTGCTGATCTTACTCATCACGCTGAGCTGTCTCCAAAAGATTCTGAAGGGTCAATAGAAGGGAAAGGGGGGCTTTATTGCACTACTGTGTTTATTTTATTGCACTGTTTTAGTGATTTTTTTCTTTTAGGGAGGTTTCCTGGTGAGTTGCTTTCACTTCCATGAGATAAAAATTCAATCTCCTAATTACTTGAGTTCCAGATGTAACTATCTCTCCATTCTGACTCCCGTTTTCTTTAAAATTTCAAGTTTATTCTTCATTACAGAGTGATGAGCCACCACCATCAAGCCCCCTTTTATAGAAAAGAGAAATAGAAAAACATGTCCTTGACAGGCTTTATACCTCTTGTTTTATTTTATGAACAGCCTGGACAGGTGAATCTATGTGCGGTTGTAATCAAAATAAAACATTAATTAGAAAGCAAAGGAGTACTTTAATTTTTTTTAATCTCTTAAAATATCTGACTCCACAAAACAGGGAAGAAATATTCTGCCTCCCTTCAGATTTTCTGTACTTGGCAGTTGACTTGGCTAAACAGGTGGTAAATAAGAGAGCTTTTAGGGGGAAAGTCTGTCTCAGGGAGAAGGGATAAGAAGGAAGTAGGTCAAAAGCCTGGCAAGGAATTTTAGGAGAGATCTCACTTTGGGGAAGCTATGCACAGAGATTGAAGCCAATGAAAACCAAGTCTCAATTGATTCGGCAAATAATTATGAAGAATCAAGCCTAGTGGAATTGCCACTTCAGTGGCAGGTTGTCTGAGTGAGTTGCAAAATCACTGCCATTAATCATTTAATATCAGAATTATCATCAATCAAATCTTCTGCTGGTATTCTCTTTATAATATTGAAGATGCTGAATTGGGAGCTAAATAGGCATTGCCCTTGCTTCTCAATCTGTTTTCATTTGAAAGGACATGCAAGGAGCAGAAAAATAACCAACTGAATATTGAAGGTTTGTCTCTACAATTCAATTAGTATTACACCTGACTGAAATGAGAGAATAAATTCATGAAGACCACAGTTCTTTCCTTATTCATATTTACGCTGTAGTATCTAGGACAGTGCTAGGCACTAATAGGTCTTCAATGCCTGTCAATAGAGTGGTGGGAAAAAAAAGAAGTAAGTCTGGAAACACAGGTGAATAAATATGATATCATCAAGGACATCTTCAATCTGTGAAAAGGTAAAATAACATTATCTGTGTTTCCAGACTTCATGGGCACACTTGTAGTTTGTGAAATAGTAGAAAAGATGTCATAGGATTTGTTTATTCAGGATGCAAACCAGATGAAACTTAGCACCTATTTTCCAGTTATTCGGCAAACATTTCTAGAAAAAGTGATTTTTAAAGCTCTTTGAATAAAGCAAGAAGGTTTTAAAATTTTACCAAAAGAAGACATTTGGACCAAAGATGAAAAATTACTGACCTCTCCCTCTGGTGTAACTGAGTCTCCTATTCATCTTCCAAGTCTTTGTTTAAATCAGTGGTTCTGAACTGGGACAATTTTGCCCCCAGGGAATATTCGTTAATGTCTAGAGCTATTTTATTTTGTCACAACTGGGAGGGGAGAGCTATTGGCAACTAGTAGGTAGAGGCCAGAGATGCTGCTAAACACCCTGCAAAGCACAGCAAAGAATTATCCAACCCAAAATGTCAGTGGTTTCAGTGTACCTTACAGAAGGTTTCCCTGACACACCTCAAACTCTGCTAACTTCCCTTAAATTCTCATCTCACATCATTCTTTCCCTTCATAGTATGTATTACAATTATAATTAAATACATTATATTCATTTCTTCTATTAAAAACCAAGCCTCATAGAAAATAAATCCTATTTCATTCACCACTATATTCTAGCACCTATCACAATGCATGGCACATAGTAGAACCTCAGTAAATATTTGTGAATGAATGAATCAACACATGACTAATATTAGAAAAATAAGTAAAATAGATGCTCAAGTTGTTAAGCAGAGTTGTAGTTTTAGCAATCATCTGAAGTGTATCAGATGGTCTTGCATCTCTCTATTTCAGTTCAAGAAAGCGATGAGTTCATCTATGATATGAAGGGAAAATACAACTAATACTCAGACTCCTCTATATATACACTTTTAATTTATAGACCTACTGCAGCATTTCAGCATTTTAGCTCTCTACCAGTAAAAGAACTTGGAAATCAACCATGACAAAAAATCTTTGGAAGTTGAATCAGGATTGACCTTGTGGCAAAGACTTTTCATCGGCTCCCACAATACCCATTCAGGTTCACTTTCTTATTCTCTCTCTCTCCCTCTCAGCCATGTTACGTGGCTCTGGTCAATGGCATTTTAAAAAATCTTCTAAAAGAAGTGTTCTGGAAAAGCCTTTGCTTTCTTCATGAGAAAGAGGGGCAAAACAGGAGCCAACTTTCTTTCTCCTGGTTGGAACTACCATCAGCGAAATGCCTATGCCCGAGGTAATGATTTGATGAGAAAAGTAATCCATTTTGTTTAAGCCTTAGTAGTCAGGTGTTCCTTTACCTACAACTGAACACAGACCTACCTGATGATACATCCTTCTGTCTTGGCCGCTAATCTTTCTCTGTGGTCTTTTTAATAACACAAGGGCTAAAATGGAGATGGTAGCTAGCACAGCTTGGCCTGGGCTTAAGTCTCATCTAAAGCACAAAGTAGATACAAGACTCTGGGGTAGCAGAGATTGCGGCATTGAAATGAAGGAGTCTAGTCCATACTGTAGTGTGTGCAACAAAGAAAGATGCTAGAGCTCATGGTGTAAGCGAGGGGAAAAAATCAAATACTTACGAAGCAAAGTGTACCTGGCTAACTTCCCATTTACATTTTGCAGGGCTCCCCTCTTTTTTTCGGTAGTGAGTGGGTGTTAGAAAATGAGAGTTTCAGATGCAGATTTAAAGGTTCTGCATAGAGGGAAGGACCTTAGCATAAAACAGCTGTTCTACAAGTTTTGTGAATCTAGGCTTCAGAGTCCTTGTTCATCTTGCTCCTCTATTTTCCTCCATTCGGCTATGAGAATCTTGGAGATGAGAACCATGTCTTCTCGCTGTTGCTGTCTCTGGTCCCAGCAGAGTGCCATGCCTATAGGACATTCTCAGTCAATATTTTCCCGGTTAAACACCTATAGTTTTCTCCCTTTGGTCTTTAAAGTGCACAATTGTGAAGATACATAATTAAAGCCTGGAGGAGATTGATTTTTGTCTCCTTATCTCTGTTTTTTAATCTCAAGCAGTAGTTCCTATGTTTTGACTGGAAGAGAACATGGAGCTCCGAATTAGGGAAAACCCTTAAAGGGGAAAAAATATATATTCAAAAAGAGAATATTTTGAAAAAGAAATTTTTCCAAATTATATTCCTCAGAACCCAGCTCCTTAAAATAAATAAATAAATAAATAAATAAATAAATAAATAAATAAATAAATAAATAAATAAATAAATTCTTTATTTTAGGAGGTACTGGGTTAAACGGTTACTGCCTTTGATATGCTACTGTGTGCTGTGCCTTTCCAAGAGGTGTATAGTTTGCTGCTCTTCAAAACCCCATTTAACTGTGTAACCCAGAAATGGTTTCAGGACAAAAGAAAATCTTGGAATAATGATGACCCAGTCATTTGCTCATTCATGGCAGAGTTTAGGAACTGCTGTTTTGCACCATCAGGCTTGTAATAAGGAAAATAAAGGAGCATACAGGAAGAAGGGACGAAAAGAATAGAAGAGGGCAAGTCATAAAATGGAAAATTCAAGCAAAGGGAAAGACAGAAGTTACGAGAAGAAAGTTTGAGTTTTGTGCCTGCTATGACGGTCTCTGAATTTACGACTTAGTGTGGAGATCAAAGAAAGTGTTTTGGCAGAAGTTTTAAGCTAAGAATCAGGAGCCTGGCAGTATGTTCCAGAAATTTGCTCTAATGACTTAGTCACTTCTCTAAGTGATTGCCTCGGGGGTAATGGGATAATTAAACTCCTCGTCTTCTCTCACATACTCATATTTGAAAGGAGTTAGACGCTCATGCTGATGGAGAACTTGTGAGTTAATTCAAGAAGAGTCAAATAACATATGTAAAGACATAGTACTTTGTGAAAAACAGTTAGATTTGCTAATTTTTGTCTGAGGTCCTGAGAATCTTGGGTGAGTTTTCACATTAACAAATCAAGAACAATTAATTTCTGAGTAATGTTTATGTCAGAGAGACTTGCCAGTGTTTGGGTCAATTAACGAAGAAATGAAAAACCTAACCAAAGTACATCTGCCACACACTGGTGTGAAATGTGAAATGATCATTGTGTCAAAGTAGTAAATTGAGTCTAGATTGGGCCTAGAATTTGTGTTTCAAAAGTGTTGCGTTTGATATCTGGTGATAAATTCTAAAGTTCAAATAAACAAACACATGGTTTTTCTTTTTACTGAATGTGAAAGCTCTAAGATGGAAACCCTAAAGCCATAAACATTTACACAGCTTGGCAAACTCCTCATTATGTAAATACTTTGTGAAAACAACTTTGGTCCATAAAGTATTAATGCTATTTGATAAAAATCGGTTTTTGTTTGGTGTGTCTTTTGAAGCTAGTGTAACTCCTGGTCATTCTATATGACTATAAAAGCTTTTTGGAATCAAATCCTAATCCCAACATGTTTTTCTTGTTCATTTAAACCTTTTTATATACATGTGGGAGCCAGGGAGAGTAGAAAGCTTTTAGGGCTTAAGCTTAAATTGTTTGTCCTTCTCATAAATGCTCTCTGAAAAGTGTTTGGCATGTTTGTGTTTGTAAGTCAAAATATACATTTGTGTTCTTAAAGTTTTCTTTTTTTCCCCTTTATGTTTGTTTGGTTGGTTTACAAATACAGACCATCTTAATATGGGAAAGCAGACATGCTGAAGTTGGAATTGTTTGACTTACCACCTTATAAAAAATAAATGTGGGTGTTAATTTGCTAGATTAGCCCCTGACTCAAGCTTCCAAAAAGGAAAAGTATTCTCAACCCAAACTCAATAGTATTAATACCCCAGGAGCACAGAAAACCTAAACAAACAGAACTCAGTAAAGCTGCTTATCCAGTGCTGTGGGAGTCAAATTTAACCTCTGGAGTATTTTTGGTTTTGTTTTAAGAAGAAGCAACTGAGACTGCTGAACAGAAATTCATAGTAGTATGGATATTATGTCCAACAGCCATATATTATATCCATAGCAGGATAGGGTTAAGCTTCATGAAATTGATGAAAGGACTAAATTTAAATGGACTCAGAAAAAGAGTAAAAATATTTTTCTTTTTAAGTATTTGTTTCTCAAAAGGTGATTATGTGAAATGAACTGTATTAGTTAGCTTTTGCTGTATACAGAACATCTCCAAAACTCATAGCTTAAATCAACCACTATTTAATAAGCTCATGATTCTACAAGGCTGCAGTGTGGGGTGGGCTCAGACGAGTGGTTCTTCTGCTCTGGGCTCGGGTTGACTGATCTCAGTTGGGTTCGCGCATGCATCCGTGGTCAGCTGCTGGGTTAGCTGTGGACTGTCTGGTCTAGCATGGCCAAGGCAAAGAAAACTGAAGCTTCTCTACCTGTAGTCTCTCAGCCTGGTCCTTATAAAACTCCCATACCTTTTCCATTTATTTTTAATCTGTCTATGTCTCTAAATTCCATTGTAGTTTCTTTAATCTGTGTCATATTTGAACATTCCCAAGGCCAACACCCTCTAGCCTAGTTGCCTGGATTTTCTTGAGACAGAGAGTAGAGAAAAAGCAAACATTTCTTCTGACTTATTTTTAATAACTTTTTGTGTTATTATATTTGTATCTTTTATGGTCATCAGCCCCAAATGCTTTCAGGAAGGAGCCATAGTCCAAACAGAACTAATTGATTAATTAATTAGATAGTCAAATGATTAAAAATTGAGGACTAAATGAATTAGCATTTTTATTGAATTCAGTGCTCTTTATTTCTCCTTCCCATTTCCTGTATGTCTCAGAGAAACTCACCAGTCCCTGGTAATTTTGCCCTTAGAAACTTTATTTCATGGCTAACATAGGATACTGCTTATAAACTCTGCAGCCACTGCAGAATGTACCCTAGTTTTTCCTCACCAATTAATCAGGAAGCTCAAAGTGACTGATTGCAGCCTCCATCAACACAGGATGTTTTGACACAGCTGTTTGGACAAGGCTGTTTGAGGCCTCCTACAAGGCTCACAGCATTTGGGAGAGGAACATAGCGCAAAGGTCAGGGTTTGAAAGCAGCCACTCTTCTCATCAAACAGTAAATATTCAAGTGTATATTGAAGCATCTACTCTGTGCTAGGCCCCCAAAAAGGAGACCGTGGTGGGCAAAAGTGATGCCGGGTCTGCCCTCAGGAGGCTTGAGGCTAGATGGCGAGAGAAGCATTCTTTCGTAATCCTACAAGTAGATCAATATGAGTTGTAATGAGTGCTGTGAAGAGAAAACGTTGTAAATATAGGTTCGAGGACAGAGAAGAAGGTTTAAAATTGTGGTTGTTGAGAATGAAGAAGCAGGCTGCCCAGGGAAACATACCAGGTTACCAGACGATAAAACCCATGCCGTGGAGCCACCGTGGAGTTTCCTCACAGGGCTAAGCTGCCCAAACGCAGAGCCGAAGAAATTGGATAATTGGCTATTCTCCAGGCCAGGTTCATGCAAGTTGGATCTGATCAGATTACCAGAGTCTGGGAGAGTTTAAAGCATGGGCAAGAGTTCTAGAATGATGAAATGTGGAATGCAAGCTCAATAACGTAAGCGAGAAATGAATGAGGCTTCTCACTCTGAACGGCACACACGACTGGTGTGTCCTTGAGCCTGTGAACAGTAAGTCATCTTGATCAATGGAGTGTCCCATCTAAAGGTAATCATGGCCGCTCAGCTGAAAATGACACTTGATGATGTTATAAAAAATTTACCAATGATAGGTAACAAAGAATATTGTCTTTAGGCGCAGAGATTTTTAATCAAGATTTATTTTCTCTCTATTATTTATTATTACTTTTTCATAAAGTTCACTTTGTTCAAATTTATTTTTCCAAACACAGTGGCAAGGGAATCTAAGTTAGCAGTCCAAAAGCAGTGGAAAGGCATGATAGTAACAGAAACTTCAGGCGTGTCTAGACATTTTGTGAAATCAGCAAAAGGCCTGAAAAGCCCATGCTATTCAAATCCATGCCAATTTCTAGGATTTGTGTTTTATGAAGAATGCAATCTGTGTGATGTTGGGAAAAGGTTAATACGATGACAGCTTTAGTCATTCATACATGTTCATCCATCGTCTACAAGACACATGGCGAATCCCATGAACCAGCCCTAGTGATAACCATGGGAGGCTTTTCTCAGGAAAGTTCTATCTTCTCTGGCCTTACTGTCAACTTGTCTAGATTCTTTGTAGATTCACTGCTGGCCCTGTATTCCTGAGATCCGTGAACGCCCTCTGATGAACACCAGTCTCCAACCTAGTTCTGATCTTGTGTGGTGCACCTGTATCTTCCATCACGAATTTCATGGGTTTCATGGGCTAAAAGGCCACATTTAAGCAATCAGTCACCTGGCAGCAATAGGCTATGGGATCCAATAGATGTTCCACAATTTAGATTTCTCCCTTAGGTTTTTGTAAAATTGAGATATAATTGACATATTAGTTTCAGGTATAATGATTCGATACTTGTATATATGGTGAAATGATCACCACAATAAGTCTGGTTAACATCCATCATCACACATAGTTATAATGTTTTTTTTTTTTCTTTCTGATGAGAGTATTTAAGATCTACTCTCTTAGCAACTTTCAAGTATATAATACAGTATTATTAACTATAGTCATCATCATGCTATACATTACATCCTTAGGACCTATTTATTTTATAACTGGATTTTTGTATCTTTTAACCACCTTTATCCATTTAAGCCACCTATCTCACCCCCAACACTCCCACCTCTGGCAACCACCAATATCTTCTCTGTATCTATGAGTTTTGTTTTGTTTTTTCACATTTCACATATAAGAGAAATTATACAGTATTTGTCTTTGTATGACAGCACATTTTACTTAGCATAATGCCCTCAAGGTCCATTTCTCTTACATTTTTGATAAATTTATGTAACTTCTCTGAGCCTCAGTTTCCTCATCTGTCAAATGTGTTTGATTAAGTCCTGGTTTGAACTAGATAAAAGCTAAATCACATCTTATATATTTATAAACTGTCTTAAATCCTAAGCATGATTGTTTCTATGTAGCAACATCTTCTAATTTTATGGCATCAATTCTGTCAACTTCCCAATTTTATATCTTTATATCACATAAAGGTACCCATGTTTCATCATTCCCAAATTATTTCTGATTATTTGATATCTCTCACTTGCCTTGGATAAAAAATATAACTTGACTGTACAATCTTGAGAATTTATTATGTATATCTGTACACATGCTACCAAGAAATTCCATTTAAAAGAGCACGATAGAATATATCAGTATATCCTATCAATGAAAGGTGTTTGAGACTGAATCCCCAAGATATGTACAGGATATATACAAATGTACTCCTGAACTAATATATTTTTATCTTATCAGACCACATAAAAATTGACATATTAAGGGATGATCTAAGATGAAATAAACAATATCTTAAATATTTTAAATTTCATTATATTAAATAAAAGTTTATTTTGGTACTCACCAAAATATTATTTTCATTAATATTTATAGCTGGGACAATGTCATGGCTTATAAAAGTGTGAGCAGTTTGCAAAAGTGTCAATTCTGCCCACTTTCTTATTTGCTTCAGCTTGGCAGTTTCTTTGCAGGAATCCTTAAACCACTTAGCCATTTGAGACAGGTTAATGAAATTAAAACTGGGTACTATAATTCCTAAATCCACCAGTGGGCATAAGTAGAGAGTCATGTTTTAGAAGAAGCTGAAAGTGAATGAACAAATAGGGATAATAATTTCAAATCCTTTGGGTTGTGGAAATCTCATACCACATATGACACAAAACTTAAGAATCAAATGAAAACAGGAGAAGCCGATTGCATTTAGTATATGTGCTGCCAAAGAGAGCACGAGTCAACTGCATTTAGATGTTAGTAAAGCTTGACGTTTTTTCTTCTTAAATTGAAAATATATTTAAATAGAAGTTCTAATTTTTTTTTCTTCCTGAATTTCAATACATTAGTGGTTCCCAGACTTAAGTGTGCATCATAATCAACTGGAAGGCTTGTCAGAATAAAGGACCATACTTTGAGAACCACTTGGTAGATCATCCTGAAGACCCCCTGGATTGTATCCTGTCCCAGAACTCTGATATATATAACACAAATGTAGTTAAGATCAATGCCATTAAGAAGTGATGTTCCCATTATATTCTGCTTCACATGATCCATTTCTGTCCTAAATTTCACTACAACCCACTACACATCATCCATTGCCCTTCCTCCACAATGGAGGCGGAAAGGGCCCAGAGGACAGGGGAAGGATGGTGCATCCTCCCGTGAATGCAGCTGACAGTTTGCACTACCTGGTGAATTCATAAGCTCAGCATGTTTCTCCAGGGTAAATTAATTGCTTTGCTTTTCCTTTTCCTTTGCATAAAGCCAGGCAGATTTGTCCCCTGTTTGGACAAGATCTTGTTGCCAGCACGTTCTGAGGATGGCCAGAAAGTAGCTGCTGTATGAGGTTGATAGTGTGGTCAGGAATTCCAGGGCAGAGGATTGCCACTTGAGTTGGGAAATGCTAACTGAGGTCAATTCCAGTTCAGCTTCCTACCTACAGAATTATGGCAGGACGTAAGTTTGGCTGGTGTGAGAGGAATAAGTCAGCAGAAACATATTCTCGTCTTCCTAATAGCAGACATTCCTATTTTTAAGCCTTAAATTAGAACGCATTTTTCCCTCTTTGAGATCCAGGATTTGTGTCCTCAAATGAGGTATTTTTAAATCAAAGACATAGACAACAAAACCAAGAAAAATCAAAACCAAAAAACAGTGTTTTCCAAGCCAACATCATGCATAAATAGTTATTATTTTCATATTGAATATTAAAAGTTATTGTTTTGGTTAACTATTGTTGAATAACAAAACTACCCCAAAATTTAGTGACTTAAAACAACCACCGTGTTATTTCTTAGCTCATGATTCTACAATTTGTACACTGTTTGTTGGAACAGCCCGTCTCTGCTCCAAGTGGGGTCAGTTAAGGTGGCCCAACTGAGGCAAGACAGCTGACTTTCAAGTTGGCTTCACTCACTTTTATTGACAAGTCGAGGTTGGGGCTGTTGGCTGGGGCCTGGATTTTCCTCTTTGTGGTCTCACCATACAGCCCAGTCGGGCTCCTCACAGCTGGTTGGTCTCAGGGTAGCAGGACTTCTTACAAGGCCCAGTGTGCAAAAGCACAAGCTTAGGGTCTAAGCCTGAAGTTGGCGCAGCATTGCTTCCATCTCATTCTTTTGGTTAAAAGGAGTTGGGGGACCAGGCCCGACTCACGAGGACAATCTATACAGGGCATGAACACCAGGAAGTGTGGATCGCTGGGACCACCCAAGTGACAGTCTGCCAGTCACAGTGACTGGATCTTCTCTTACCTACTGCTTAAGAGCTCTTAGCATTCCATACCACAGCCAGGCAGGACAGTGTAAACAGGGCCACCGGGTCAGTCTCAGGATGGACTCAGGGTCTCCTAAAGAGGGAAAAGTGGCTTTGATTTT
>NW_011888782.1:11258999-11264533 GCF_000151845.1 Pteropus vampyrus
GTAGATCATCCTGAAGACCCCCTGGATTGTATCCTGTCCCAGAACTCTGATATATATAACACAAATGTAGTTAAGATCAATGCCATTAAGAAGTGATGTTCCCATTATATTCTGCTTCACATGATCCATTTCTGTCCTAAATTTCACTACAACCCACTACACATCATCCATTGCCCTTCCTCCACAATGGAGGCGGAAAGGGCCCAGAGGACAGGGGAAGGATGGTGCATCCTCCCGTGAATGCAGCTGACAGTTTGCACTACCTGGTGAATTCATAAGCTCAGCATGTTTCTCCAGGGTAAATTAATTGCTTTGCTTTTCCTTTTCCTTTGCATAAAGCCAGGCAGATTTGTCCCCTGTTTGGACAAGATCTTGTTGCCAGCACGTTCTGAGGATGGCCAGAAAGTAGCTGCTGTATGAGGTTGATAGTGTGGTCAGGAATTCCAGGGCAGAGGATTGCCACTTGAGTTGGGAAATGCTAACTGAGGTCAATTCCAGTTCAGCTTCCTACCTACAGAATTATGGCAGGACGTAAGTTTGGCTGGTGTGAGAGGAATAAGTCAGCAGAAACATATTCTCGTCTTCCTAATAGCAGACATTCCTATTTTTAAGCCTTAAATTAGAACGCATTTTTCCCTCTTTGAGATCCAGGATTTGTGTCCTCAAATGAGGTATTTTTAAATCAAAGACATAGACAACAAAACCAAGAAAAATCAAAACCAAAAAACAGTGTTTTCCAAGCCAACATCATGCATAAATAGTTATTATTTTCATATTGAATATTAAAAGTTATTGTTTTGGTTAACTATTGTTGAATAACAAAACTACCCCAAAATTTAGTGACTTAAAACAACCACCGTGTTATTTCTTAGCTCATGATTCTACAATTTGTACACTGTTTGTTGGAACAGCCCGTCTCTGCTCCAAGTGGGGTCAGTTAAGGTGGCCCAACTGAGGCAAGACAGCTGACTTTCAAGTTGGCTTCACTCACTTTTATTGACAAGTCGAGGTTGGGGCTGTTGGCTGGGGCCTGGATTTTCCTCTTTGTGGTCTCACCATACAGCCCAGTCGGGCTCCTCACAGCTGGTTGGTCTCAGGGTAGCAGGACTTCTTACAAGGCCCAGTGTGCAAAAGCACAAGCTTAGGGTCTAAGCCTGAAGTTGGCGCAGCATTGCTTCCATCTCATTCTTTTGGTTAAAAGGAGTTGGGGGACCAGGCCCGACTCACGAGGACAATCTATACAGGGCATGAACACCAGGAAGTGTGGATCGCTGGGACCACCCAAGTGACAGTCTGCCAGTCACAGTGACTGGATCTTCTCTTACCTACTGCTTAAGAGCTCTTAGCATTCCATACCACAGCCAGGCAGGACAGTGTAAACAGGGCCACCGGGTCAGTCTCAGGATGGACTCAGGGTCTCCTAAAGAGGGAAAAGTGGCTTTGATTTTATCCGAGAGAATTTTCAGAGTGGGAGGACGTGTATCTGCTGAACAGGTATCTCTGCTGAACTTCCCGCTGGAACATTCCTTCATAGCACTCACCACTGCCTAACACTTTACTAAGTTGTTGTTTACTTGGTTATTGTCTGTATCCCTACAGTGTAAATGATGATCAAATGTAAAACTCCAAAGGGAATGCACTTAGTTTCTTTAACTCTCTGCTGGATACCCAGCCCTGACAACAGTGCCTGGCATACACATAGAAGTTTCTGCAGAAATATATATTAAAAAATATATGAATGTAGAAATATCATATCTGAGAATATGCCTGCTAGGCAGACGTGACAGCTCCAAAGTAAGTTGTTCTCATGCGGGACTGTGGCTGGGGTTTATGTCTCTTCCATAGGGCTTGGGTTTTGCGCCCCCTTATTGCATAGGGTGTGTACCCTCTGCCGGTTCTCATGGTGTCATTGTTTAGAGGTGTCAGTGGACATCAATCATAGGTTCTGAGGGTTTTCTGTTCAGCCTCCGGCTCCATTATTTGGCCAATTAGGCTTTGTATCCCTGTTTCCAAATACAGAGGTGGGAGAAACATGAACATGGCCTTATCTAAGGCCTTAGTTTTAAGAAACAGCCTCTGGTGCAATGCTATATTATTTCCAATTAAACCGTGGATATCCTCATCTTTACTAAAACTGGTTAGTGAGCATTAGCTATTCATTCCTAAAAAGAGGCTTAACCAGATAGTTTTTCAATATGTTCTGCCTTTCACTGGAATATCGGGAGGGCTTTGCTTTTTTTCTTCTTTCTTTTTTTCTCTCTCTTTTTGCTTCTTACCACTCCGTATTTTTTCTCTTTGCTTTTTTTTCTACAGCATTCTCTTAAATATTGGTGTTATTGGTTAGAATCCTTGTTTGTGCTCATCTTCCCGTCCATTTGCTCTTTTGATTGTTTATCGATCAGAGAAAAACAGATCAGATTTCCTTAATGAATTTTATGTGCTTGCCTCTGATTTGGTTACAGGTCACCTATATCTGTCATTTGTGAGGCCTCTCATTTGAATGCCCAGTCTATTTCTTATCTTTTAAGGAGTCTTTATCTGAAAACCATTTATCCTGGCTCTGTGCACAGTGGTCCTCTGTGCTGTGGTTTTCAACCATTTTACCAGTCCAGAAGGCATTTGTGTGTTTTCAAACAAGGTTCCGTAATTGCTTTGAAAAAAGCATTTTAAATGTTTCTCTTGGATTGTGTCCTGGTTATTTTCCTCCACATCTTTTTTTTCCCATGTTTCACCCACCACCTCACCCCCATTCCCATCTCCTGCTGTATTATTAGAGAATGACCACTCTATCCACAGGAGCCTCAGCCTAGTCCGATGAAAAGGAAGGCATCTGGCTAAAAGCGTTCAAAAGCACTAATGTGAGTGTTGTTTCTGATTACGGTAAGCTTACCAAGGTCTTCAAACATGCTGTAGCTGTTCATCAGAGTTTTCTGAAGCATTTCAGACCTCAGGTCTAGAGTTGCCAGAACACAATGTGTGTTTTAAGCCCAAATAAGAGACTATTACTGTTCTGTGGAGTTTGTAGCCTGTATGCAAACACTGCTCACCCAGACACAGCTTTGAGTTCATAAATCTGAAATTCTGCGTTGAAATGGTTCAGCTGAGCTCCTGAGAGCAAACCAAGGCAAGACCATGGGCATGGTAGGATCTCAACAAAAGACAGAATATGCACCTCAGTCCCCTGTGGAATCACCCCAGATTTCTCTCTCTCTCTCTCCCCCTACCCCATATCTGAATCCCCATCTTTTCTGATGTGAACGTATTCCCCGGCTCTTCAAAACTAGTACAAGAAAACAAACTCAGATTCTCCTGAGTGTGGCAACAGCCTTGAAACCTCTCATAACAGAAGTCTCCCAGAAGCTAGATTAAAACGACTTGTTATTTATCTTCTTGCCTTACCTTTGGCAAGCAAGTCTGTCTTTCACATTGCTCATGTGTGATTTTTGCAGGTTTAACCTACCCCAATTTTTAAAGAACTTAATGTTTTCCTTCATCGTCTTTTTCTTTCTCTCACTAGTTTAGTCACTAATTATCTTATTGTTCATTTCTGTCAAAACTGGACCATTTAATGTCTGCAGCACAAAATCATCAAGCAGCTCTGAACAGAGAGTAAGTCCAACTTTACAACCCTCATCTTCCCTGACTTACTGCATCTATTTCAGGAGTATATAAAAATCATTCATTGCTTCCTACCTCCCTATTGGCATCTGCGTATTGTGGGAAGAACGTTGGACTGGGAGCGGAAAAGTCTTGGATTCTAGGCATGGATCTGCAGTGCATAATACCTGTGGACATATTCACTTACCTTAGACTGAGCTTTTCTCATCTGTATGACAGGAATAATCATATTACCCTGCCTACTATGGAGTTATTAAACAACCGAGTGAGAAGTAAGAGGTTTCATCTACTCAGCAAATACCAATTGTACACTTATATGTGCCAAGTAATATGAGGCATTTAGAATACAGAAAAAAAAGGGGGAAGGTCCTTCCTGTCCTTTAGAGGTGGCATCATCATCATCATCATTAACACACAGCTGCCTTTACTTTAATGTTCAGATCCATGAAAGCATGGAGCCCACAATTTAGCTTTTGGTTTCATTCACTTCTTCCATTGATCAGTGATGATAAAGTTGACATCAACGGTCACGAAACCTGGCTCTGAATTCCCACAGGACTTTATTGTCACCCCAGGACAAAACCTGTTGAATCAATTGTCACCATACCATAGAATCTGCCGCATAATATAGTCTCAATGGAAACTTGCTTAATTTATGAATAAATCATAAATAAGTGAATGAATGAGGAAATTTTACCCTGGACAATTTAAATTTGCTTCCTGTGCTTGGCAGAGTCAATGGGTATTCTGCGAAGGTCTTTTCGTTTTGTCTGATTCCAGTTAATCATCGCTGGAAACTGATTCCCTTTCAAATTGTTCAACTTAACTATAAGATTGATATTCTCTGGGGGAACACTACTATTTACCCTGCCTACTATTGTCTTACCCCAAGCAGATTCAGTAATGTTTGTGAAAAATAGTAATTGAAACCAAGATTCAAATTGTTTCCTGCCTCTTTGGTAACTCAAACATTGGAGGTAGCCAAACATAGCCAAACTTGCTACCCCGAAATTTCCTCCTTTGTCCAGCTGATTATGGGAAGACCAGAATGTGGCTAGAGCCAGGCACAGTGGTCTTTGACCAACTGCAACAGTAAGCCCAGCCATTGTCTACAGAACGCCATTAGGACCTGAAAGCGTAACATGGTTTCTAAGGTCAGGGAAATAAGAGGTTTGTGAACCATGTGAAATAAAATATTGTATATTATGATTATGTGCCTATGCATTTTTCTGGGGAGTACATTCATGCTCCCCAGCTTTCCTCAGATTCGCAAAGGGAACCGTGACTCTCCCCATTCCTACCACCAAAAGGAACAGGTTAAGAATGATCAATTGAGAGATTCTAGTCCACTTGAAGAATGTGAGTTCTTGCGACTAACATATTTTCCTTTTCCCACAACTGAGATGTAGCAGTAATAAAAATATAACCCTCCAAACTGCCTGACAGTAGACTTCAAATTAGATAAGTCTGTTGTGTGACTCATGGAACTTTCTCATGCTTTTACACTCAATAATCATAAAAATCCTGCGTAACTTTTTCATGCTTCTGAAGACCATAATCAGGAAAATCCTTGAGGAGACTGTGGTTTTAAAGGATGCTAAATCAGGTTATGATCGTGCATACCCTGGATGGTATGTTTTTCCTCTCTGGAATTTCCTTTTGGGGTGGTCTATTCTTCTCATTTCCAAAACTTGTATCAACATCCTCTTAGACCCAGAAGTGTAAGGTACTAATTTATTTCGTTTTCTGTTATTTTGCACAATGGAGAAAAGTAGTTATCATAGCCATGGGAAACCTTCCCAGGGTATAAGCAAACCAAATCATTATTTCTCATCATGTGTTATAAAACTGGAAGCTGAACTTGCTGGTCTCCCCTCAATGCCTGCCTCTAGCCACTCAACATAAACTAAACTATC
>NW_011888782.1:11264908-11274795 GCF_000151845.1 Pteropus vampyrus
CCCCAATTTTTAAAGAACTTAATGTTTTCCTTCATCGTCTTTTTCTTTCTCTCACTAGTTTAGTCACTAATTATCTTATTGTTCATTTCTGTCAAAACTGGACCATTTAATGTCTGCAGCACAAAATCATCAAGCAGCTCTGAACAGAGAGTAAGTCCAACTTTACAACCCTCATCTTCCCTGACTTACTGCATCTATTTCAGGAGTATATAAAAATCATTCATTGCTTCCTACCTCCCTATTGGCATCTGCATATTGTGGGAAGAACGTTGGACTGGGAGCGGAAAAGTCTTGGATTCTAGGCATGGATCTGCAGTGCATAATACCTGTGGACATATTCACTTACCTTAGACTGAGCTTTTCTCATCTGTATGACAGGAATAATCATATTACCCTGCCTACTATGGAGTTATTAAACAACCGAGTGAGAAGTAAGAGGTTTCATCTACTCAGCAAATACCAATTGTACACTTATATGTGCCAAGTAATATGAGGCATTTAGAATACAGAAAAAAAAGGGGGAAGGTCCTTCCTGTCCTTTAGAGGTGGCATCATCATCATCATCATTAACACACAGCTGCCTTTACTTTAATGTTCAGATCCATGAAAGCATGGAGCCCACAATTTAGCTTTTGGTTTCATTCACTTCTTCCATTGATCAGTGATGATAAAGTTGACATCAACGGTCACGAAACCTGGCTCTGAATTCCCACAGGACTTTATTGTCACCCCAGGACAAAACCTGTTGAATCAATTGTCACCATACCATAGAATCTGCCGCATAATATAGTCTCAATGGAAACTTGCTTAATTTATGAATAAATCATAAATAAGTGAATGAATGAGGAAATTTTACCCTGGACAATTTAAATTTGCTTCCTGTGCTTGGCAGAGTCAATGGGTATTCTGCGAAGGTCTTTTCGTTTTGTCTGATTCCAGTTAATCATCGCTGGAAACTGATTCCCTTTCAAATTGTTCAACTTAACTATAAGATTGATATTCTCTGGGGGAACACTACTATTTACCCTGCCTACTATTGTCTTACCCTAAGCAGATTCAGTAATGTTTGTGAAAAATAGTAATTGAAACCAAGATTCAAATTGTTTCCTGCCTCTTTAGTAACTCTAACATTGGAGGTAGCCAAACATAGCCAAACTTGCTACCCCTAAATTTCCTCCTTTGTCCAGCTGATTATGGGAAGACCAGAATGTGGCTAGAGCCAGGCACAGTGGTCTTTGACCAACTGCAACAGTAAGCCCAGCCATTGTCTACAGAACGCCATTAGGACCTGAAAGCGTAACATGGTTTCTAAGGTCAGGGAAATAAGAGGTTTGTGAACCATGTGAAATAAAATATTGTATATTATGATTATGTGCCTATGCATTTTTCTGGGGAGTACATTCATGCTCCCCAGCTTTCCTCAGATTCGCAAAGGGATCCGTGACTCTCCCCATTCCTACCACCAAAAGGAACAGGTTAAGAATGATCAATTGAGAGATTCTAGTCCACTTGAAGAATGTGAGTTCTTGCGACTAACATATTTTCCTTTTCCCACAACTGAGATGTAGCAGTAATAAAAATATAACCCTCCAAACTGCCTGACAGTAGACTTCAAATTAGATAAGTCTGTTGTGTGACTCATGGAACTTTCTCATGCTTTTACACTCAATAATCATAAAAATCCTGCGTAACTTTTTCATGCTTCTGAAGACCATAATCAGGAAAATCCTTGAGGAGACTGTGGTTTTAAAGGATGCTAAATCAGGTTATGATCGTGCATACCCTGGATGGTATGTTTTTCCTCTCTGGAATTTCCTTTTGGGGTGGTCTATTCTTCTCATTTCCAAAACTTGTATCAACATCCTCTTAGACCCAGAAGTGTAAGGTACTAATTTATTTCGTTTTCTGTTATTTTGCACAATGGAGAAAAGTAGTTATCATAGCCATGGGAAACCTTCCCAGGGTATAAGCAAACCAAATCATTATTTCTCATCATGTGTTATAAAACTGGAAGCTGAACTTGCTGGTCTCCCCTCAATGCCTGCCTCTAGCCACTCAACATAAACTAAACTATCTGTTCTGTTTGCCTATTCAGCGTTGAATGCCCTAGTTATTGTGTTATGCCTTTGTTGGGTTTTACACACTTAGGGAACATGGAGGTCATAATATTGAAAAAAAAGAGAGAGAGAGAGAGAACCTGTACTTTGCTGCTACTCAACTGTTGAAGGATGCAGGATGCTCCCTAGGAGTTTTATGAAGTGGGAAAAGTTGTTTGGAATCACATAAATTCATTTGCAATGTCTTTTTCCATTTCTTTCCAGCATAGGCTAGTGACATGCGCACATGCTATGGATTCAGAATGTCTGAGTTTGAATCCCAGCTCTGCCACTTAAAAGCTGGGCAACTTTGGGCAAGTTATAGGACCTCTCTGTGTCTACAGTCCTCATCTAGAGGACAGAAATACTAATACGGCTTACCTCATAGAGTATACAGGAAAATTAAATATTTGCGAAGCTCTTAGAATACTGCCTGACATGTACAAAGTGTTACATATGTATTTTTTAAATAAATTGGGTTATAAAGGTTAATATTGGAGTTTGTATGGATATATCCAACCAGGGTCAAGCCTGAAAAGCCTATTACCACTATTGGGCCAGTTGTTGCTGGTAGTTTTTTGTTTGTTTTTGTTTATTTGTTTTTTCTGTTTTCTGGGTTTTTGTTTTGTTTTTTAATCATTTCCATCCAACTCTTCTGAGGCCAAGGTTTTCCTTGGCTGCCCTCCTACCATACGCTCCAAGGGTTTTCAGATCTGAGATAATCTGATGGAATCCCTCAGTTTTAACCCCTTCGTCACACACTGAGGGACTTCAATCAAGGCTACTCAGCCTCTTCTAGACAAGAGTTTCTTTGGCTGCAGGAGTTTTTTGTTCCCCCTTACCCCCAGTGGTTGACATCCACTTCGAAACATTGAGACTGATCTGACTTTTTTATTTTAATTATCATTATTCTATAGGCAACTTCTTCAAACTAGATTTGAGAAGAGCCATTTTTAAGTCACCATGATGTTCATGATTAAATATAACCCTGTTAGGAGACTGACAAAAACAAAAAAGAAAGCAAGACATCGTGAACACAATACTCTTCAAAACTTCATAATTAGCTAAAATAGTTTTAATGTATGAATCACGATATTTAGTTTAGTTATGCAAATTATAGCCTAGAGTCTCATGAAAAACAGTCAGACCAGAACACAGAGAATAATTTTGTTTGCTTTGCGATTAGGTCTCTTATTATTAATTAGGAAAAAGTTGGTAAACGGAAACCCAGAAAAATACTCTTTTTAATTCTTCCAAAGAAAATGCTCAGTATCATTTTTGGAAATTTTCTTACACTTAAAAAATATTCTTTATTTGCAAGTTAGTAGAAAGATACTGTAGCAAAAATTAGTGTTCGCAAGATCTATTTCTTACTGTTATTTATTCTGGTCACATATAGTTTTAAGTAGAATAAACGGTGACTCTCCAGCAACTTTAGTGATTTAACAGAGCCATTCTGAATTTTTTAAAAAGAAATATTTGTAGAATTTTAGATTCTTCTAGTCCGTTTCCTTATCTTTCGAATGAGAAACTTGAGAACCACAAAACTCACTAATTATACCCAACTAAGTGAGAACAGACTACAAAAGCTAATGATCAGGGAAAATAGAAGAGGAGAATTTTTTTTAATTAACTTTTTGCCTTTTGACATGTTTTTCTGTTTTACTTACAATAAATATTATTGGGGTTTTTAAAATCGTCTACTTTAAACAGCAAATTGGCTCAACAGTGATTCATATTAAAGAGAAAGTGAAAACAGATCCCGGATTTCACAGCATATACTGATGAGTAAGAAGAAATGAAATTAAAATTATTACTTTCAATTCATCTACAGGTCTTAGTAATTGAAATATGAAAGTTTAATGGGGAAAAACTTAAACCAATATGTTTTCGAGGCAAAACGAGTTATACAAATTGAATAGGACATAATTATAGGACTTTATGGTCTGGTAAAGAGAATGAGAAAAATATTTAGAAAACTATAGTAAACAAAAAATGAACAAATGTTCACTAAGTACAGCAAAATGTTTTCGGGGATCAGAGAAGATATGTAGACTAGTAGGGATGGCTCTCCTTAACACCTGTAAATGATGAATCCCCAGCTGAACCTTTCTCTGGAACTCCTGCCTCATCCAGCTGCCAACTAGAAATCTCCACTTGGATATCTAGCTTAGCATATCCAAAGCTGAATTTCCAGCCTAACTCCCCAAAAACCTACTCCTGTACAGTCTTCCTCATCTTGAGTGATGGCAACCATCCTTCTAATTATTCAGGCCACAAACCTTGGCATCGTCCTTGTCGCCTTTCTGTCTCTCTCATATCTGATCTATGAGGAATTCCTACTGACTCTGCCTTCAGTAGATATCCAGAATCTGACAGCTCCTCCACTTCTACCATCCTGGTCCAAGCCGCCATTGTTTCTCACCTAGATTATTAAAGCAGCCTAGTAGCTGCTTTCCTTGCCTCCACCCTTTCCATCCCTCACAGCTTTTTCTTAACATAACATGGATCAGAACTCATCATTCATTTTTCTGAAACCTCCTATGCTCTCCATTTCTCTTCAAGTCCTGCATGATTGGCTATGCTTCTCAGCCTCATCTTCTGCTACTCTCTCCTTTGATTTTGCTTCAGCCATATTGGCCTCCTACATACCAGACAGACTCTCATCTCAGGGCCTTTGCACTGGCTTTCCCTGCAATCTGAAATGCTCCTCTCTCAGATATTTGTACGGATCACATCTTCAACTTTCATCTTCTTAAAAGGGCCTATCCAGGCCATTCTATTTTAAATTGAATCCTCCCCTTCCTGCCACCTCAAACATCTGATTCTCCTTATAGGCTCTATTTCCTCCCCCGCCCCATGGAACTTATCTTTAAGCTTACTATATAATTTATACATCCTTTTGGGGGAGAGTGATTTATTTTGTGTTTTGTTTTCTACATCCTTCAGCTAGAATATCAGAGGGTAGGATCCTTATTTGTTTTGTTCACTGCTGTATTCCAAGTGCCTGGAAGAGTGCCTGACACATAGCAGGAAGTCAATAAACATTTCTCCATAAAATGACTAGGTTGACTCATGAGGAAATTAAGGTTATTTCAAAAAAAAAAAGGAGATAATGAGTACTTTCTAAACAACCTTGGATCACAGCCCCCTTTGTAAGTCTGGTGAATTGTAGGTACCTCCTTCCTAGAATGATGTACATATGCAAATTTACACAAACTTTTTCATTCATCTCCAGGAGGCTCACTTATACCCTGAAACTCATCCATGAACCCCAAATTAAGAACCTGTGTCCTAGGCAGAAAGAGCAGCACAGACAAAGGCTTAGAAGTGGGAATGTGTGGCTTGAGTTAGAGACTCAGCAGGAACCATTTGTCTTGAATGTATGATAAAGTAGGAGAGTGATACAATGCAAGTTTGGTATATATTGTATAGCACCTGGAGTGCCAGTGTAAAGATCATTTCTATTTAATGTGAAAGGTGATATTAGGAGCTCTGCCTGGTGATTTTGCTTTATGTTTACCTTTAATTCAATGTGAAACTGCACACTTTACTTCTGTCTTCAAGTCTGGAAATTAATAGAATTTCCGAAAGACAAATTCCCTCTTCTTATAAAAGGTATAGATAAGTATTTCATCATTATGACAATTAAAATGCACCCATGCCCCTATTAAAACTATTCCAGTTTATCAACTTACTTCCATTACACTTCTGAGAGCATGTCTCAGTTGTAACATTCTACTTAGTATCTGATTATTATTGCTGTCATTTGATTCAATGAGAACGAAGTCTTCAGTTTGATATTGTCCATCTTATGCTTTGTTTTAATTGTTATTTGGGGGATATCTGGAAGAATTTCTCTATTACTCAAAGGCTCTAAAAACCCCTCTGAATGTGAGAATACATAAAATGAGACCATCTGGGCTCCTAGCTTCTTTCCCAGAATGTCTTCTGTACTTTAAAGAGGGTAAATAAACCATCTGTGTTTTCTATCCCCCACACTGAAAATATGTTCTACGTTCCAGTTACAATTGCTGTGTAACAAACCACTTCAAAACTTAGTGGCATAAAGCAATCATTTTATGCTGCTCACAGATTCCAAGTAAAGAATTTGGACAGGGCACAACAGGAATGTCTTATCTCTGTTCCACAATGTCTCGTCTCAGCTGAAAATACTTGAAGAACAGGAGCGACATGAAGGCTGGAGATTGAAATCACATGGAGGATTACTCGCTTACATGTGTGATTGAGCTAGAGGGCTCAAAGGCCAGGATTGTGGACTAATGTGTCTAACTTCCCATGTGATTTATTCTTCCTCACAGCATGGCGGCCTCAGGGTAATCAAGTTTATGTGGTGGCTCCAGTGCATCTGTTCCAATGAACATGGTGGAAACAGTGTCGCTTTTTATGACCTAACCTTGGAAATCACATGGCAACACTTCTGCCATAGTCAAGTAGCTACACTGCCTCCGTTCAAGGAGAACAAAGACCCACCTCTCTGTGAGAAGAGAGGCAAAGAACAGCATGGCCTTTTCTTTTTCAAACACCACACTCTTAAAATATAAGCATCTTTATAGAGAGTGTAGGACAGATTACTTACTACAGACTTGTTCTCTGTAGGTGTGAGATATAGCTAGATTCACCATTTATTCAGTGCTAGCACAAAAAAATGCAATTAAGTCCTAATTTTGAGAAACAAATGATCAGATTAACAGAAAAAAAAAACCCCTATGTTTTGAGGGGCTGTAGAATCTATGTGGTTAGCACAAAGATTCCCAGAAAACATGGAACCAGACCTCTAAAACTAGGGGTGGGAGGGGACATGAGTTGGACAACTAAAAATAAATAATTTATAGGCACGATCAAATTATTTATAGCTTGAGATTCTTAAACATGTGTCGACCACTCTTTTCAAAAATCTACTTTTGTGTGGAGAGCTTGTTCTTATTAATCTACGTTGAGTTGTTATATTGTCTGCACATGTTAAGCCTCTGCGAGTGCAAATAAACCCTCTGGGGGGCAGAATAAATGGATTCTTTCAAAGATCATGAGTGAGACAATTTCCTAATATTATCCTCACATTTGGAATAGTTCACAGGCCTCTCTTTACCCCATGAGGTGAGCTGATTACTCCCAGAGCAGTGAACATATAGTTAGGCCCAGATTAGCCATTTTGCCTTCTCTTCAGCAGATTCACTGGATTATAGCAACAGACAGTATGTCCTGAAAAAATTTGGATTGAGAAAGAGGAAGGAAAGGACGACTCTTAAACAGGCAGAATGTCTCATACCTTCTTTATACCAGACGAAAGTTCACACTCCATCATTTCTTTCTTGTCAGTCTAAACATGTGAAGCTAGAGTTCTAAAAAGTCTCTCAGGTTGGAATAAACACCAGGAACAGCAAAAGATGGATGTGCTTATTAATATTTACTTGAAAATTGGTTTTTCAACATTGGCATAGAGCATCGTTTTAGCAGAGAGTTCCAAGCTGTGGTTGCATTTCAGCAATCTTCCTTTGACACCCAGTATAATGGCATCAGTCACACTTTGTCATGAGAGTTTTCTTTCCATGTTCAGTTTTTCGCCAAGAACTCCTCCCCCTGAAATGGCAAAAGGGAACAGGAGGGAACATATCTTAACTTACAGGGTAGCGTTTCTGCTTTTGTAGCCTTTGACAAAGCACCTCCTGCAGGGCCGAGCACATAGTAGGGCCTCTGTAAATGCTAGTGGAATTGCATCAACCCTCTAGCCCAGCCAAACTGTGGCTATGTGGGATTTCATAGGAGAATTGCAGAAGAATCAAGGGAGTATTGAAGTGGCCCGGCTGGAAAGGTGATTTCTCAACATTGTTTCTTGCACTGGGGCTCGTGGGCCATCAGGTTTTTAGTGCTCCTCTGAGGAACAAGAAAATATAAAGAGATCTTTTTGTAAACCTAAATTTTCTATAAACTTAAATTTCTTCAAACTAAAAGACTCCCCCTTTCTTCTGAGAATGTCCTTCTAACCTTTTTGAGTGGTGGAGGGCATAAAAATCTTTCCTTTCTAAAATGGTGTTGGCAGTAAACGATAATTGTTTTTCCTTGTGAATGTTCTTCTTTGGCAAAATGAAGTGTTGGCAACTCTAGCAGACCCCAAATTTGTTTATTGGTTTGCTCTTTTCATCATTCCATGGACTGTGAGGATCTGGGAACTTGCACACCAGGCAATTGAGAATTTTTCCCTTGTGCTTTTAGAGAAACTAAAGAATTCTTTAAATAGTACAATTGGCAACAAGGTTAATAAATAGCTATACCACCTTATTTGAGAAAAAAATAGTACTTATCATTCATACATGCTATAATTCAGATGTAAACACTTATAAACAAGCAGACAAGTTCAAGGTTGTTATTGTAACACAATACTTAAATATGCACACGTGCTCTTTCACGAAGCAAAAAAACAAAAATATATCTACACACAGATACAAGAGGTGGCAGTCTGCTTATAAGGAATTGCTTTGTGTTTTCATTGAAAACCTACATCATCACAAGGCATTCCTGGTTCTGCTGCCTGAGCTACTGACATACAGACCTGGCCTCAGTGGCTGAGTTCATTATCCCTTTCTAATTGCAAACAGACTTTCAGATGTGTTTATTACATTTTAAATGAAATATGCCTAATGTTACACACTGCTAGCCCAGGGATCAGTCAGTGAGATCCATTGCTCCTTTTCTATCCCTATTTCTTACCTGCAAATTCCAACCGAGGTTCTGGACCTCTTTGAGTAATTGCCACTTTGGAATCAACTATCCATGTGCGCCGCTGTAGGAATACCATGGGGAAGCTGAGCCACATCATAATTATATACAATTGAAAAAACCCTACTTATATATTTTTTAATTACATATTTCCAAGACTGGTGGCATTTTATGACTGGACGTGTAAAATCTCCAATTATAATTGTTTTCAATAGAGCAGGGGAATAGATCAAGAACAGAGTTTTCATTTTTTAACTACATAGTTTCTTTGCTTATTCTGATTTTGATAAACACCTAGATAGATGGTATCTCAGAGAACTAAAAAAATAGGGTACAGAATGATAGTACTGAGAATATTTTTTTGTTGATGCACCAATAAACAGTTTTGACTGTTTATTTTATGTGAGATACTTGTAGGCATCAGGCACTCAAGAAAGAATGAGCCACTATTTCTGCCCAAAGCAGCTCATATTCTACTAAAATAGAGAAATTATCACCCATTCTACAGATAGTAACTGAATGCCTACTGTGTGCCAGGCACTATTCTAGGAATACTAAAATACTCGGGCATTTATGTTCTGTGGTTAACTCATTTAAAAACTATATTGTGGGTTTTCTCATTCCAGACTCATGATGAAAGATTTGGCATTATTTGATAAAATTTCAAATGCATACCATTTCAGTAAATATGCTCCTTTATGTCTACTGTAAGACATGCTATCACATTGGCATATAAGCAAGCGGGTTCAAAGATGTTTACTTCCACATTGTTTATTATAATAATAAGTTAGAAACAGGTTAAATGTTCATTTTTGTAGGGGAACTGAGTGAAAAGGCACAGAATGGAACAACACGCACGCACACACACACACACACACACACACCCCCCACATGCATGCATGCATACATATAAAATATGTTTAAAAACACACATAAAATAATACTATAAATTTTCTAAGATTTACATATACAGATAAAATAAGTATAAAAAAATACAAGCCATACCTCTGGGGAGAAGAAGAGATTTCAGGGTGATATGGTTAAAGGGACATT
>NW_011888782.1:11277073-11287338 GCF_000151845.1 Pteropus vampyrus
CTCCAGGTAAGAGAAGATAGAAGATTGTGGTTTCTCATTGCAAAGAGAGAGAAAGAAGTAAATGTGGAATTTGTGGGATGTAGAATCACAGGATTTACTGGTGGATTAGAAGTGTGAGCGTGAGAGAAAGATGAGAATCAAAAGAGGTTTGTGGCCTGAGCAGTTGGGTAAATAGTGGTACCTTTTACTGACATGAAAAAGAATAACAGAGGAACAAGGTTGAGGGGAGGGCACAGAGTGGGAAGGAAAGTCACATGTTCTGATTTGGATGCGTTTTTTAGAAATATCTGTTAGATGTCCAAGAGAAGAATGAAGTCAAGCAGGCTGTTAGACATACAAGTCTAGAGTTCAGGAGAGTGGTCTGGGGAGAGGTATAATTTTTGGAGTCTTTGGCATGTAGATGGTTTTTAAAGACATGGTCAAGATGAGATTTCAGGGAGGTAGGAAGAGGGGAAGAGGAAAGAGAAAGAAGACAGAAGAGGGGAAAGAGTATGGCAGAGAAAAAGGGGTCCTCGGACTGAGCTTGGGGTCCACAACACTTGAAGTTCTGTTAGAAAAGAAGACAAAATAAGAAATCAAGAAAGAGAGCTCAATAAATAGGGGTTCAGAAAAACAATGAAGGATATTCAAAGGCACATAAAAGATCTTACACTTTCGAGATGTTGCTTTTTTTTTCTTTTGAGCTAGAAACACTTTGAATGGTAAGCATTCCCAAAAGTCAGAATAAAAAATCTTAGTGTTGAAAAGTCCTAAATGTTTCTTCTCCTCTAGCCATTTTTAGCAATAAAGTCTGGTCTATAGGCTAGTTTCTCAATGTTCTAAAGCACTTAAAGAACTAATTGTTTCATATTCTTAAGATCTGCATTTTCAGATCTGTATTCTCTCTGGTAATAGAAAAGGGATTGTAGACTTCCTCTACAACCTTGACAGTGAATAGATCGTATAAACTCTCACAATCCCTTCTAATATTGTGAGTCAGTACTAATACCTATTAGTGACTTGACCTATGTCCAAATAAAGAAACCATTTTTTTTGTCTTACTTTGGTGTCCCACCCCAGGTGATGGGAAATAATAGACAGGAAAGAAGTGAGCCAAAAGTCAGAATAGCTCACAGATGAGAAGCCATAACAATACCTGGCTGGATAGACTCTAGGGTAAGAAAACTACTTATATTAACTTTTTTTTTAAGTGAAGGAGGCTCATGATTCCATTAAGTCTTCAAGTATGTTTTGATATTTCAAGCCACCGGCAAACAAAGTCAAGTTCAAATTGGAATCTAATTAAGCCTTGAGAGGCCCAAGCAGATTCATGGGCATGGCGAATGGTCAGAATAGGAAGGCTGAGTGGACAAAGCTGGATGTGGAAGCCAGGGACTGGAGTCAGCATCTAAGATGACAGCACATTTGGACATGAAGATACATTCACGCATT
This sequence comes from Pteropus vampyrus, assembly GCF_000151845.1. Lineage (NCBI taxonomy): Eukaryota > Metazoa > Chordata > Mammalia > Chiroptera > Pteropodidae > Pteropus > Pteropus vampyrus. The sequence goes on from NW_011888782.1 coordinate 11,278,505, forward strand.
ATGCTCACACTGTGCAAAAGGAAATAGAGGAGAAAAAAGGAATGGAGTACAAGGATTGGGAACAGATGAGAAAGTCTCAGGACCAATTGTCCCATGACAGGACATTGCAGCAGGTAAGTTCCCAGCGAGGAAACAGGTTGACTAGTCAAGGAGACTCTAACTCTAACGGTGTGGGTAGGGTTAAGAGAGATCAGTGAGAGATGAAGAAGTTTCCTGGTACTGACAATAGCAAGCCTTCTTTACATGCCCAGACTTGAAGGGTACAAGGAGGAAACAGTTACCAGATTGTGGAGAGGGCAGGAGAGGGCCACTGCCCAGGAGCTGGGGCCTTTGTAATAGAATACAACCCACCTGCTGCTTCCATCTGGGCGGCAGCAGAGGAGTAAGCGTCTCAGCCTCAGTCCCCTCATACCTGCCAATCAGTCTCCAATCAGAAGCCAGAGTAGGTGTCAGCTTCCTGGGACAAGAAGAAGAGTTCAGAGTAGATCTGGAGGGGCAGATGGAAAGCTTCCATGACATGCTCCCCCTGGTAGGAATGGGTTCAGCCTAACGTGTATGTTCTGCTCTTCAGAGTGAACAGTGTCCTTCTTCAAGTGTTCATGATTTTAGCAAAAATTTAGGTACATTGAGCAGTGCTAACCTGAATTTTGTGTAGGAAAGAACTGTAGGACCACATCCAGAAAAACTCTACAGGAGAGATTCGAAGATTACTTTGTTTCTCCTTTTTACTTGTATGTCTTTCCTGAAACTTATACCTTTTATTGGGTTCAAGAAGCACTGATTATCTTCCAGGCTGAGAATAGACTTTACTGAAAACTTAAAGCAGAGATAAATAAACTAGGTTGTCAAAAAAACAATAAAAAATCATTAGTGCAAGGTGCTAGGCACCAAAACTTTTACAGGGTATCTGCCAGGGAGGAAATAAAGCCTGGAAAACTATCCCCTATCAGCATATTTCACCTCTGAAAAATTATTAGCTTCGAACAAGCCGATGAATATAAAACCCTACGCATAGTAGGTGAGCCAACACCCTCTCAGTGATGATGATGTATTTCTACCGCCATGTCATTGGAACCGAATTACCTCATAATAATGAGCTATCTCATGTCTACAGAACCCTGGGTGTTGTAAGCAACATCACAGCCATCAATTCTAAACTGTTATGTTTCCTGGACTAAGTACTATTATTGTTTCAATACCAGTGGTTACCACCTTACTGAGGAGCTGTGCAATAATATGGTGATAGGTGAGTCAGGTGAGGTGACTGGTCTCTTTTGGGTCCTTTGGTGGTTATGACAAATTGTTAGGATTGATAAAGAGACTAAATGGGCTATTACATATCAGTTAAATAATGAATGCGTTTGTTTGAAGCAAACTTGGATTCTTTTGTTATCTATCAGTTTACAGATGATCAACACCTATTGGATGAGAGAATCAGTACAATCCCTTCTACCTCTAAATTCTCTGACGATGCATAAACATACAGAGGCATGCTGGGACACATGTACCATGTTCAAAATTGAGGTTCTATTTGTGATAAGCTACAAGCATTTAGCTGCCCCATTTTTTTGAGTGAGAATGATGAAAAGCATGGACTCCAAAGCCAGACTCCCAGGATTCAAGTTTCCACCGACCATTTACTAGCTATGTGTCCTTGAGGGGCATTACTGAACCTCCCTGTGGTTCAATTTCCTCATCTATGAGATGTGGATAAAATTACATCTACCTCTTCAGGATTAATGAGGAGTAAATGAGCTAATCCATGTAAAGCTCTTAAAACCACAGCTGACCCATAGGGAGTACCCCGTAAATGTTAGCTCTTAGAGTATTATTTTATTGCGAGTCTAATGCATTGCCCTGTTTATTATGAAAACCTCAAAGACAAGCTATTATTATTTAATTGTATAGAATCTGCCACATAAAATGGTATTTTTCCTACTCCACTTTGGGTATCTTACCATTTCTCTACCCACCAAAATACTACCTTCCAGTAAGCCCATTTATCAACCACTCCAGAAAAGTGCCTGATATATAACACATAGTAGAGACTCTATTAATGTTTGTGGAATGCATGTAGTCCAATAGTACACAATTCCAGATAGTCTCAAAATATTATCTTTTTTTAGGATAGAGAACACTGAAAGTAAAAGAAAATTTTTCCCCTGTGAGTAATCGCTAGTCCTATGGCCATGTCTATATGTCACCTTGTAACCCATGCTTTGCTCTAAAACTGATATCCTCCTGCGAGGGTCAACAGTACACATACTATTCCTGAGTAGTAGATTTTTTAAATTTGGAAACAATCTTCTGCTGACAAATGTGTAAAAATGCAACTACCTGTACAATTCCCTATCACTTTGACAGCTGTGTAGAGCAAGAAACTACACCATTTTTATTTGGCATTCATGGACACTTAAATGTTTCTCCTGAAGTCTATCTGTTTCTGATGGTATCAGGCTGTCCCAGGATGTTCAGCTCAATGCATCCATTTGGGTTTCTCACACACACACACACACACACACACACACACACACACACACACACACACACACTGCGGAAGCAATTCCAACACAAATATTGAAGACATGCAAATCTGAACTTCTGTTTCCTTCTGGAGGAAATGAGAACTCTACCAGGGTGTCCTTAGTTAGGCACTGGTCCCATTTCCAGCCCCACGTGGCCCCTAGAGCCTACCCAGTAACCAAGTATAAAACGTGGACTTGGAGGGACTGGGTGGGCTCATTTTGCAATCATGAAAAATGTCTTGTTTTCCTTCTGTGTAATCTTCTTTCAATTCATTATGTTAGTTCATTTTTTTTTTTTTTCGGTATTGCTTGAGAAATACTGAGTAAGTGATTAATAACCTGTCTTGGTTTTGCTCTTGCTCTCACTGGCTTGTGGAGAAATAATGTGACCTACAGATGTTTGGACAAATAGTACATTGTGTTAATCACAGATTCCGCTCAGACATGTCCCACGCAATTGAGCTTATCAGCACTAAAAGAACAGGTATTCCTGGACTTTGTCTAATTGTCTTTTCTTTCCTTGCTTTTCTTGTTAGACTAAATACCAACCATATTGAAAAGAGGACTGAGCAAAACAGTGTTCAGAGCTGCGTATTGCTTTTGTCCTCTACAGGCCAGACAGAGGGAAAACTGTGCAGATATGCATATGTAGAGGTCATATAAACAGCCCTAACAGAATAGGAGCATTCTTATATGCTAGACATGGCATTGTGTAGAACAGATATTTCTTTAAGTAAAGATAAAAAAGCAATTTATATAAAGCATGGTAATAGGAAATAGGGTTTCGTAAGTAGGTAAAAATTACCAGGCAGAGTAAATCAAATCATCTTTTATAGTATGTAGTATGTAGTTTCATTTAAAATAGGTAATTAATGAAAACTGAAAATCTCTGGGCTGCTTTATAAAAAAGGTTTAGTTGGGATTTTTAGATAAAGGAAATGGAAGGAGACATAATTTCCAATTTGAGTCATGTTCTCTAGATAAGAAAATTCAAACAAGGTTAGAGTTACCCAGGAGAGGCATATGGTTAAAATTTAGAACCCAAATTTTAGAGCCGGCAGGGATCTTTGAGTCACTTCATCCATCGTGCCCATTTTACAAATGTGGAAAATGAGGCACAAGAGGATTAGGTCACACTGCCAAGGTCATATGGCTCATTGGTAGCCTAGCAATAGCCAGAACCCCCTTTTTTTATCTGAGAGTCTTGTATTTTTCTTGCATTACTGCCCACCACCTCTTCTTAGTCACGATTTTTTTTAATTCAAAAATATTTGTTAAGCACATAGTAGTAGACAGACATAGGACTGAAGTGTGCAATTTAGATGAGAAAATAGAATATGAAAGTTTATCACATCACCCATCAAAGTTATGTTTTTCATCTGCAAAAGAGAGACAGCTGCAAAGCATTTGATCTTAACAATGACAATTAAAATGAATGTCATTTGAAGTTGCAAAATCACCACATTGCATTAGCACAAGACTCTGGCATATGTGCACAAGGGGACTTTACAGATGTCTTACAGACTTGGTTTATGTAGGCACTTTAGGGAACATATGGAACCTGTGGCGTTCCATGGTAAATGTGGATTTATAGCACCGCCGTCACGAGCCAGAGTGGCTCACTTCTACCTGAGGGAGCAGCTGAGGTGAAGCAATGCCTCTGGCCTGTGAATCAATGGCATAGGAGCCCCTGAAGGAAATTTTGTCCTCAGTGGTACCATCAGCTTCATCTTGTACTCTTGCTATGCATCATTAATAGGCATTCGATGTCAATGAAAGATCTATTTTATTTAAACTTTATGAAAGATAACTAAGCATTACCCAGAAGACTAGATGGTTAAGAGAGAAATCCAGGCTAGTCTAAATGTTCTCTGCTTTTATAATAAACCCAACATAGACAGTTTTTACTTTTCCTCCAATTTTTGTGTTTAGTATATATGGTACATACCCCCTCCCCTGATTTATTTCTCCTCCAAATGTTTTAAGTGCTTGAGATTAGAGAATGAAAGTAAAATACATATAAAGCTGAGCTTCATGAAGACTCGGCTAATAGGTAACTTCAGGATCTTTAGTCTGTAAGATACTGATAAAAATGTGTATCTCGGTTCCTCATAAGGTAGCATTTCAACATCTCATAAAGAAGCCGTCAGAGAAAACAGCCTCTGATTAAAAAAAACACACACATAATATCAAACAGAAAGGAGCAATGAGATGAATGCAGAAACTATTACTGTGAATGTAAAGTACCCTCTGTATGATGGCATCTTTCCTAATTATTTAAGATTGCTTGTAGAATTGATTTTATGTAAACACAACAACACTCAGCAACAGCGGCTCCTCACAGGCAACATAAGTTGTTGGGGATTTATTGACCTGTCGTTCACATGTGTTACTTTACTACCTCTTAATGGTCTGTTTTGATAGTCTTGGTGTGTACAAACTCTCCGCCATCAGCTCCAAGCACCGCACATTGACAGGTAGCTGCCACAGAGATAAAATAAGGAACCCCAGGCCAGAACATAAGGGGCATGACATCTTCCTTATTTTCTAAACCAAATGCAGGTTTTCCTCAACACTGGAGTGGGAGATGAGGAGTCTATATCTTCTACTTTATACTATTTCTTGAACATGGAAAGCATAGAAAAAGGCTAGATTCAGACCTAGCTTCAGATCCCAGTTTCATAGGTATATCAGATCACATCTCTGAGCCTCATAGGCTGATCAGCTATAAGACAGGAAAAAATTGGTACCTGTCTGGTTCCCAAATGTCTTGAGGAATTGCAAGGACAAAATGGGAATAATGTGCTATACAAATGCATGGTCAAATACACACACACAAACTAACACACTCTCTCTCTCTCTCTCTCTCTCTCTCCTTCTCTCCCTCTCTCTCTCCCTCCTTTCCTTCCCACCCTCCCTCCCTTCCTCTATCTCTCATAATTCTAAGTTGTTAGCAAGATAGCTTGAGAAATACAAACAGCTATTCTTGGCCTTGGGAGTGGCTTAAAAGACAAGAGACTAAGATTCAAACACTGCTCGCAAAGAGCTTACAGTCTAATAGAGGAGATGCCACATTTTAGGGATTCTAAGGTGTGTTTATTTAAAATTATAAAGTCTCTGAAATTAAATGTATCTCATAATGGATGATGCATCATGGTTGAATAAACAGACTTTTTCTTTTTTGGTGACACATGAAATAATGATGCCTCGTCTTATACTCAGTGGTGTCTTAGAGTCAATGAAATATAGTAATATGGCCTCGCAGATAACTTTCCTCTTGGATGGAAGGAGCTAGAGGAAGAGGGAGATGGAGGGCAGATACTGAAAGACTTCACGGAAAAAGGGACTTTCGTAAGCTGCATGGCTGGAAAATTAACATTGGACTGGATAGGAACTAGTTTGGGTGGAAAGATGATAAATTTTACAAGCATTCAATTTTAAAATTCAGCAGTTTCCTATTACATCAAAAGAGAAATGTAAAGAAAAGAATCTGATTAAGTAATAGGAGGAAGTAAAATAAAAGGTAAATGCTGCTCTCCTTCCCACCCACCATCCTTTGCCCCACTTAACAGAATGGTCGATTTCTAGAGAGGCTCCAGGGTAATCAGATGCTCCCATGAAGGATGCAGGCCCTCGGACTGGAGCTGACTCCATCCATACCCTTCCCCACGCTATACCCCTTGAGTGAACCCAGTTCTTAATCTAAAACAGAATGTTCAGTCTCAGGCTCTGTGACTGGCCTCTGAAGCGACCCCAATTCGATCCCAGGGCAGAGCAAACAGCCTTACTGCAGGTTTAGTTTTTTCGCAGGCCTTTGCTTTCAGGAATGCAGTTATGTGGCCATTTCCCTGACCTGGCCCTTGTCATAATGAATCCTTCCTTCCCGTTGAATTATTTCCCCCTTTCCTCTAAAAGATTTATCCTGCATGCCAACCTTTAGTGAAACTTTTTTTTTTTTTTTTTTTTGCTCAAGAAAAAATAAACAAGCAACCAGGACTTGAGTGGCCAGAGATGGGACAAAATCAAAGGGTGTTTCCTGTATTTTAAAAGATTGCAAACTATTCTGAGGATGAAGAAGAATGTTGATATAGCTTAAATGCCCAATTATAACAACTGGAGTTCAAAATCCGATTAATGGCACCGTTGTCTCTCTCCTCCTCTATGTTCCCCTCCTCCTTGTTTCCTGTATTCTCTCCTCTCGACTGGTTTTACTCTGAGATTTTATATTTCTGTTTTCTCAGTGTGACATCGACCCAGGGTTTAACTTTTCTATCATGCATGTTTAGTTTTTTGAACTTTTTTCTCCTATAGAATCCTTATTTCCCACGTTTTATCTATCTCGACCTTTCCATCTGGTTATTTTTACCCTTCTTCCTATTGCTTTATTATTTTCTCTTTCCTGTTTATCATTTCTCTTCCTTCACTCAGGTTTCCGTTTTTCTATTTGTCGAGTTGTTCCACATCCCTTGTAAAATAATTATTAAATCGAGATACTCCCGAAATGTCAGGGTGTAGGCAAATGAGAAGCTGTGCTCTATTATTGTTACTAGTTATTAAAAATAAACTTGACCAAGACGACCATCTTGGTCAAGTCTTGAGGCTGTTAGCGTGCATTTGGGTGAGGTTCCTAAGGAGTACTCTCTTAAAGGAACATTGTCATTTGCCCAAGGTTCAGGACAAAGTTGGGAAAGAGTTTTGAGAGAGATGCAGTTTTACACAATGGCTATGGCCTCCGGTGCCAGACTTCCTGTGTTCAAACCCCAACTCTCCTTCTCAGTTTAGCTGTGTAACCTCAGGAAAGTTACTTCTCTGAGCCACATTTGCCAAATAGAGATGATAATATAATACCTCTCTTAAGTTAAACGAGTTTAACTTAGAACCCTTAGAACCATGCCTGTAACACTGTAAATCTATTGAAGTATCCCTACTATTATTTGTCTTAAGTTACTCGTGTTGGTATTGAACATAAGAAAATACACATTTTGGGAAAAACATTTCCTCCTGCACCTGGGGTTAAGTTTGAGAAAGCTTGAAAGTAGTGATCTGAAAGTTTAGTCCTTGCATCATCAGCAGCGGCATCCAGGAACCTGTTAGAAATGCCAACTCTCAAATCCTGCTGCTCACCCACACTCCAGCCAACTGAATCAGAGACTTCAAAAGTAGGGCCAGGCAATTCAGGTTTTAACAAGGCTTTCAAGTGATTCTTATGATGCTGAAGTTTGAGAACCTTAGACTAATGGATATCCTTTCTACTCTACAGGTGTGTCCAGAATACAGAATATAGCTATATCTGCCTCTCCCCAACCATTGCCAGCAACACGGCGAGCCTTTGTATGGTCCATGATCATGCTCTTTGGAGCAACTCAAGTAGTGAGCAAGCTGTAGGTGTGAGGTGGCAATATTCTAACTGAGGAATGTTAGCATCATCTCTTCCCACAGTAGTGAATTATCTGGTTCAAAGAGTAGGACTCCAAAAGCGTTAAGTAGATGAAGACAGATCAAAACAAAGAGAGGGCCTTCATTCTCAGAACAGGTAAGCAAGACTAGATAGTCCGGATATGGATTTAAACATTGGTGTCTTTCACTTCTCAAAATAATCAGATCACCTGATAATAAATGTACCATGACCTCTATTTAATGTTCCTAAGTTGTCCACTTTGGGATATATTTGGAACATTTTGAAGTTGATACCATTTAGGCCAAATCACTGTATTCTCCTTCAGGAGCTCCTTGGTGGTAGAGAAGTTCCTCTCTCCGGGGCATGGACTAGGTAGCTCCATCCATAGATGTGACCTCTGTGGCATTGCCTATGTCCTGACAAGCACCGAGTGATCCACTAGGAACTGTGAAACTCTCTGTTGAATGTCGAGGAAGGTCACATACGCCTCTCTTGTTAGTTGCATTAAGAAAACACAGCTGATAGCTGCTGCTAGAGACATCCCCAAAGAGACGTTAGCTCAGAGGCCATAACCTTCACCCACAGGCAGACTTCCCAGAAGTCTTCATAGAAGAAATAAAATGAGAGCATCTAGGCTGGAGGCTCATTGCCCCACTGCAGTCTTAGAGCCATAATACCTGAAAGTATGCCACTGATGCGGCCACTATCAAAATGCCTGTGTTTGGTTAAGATGTTACCATTTATATTCCCTTAACCAGCCAGATTGGTTTGGTTATTTTTATTTTGTAGATGCAGAAACTGAAGTTCAGAGAGGTCGTTCAGAGGACGAAAGGCACAAAACCAATTATAGAACTGAGGTGAGAGCCCATGTCCTCTGAATCCCAATCGAGGGCATTTTCCTCTCCACCATG
>NW_011888782.1:11287388-11290232 GCF_000151845.1 Pteropus vampyrus
ATTGTAACACAATACTTAAATATGCACACGTGCTCTTTCACGAAGCAAAAAAACAAAAATATATCTACACACAGATACAAGAGGTGGCAGTCTGCTTATAAGGAATTGCTTTGTGTTTTCATTGAAAACCTACATCATCACAAGGCATTCCTGGTTCTGCTGCCTGAGCTACTGACATACAGACCTGGCCTCAGTGGATGAGTTCATTATCCCTTTCTAATTGCAAACAGACTTTCAGATGTGTTTATTACATTTTAAATGAAATATGCCTAATGTTACACACTGCTAGCCCAGGGATCAGTCAGTGAGATCCATTGCTCCTTTTCTATCCCTATTTCTTACCTGCAAATTCCAACCGAGGTTCTGGACCTCTTTGAGTAATTGCCACTTTGGAATCAACTATCCATGTGCGCCGCTGTAGGAATACCATGGGGAAGCTGAGCCACATCATAATTATATACAATTGAAAAAACCCTACTTATATATTTTTTAATTACATATTTCCAAGACTGGTGGCATTTTATGACTGGACGTGTAAAATCTCCAATTATAATTGTTTTCAATAGAGCAGGGGAATAGATCAAGAACAGAGTTTTCATTTTTTAACTACATAGTTTCTTTGCTTATTCTGATTTTGATAAACACCTAGATAGATGGTATCTCAGAGAACTAAAAAAATAGGGTACAGAATGATAGTACTGAGAATATTTTTTTGTTGATGCACCAATAAACAGTTTTGACTGTTTATTTTATGTGAGATACTTGTAGGCATCAGGCACTCAAGAAAGAATGAGCCACTATTTCTGCCCAAAGCAGCTCATATTCTACTAAAATAGAGAAATTATCACCCATTCTACAGATAGTAACTGAATGCCTACTGTGTGCCAGGCACTATTCTAGGAATACTAAAATACTCGGGCATTTATGTTCTGTGGTTAACTCATTTAAAAACTATATTGTGGGTTTTCTCATTCCAGACTCATGATGAAAGATTTGGCATTATTTGATAAAATTTCAAATGCATACCATTTCAGTAAATATGCTCCTTTATGTCTACTGTAAGACATGCTATCACATTGGCATATAAGCAAGCAGGTTCAAAGATGTTTACTTCCACATTGTTTATTATAATAATAAGTTAGAAACAGGTTAAATGTTCATTTTTGTAGGGGAACTGAGTGAAAAGGCACAGAATGGAACAACACGCACGCACACACACACACACACACACACACCCCCCACATGCATGCATGCATACATATAAAATATGTTTAAAAACACACATAAAATAATACTATAAATTTTCTAAGATTTACATATACAGATAAAATAAGTATAAAAAAATACAAGCCATACCTCTGGGGAGAAGAAGAGATTTCAGGGTGATATGGTTAAAGGGACATTTTTGCTTTTTCTATATTTTCTTTTTAAATAAGGAGATTTTATTCTGAAATACTTTACAACTCAAATTAATTAATAAAAATTAACTTTCAAAATACAGTAGTCTAAAAATTAGACTCTCAGCTATGGAGATTCCATAAGGGAGTAATTGGTACCATAAGTGTAGTAAGGTGCTTAAGGGAGAGTGAGGAACCAGAAAAATATCAGTTGGGCCTTGAAATATGAGTAGGAGTTTTCTGACTTAGCCAGAGTGAGAAGTAGGTGGAGCAGGGCAGGCAAAAGGACCAGCTGAAAAATAAAAGAAGAGTAAATTTTGAAAAACATAAATAATTCCATCTGACTCAAGCATGGCTTGCATGCCTGGGTAAAGGTGTGGCGTTTGGAAAGCAGTGATCAAACCTGAAGTGAGGCTGGAAAACCAGGTAGAAGCCAAAGCCAGGAGAGCCTGGGGTAACATGCTGAAGAAGTAGTTGTGTAACATGCAGGTACTTATGTTAGTTTCCTGTGGCTGCCATCACAAATTATCAAAATTTTGGTGGCTGAAAACAACAGAAATTTCGTCTCTCATAGTTCTGAAGACCAGAAGTTTGAAATTCAGGAAGGCCTAGCTTTCCCCAGGGGCCCCGGGGGAGAATCTTTCCTTGCTTCTTCCAGTTTTTGATGATGCCATGCATTTCTCAGCCAGTAGCTCCATAATTCCAAACAGGGAGTAATCTCCAGCTTTACATGGCTTCTCCTCTTCTGTCTGTGTCTCTCCCCTATGTCTCTTATAAGGATGCTAGTCATGGGATTTAAGGCTCACCTGGGTAATTCAAGATGATTTCATCTAGAGATTCTTAATTTGGTTACATTTATAAAGACTCTTTTTTTCCAAATAATTTCACATTCACAGGTTCTCAGTTTAGGATGTGGACAAATCCTTTGGCAGGGCAGGGGAGCAGGAGAGACATTATCCAACCCACTATAGTGTTTTAGGGCAAATCATAAGTAGAGAGGTAATATTAACATATTTGATTTCTTAGCAGGTGGTACAGGCAGGTCAAGCCAGAGAATTTCTCAAGGACTAGAGATGTTTTTGATAATTGTTAAGAGCAAAATACCTTCCATGGTTTCTGACATGCTGATTATTGAAATAATGAACAAATGAATGAATTTACAAGCAAACCAGTACAGGAAAGATTGTAAACGTTTAGAGATGAGAGGAGTGCTTGTCCCGTGGGAGGTGCTCATTAAGTGTTTTCAAATAAATGTTGCACTAGGAACAAAAATTACTCTTGCATATAGGTGTTTCTTATTAGGCCAATCAAAAACACACAAAGCCAGTGAAGCCTTACTGTACAAACATAAAGTTAATTCATTCAACAAATATTTATGGAGCATTTACTGTGATTTTGTAGATAAAGGGTGAGAATGTTCCCAGCTCTCATGAACTAACCATATATA
>NW_011888782.1:11292224-11303933 GCF_000151845.1 Pteropus vampyrus
AAGATGTTACCATTTATATTCCCTTAACCAGCCAGATTGGTTTGGTTATTTTTATTTTGTAGATGCAGAAACTGAAGTTCAGAGAGGTCGTTCAGAGGACGAAAGGCACAAAACCAATTATAGAACTGAGGTGAGAGCCCATGTCCTCTGAATCCCAATCGAGGGCATTTTCCTCTCCACCATGTGGCCTGTCTGCCAGCCCACAACACAAGATGGCCTGTAGGCCTTCAACATGAAAAGAGCATGGCTACCCGAGAGGAATGCCCCTTTCTGATTCTAAGAGATGAAAAGGTGATGTTCTTACTAGATTTGGCAGGCCCTGTACTAATGGCCTCTGTTATCCTCCAATAATTTTTCCAGACTTCAACTTGGTAGATATAGGGGCTTGGCAAGGCTAGAGAGGATGGCCACCATTGGTATAGAAGTGCCATCCGATAGAACTTTTGTGGTTATGAAAATGTTCTATATCTGTGCTTTCCACTATGGCAGCCACCAGATGAGGAACTATACTTTTTTATTTAATGTTAACATAAATTTAAACAGCCATATGTGGATAGCAGCCACCACATTACACCACATAGGTCTATAAGGTCATTTTATAGTTGGGTGTTAGGATGGGCTCCACGTGGAAGAAGAAAAAAATCAAACACATAATTTAACCTCTGTTCCCTCAAACCTCTCAAAGTAAAAGAACAAACAAAATCCACTTTCCCTCAAATATCTGGCATGTCTATTTAGAATGACCTGGGCTCTGGGTGCCCCCAACAGAGCCCCCATACGGCATGGAAGTTGCTAAATTGTCTGGTTGTTATCTGAATAGCCAGTGCAGTGACTCTCTCTCTCTGTCTCTCTGTGTCTCTCTGTGTGTCTCTTTGTGTGTCTCTCTGTGTCTATCTGTCTGTCTGTCTCTCTCTCTTTCTCAGAAAGCTATTTATTTTTGCTATTTCCTATGAACCAACAGGGTGGGGTGAGACTCAGTGCATAGACTAACAAGGAAAGGCTTGTCTTCTGTGTTGGGTGGAGGCCTTGTGTTAAGAATTATAAACTGGACCCAACTCCTGCCTTTAAAAGTGAAAAGGCATAGCTGGTGATGGTCCTGCATAGCTGTTGGATGACAGAGTGTTAGGAATTGGGGCAGGGACCAGTTCTTCAGCTTTTTTCTTTTTCTTTAAAGCATCAGAGCCCTCACTCTGCAATCACACCCACACACAGAACTGGCACCCTTTTTTCTGGAATGAAGCTGCTATTTCCTCTCACCTGAGACTCTTCTTTTCTTTGCTAGGAGCTCGCAGTGGCAGGAGGTGGGCTGACGTGTGATATATTCGGCACAACCAGTGAGTTGTAGTTTATTTCAGCTGTCTGTGGAACCTTCAGAAAAGAGCAATTTCAGACAGTCCAGCCTCTATATGCTTTTAAGAGTAGAAGACCAGCCAATTCCGTTCATTCAGAAAGCTTCAAAGGGGATAAGAAATAAATTGTTTTCCTAATGAAATGCACTTCTTTCCTGCGACGGCATGCTGATAGTAAAAAATTGTGAGGTGCACTGCTTCCAAATTATTACATACTGCATAGCATCTACCATCTGTTTTGTCTTAGTGTACCACAAACTTTTACTTTTGCAGTCATACGTTGAATAGTATCCACGGCCCTAATAGGTGCTTGCAGGCAGAATAAAACACACACCTTTCACTCCACGCTGGGCCCCTATTTACCTTCTTAGCCTTATGGTTTGCCATGCACTCCATGTACAAGATACTCTAATCACACAGCTATTGGGCATTTCTGAGATGTGTCCTCTTCTATTATAGCAGATTCAGACTATTCCCTTTTCCTCAAGTCCCTTTTCCTGACTTCTCCACTTGCCAAATGTTTGAAGAATGAGAACCTATCTCCATACATTTACGCATTTATTCAATTTGCATTTATGGAGCACCTGTACTGTCAGTCAGTGAACAAGACACAAACAATGAAAAGGTGACAGACTAGTTTCCTGTGTCCAAACCAGGCCGTGTCACCTTCTAGCTGGCTAACTTTGGGCATTCAGCTTAATGAACCTCATGTGGAAAATCATGAGAAGGCTGCCTCTCTCAGATGTGCAGTCAGGGAATGAGATGACAGTCACCAGCTAAGCTGAGTGTCTGGCAGGTAGTACATACTCGAAGTTGCTCCTTTCCTCTTTAAAGCTCTGCATCAATCCCACCGGCTCCAAGGGTACTTCCTAAGTTTCACTAGTTGGACTTCATCTCTCCCTCCCATCATGCCCGTAGCATGTTGCCTGGCTCAAGGAGTGCATATTCATTTCTGTTCTGTTTCAGTGATTTACATGAACTTCAGCCTCCTCAACTAGACTTTGAGTTTTTAAAGGAAATGGTTCATGTGTCTGTCTTCTCTGTAACACCTACATCACTTACATAAAATTCAACATATGGTTTTTGCCTGCCTCCTGTGTGCCAAGCACTGTGTTAGATAGGGCCTATGGAAACAGGTCAATACCCCCATTTCCTGCCTGCACAAAATTTAGGATATAACCCTGGAAAATCAAATGGGCATTATAGCTTTTGTCTGCTTAGCACCTAGTCCTTTCTCTAGAAATTATATCATCCTTCCTATGAAAATTTTTTTCCTGTAACTGAAATCATTGGCCCATGATCTTCACCCTCTCCTATATCCAGGCCCTTTGCCTTGTGACTTCGCGATCCTTCCCACTGAAGGTACAGTACCCTTCCCTACCCCTTAACTTTGTGCTCAGCTACGTAAGCTGCTTTAGACAATAGAACAGTATAGAATCAGTGTGCTATTTCTGAGCCTGGTCCTTAAGATCTGTGGGCTTTCAATTCCTCTCCTACTCCTCTGTTGCTGCCATAAGAACTTCCCCTTCCGCCTGGGCACCAAAATAAGGCACACTAATGGAACAGGCCTGAGTTTAACCCACCACAAGGAGCCTGGCTCAGCCAGACCTGCAGCTTAAAGCAGAGCCACCCGGTCTGTGTTGGCCAACCCCCAGCCAACCTGCAGTTGCATTAAAAAAAAAAATGCTTATTGTACTTTCCCACTGAGATTTTGTTTTGTTGGTTTGGCGACAATAGGTGATCCATATGCCGGTCCCCATGCTTGTCCCGCTTGTGTCCTCCTCCGTGCTCTTCTCTCTACCCCAGAGCTTGAAATGTGGTCCTGATGGGATTGCCGTCTTCTTGAACCCTCCTTAAATTAGAGCCACAGGTTTTGGTCCAGAGCAAGTACTTGACCCAAAAATGATCAATCAGATTTCTTCCCTAAGGCCCTTCATATTAGAACCAAGAAAAAGGTGAGCTTGAGTCCGGCTGGCAGACGTGATCCCATCCTTCTGATGAGAGGCAGCATGAGAGGAGAGGGGAGGGAGGCTGAGACAGACAGGCAGGGAGCAGAAACAGAGTGACGCACCAACACCAGTGTTCAGGGCCCTGATGCAGAACCTGGGAACCTGGGAAGGACCCCGATTTCTGCTTTCCTCAAGCTTGATTGTTCAGCGTTTCCTTAGATTCTGTGAGCTAACCCAGTCCAGTCAATTTTCTTTTTTAGCTTAAGCCAATTCGAGTCGAGTTTCTGTCTCTTGCAACCTTAAAAACTTCAGAGACAAAAAAAAAAAAAAAAAATGAGGAAGCAATACAGTCTGATAGAGCTATCCCAGGGGCACAAAGGGGGCTGTGTGAGCATAGGGAGGAAGGCACCTGACCCGGCTCAGGGAGTCAGAGAAGGCTTCTGGCGGAAATGAGCAATTAAGCTGACACCTGAAGGATGAGTAGGAGTTGGCCGGAAGAGGGGAGAAAGAGGGAACAGTCTCTGAATGCTTGGAGGCTCATGATGAGAAATGAATTTGGGAAGGTTAACAAGGGACCTGTGTGGGAGGGCCTTGTAAGTCAGCCTAAGGAAGTGGTAGTTGGGGGCCCTTGAAGGACTTTCAGCAGGCGAGCAGTAGCCTTTTAGAAGGCTTTTTATATGGCTGCACGGTGGAGATCAAGGTCAGGAAACCAAATGGGAGTCTGTTAAAAGCATCCGCATGAGACGAAGGGCTCCTAGATTCTGGCAGGCCTTAGGCATTCGAATAGGGTTTTCTCTAAGTCAGCGTGCGTGCGTGTGGTATTTGTCAGTCAAATTGAAAACTGGGGAATCAAAGCTACTTTCTCAAAGCTCCCTTTGAAAGGAGCTGTGCCTCCCACTTAGGGTGATGAGGAATCTTCAAGCTTTGATAAGGGGATGATTATTTGGCCACTTGTTCTGTATTTCTCCTCCTAGGAGGCTCTTCTAAACATGTACGACCCAGGCGTCACCACCCTCGGGCCACCAACTCTTTCTCATTGTTCAAGATGTGCAGGGTTGCATTTGCCCAGAATAAAATGATTCTCATTTACTTACCTAGCAGCTGTCAAAGCCTGAAATTTCATTCTGTAGGCGTAAGCGATTTTTCTTCCGTAAATGTGGCTTCATCTCGAGTTTGTTATCTGCCAGCAACAGTGAACAGTGGTGCTACAGTCTCTCTTCCTTTCTCCTATGAGCAACAATTACAGACCAATTCTGCCGGAGCACAAATGCATCTGTTAGCGATTGTCACTCTTGAGTCATGTGCTCAGGAGCGTTAATAGTTTTGCCGGAAGACCTTCAGATGAAGAAATGGCTTAGTGATATACAACAGAGACCCAAAAGGAAAAAACAGTGGCTTAACTCCTTTTGGAGCTAGCAGGAAGGAATAATTCTGTTTCCTGGGCAGACAAGGGAACGCCGGCTTTGGAAGAACTCAGGATCCAATTCTTTATTGAGGAAAATGAATCCAAAAGGAAGACATAAGGGAAAGTGCTTAGATGAGCTACATTGAATTTCACCCAGGTTGGCCTTATTCCTCTAGCACCTATAGATGCAAAACACTTTGGCTGGATGGTATCCAGGGAACTGAGGTGAGGAGGAGGTAGAAGAAGAAAAAAAAAACAATTAGTTTCTGAATCATGTAGGTAATCACTCCGGTTTTCATAGAACTCCCCTCTCATTCATGGTATCTCATAAGCATTTCCCTACAGGCCTTAGCGTAAAAAGAAATAAGATATGAGCCAGGGTACCTAACCTCCCAGCCAGTCTGTGGACACAGGAAGGCCTTGGCTTTGAAACGCACTCTCAGCAGGCTCCTCTGCGTGTAAAGTGGCTCACCATCAGGTCCTCTTCCCCATCTCTTTGGGTCTTTTGACCACACACATAATAAGGTCGCACTTCAGCAGTGCCTTTGTTCGACCCCAAATGATGTTCCCACCCTCCTGACAAAGCAGCTTTTGTGTCTTATGTCAAAATAATCGCTTACCCAAAATGATGGCTAGACTCAGAAATATCTCTGCTTTATCCTTAGGGAATAGAAAAAAAAAGAACGTTAAATGTTTAACCTGGATTGATGAGGTTTGCTGAAACTATTGGATAAAATGAAAACTTTCTTAGAGGCATAAATCACTGGGGAGATTTTTTCACACCCTCATTGATTTTTGGATTCAGTTAATGATTCCAGGACTGAGAACATAAGTCTAGGTGGAAGTTAAAGAAATGGAAAGGCCACATTAACCTCTAAATTTTACCTATATGTTGATTTTTGACAGTGAAATACTATAATTAACCTAGACTATTTTCCCAAGATTTAATTTTTTGCTGATGTTCAGAAATATTGCAGAAAAGCTGATTCCTAATTATTACATACAGCATTGCATAAATTTCTTCCTAATTAAAAAGCCTCTAAATTCTAAATAATCAATTTACAAAGACATATGGTTTTGAAAAATTAGGCATTTAATTTCTAAAGATTTATTAGTAATTTGTAGTGTAGCTAATTAATTATGGTTATAATACTATTGCAGTCAAAGTAGAAATTGATGTAATGATATAATGGCAAATTTATTTTGATATGTCTTCTTTAATATCAGAGCATTACAATATACTTAGTTTTCCAGCCCCTTCTTAATTATGCTTGAAAGCATTAGTTTAATGAAAGATAAGAGGGCTTGATAAGTGTACCATCAGAATTTATTTGAAAAACTATTTTCAACATGAAACAAACAAATTGATTTTTACCCTGGCAAAATGAAATTTGCAGTTGGTAATAAATTAGCAGACAGAAATGCCTTAAAATTAAATAGTATTTGATACAGAATGTCCCATTAACCATTGTGACAATTCACAGAGAGCTTAGCATGAGAAAGTAGTTAAACTGTACAAAGGAAGCCTGCTGACAAAAATGAATAGAACTCAATATAAACAATGATGGCGTTGTAAATATTCAAACGCATGGGATATGTGGAGAAGGTTTTTTTCCTATTTCCTTTGCCACGTGAATTTCTAGGCATTAGAAAAAAGAATTTAGAAACTGTTGTGGATGTTACTGGGTTTTGCTTTGAAGTTGTCAGAGGAGAGAGATTTTTTTGGTAGAAAATGCCACTGATTCGTTTCATTGAATAGAAACACACGAGCCTTCTGAATAAACTGGGGGACAGAAGCGTATTGCTAGTTTCAAGAAGAAAGGAAAGGGAAGAGGGTGAAAGTAGTTTTGCAGAATGTATGGAGCCAGCTATGCTCAGAGTACAGTGTGCCAAATTCAGGTTAGCTAAAGGACACATTTCCACACAGAGGGAACCCGGAGGGGTTCCTGGGGGAGGCGGCAGAAATTCTTAATCTAATTCCAGGTATTAAAGTTGACTAGGGGACCGATCAGTTCTCTGGCTACTCTGCCCTCCTTTGTTTTACGGGGTAACAAGCTTGGACTTTTTTTTTTTTCCCCCTGCAGTTTTTTTATTGATATCCTTGGTTTGGATTGCTTTTGTTACTGCTGTGGCTTTTATTTGGTGAGGTCCATTTGTTTCACATTTCTAGTTTTTCCACAGCAGACACTCTGCAGAACTGTGTAACTATGAGAAAGTCTCAGTTTCATCTTTAAGAAAAATGTGCCAGTAAGAGAATCAGCTCCGTTGTGTTACAGTGAGGATAAAATGTGGCAACGCATGCTAGCCAGCACTCTGCATCACGTAGGAAGCTAACAGTATGTAGAGGAGAGGACCAGTGCACAGAACTGGATGTCTGGTCTATGGAAGGGTTTGGCATTTTCGATTCATTTAGCTTACAAATATTGTCTGTCTACTCTGTTTTCAGTGGGGTTTATTTGCTATGGACAAAGAAATAGGATCCATGGGTATCAGAATTCACAATCCAATGAAAAAGAAAACTGGGTATATGGGAATAATCAAAATAATAGTAGTTAGATTTGAGTTGCATGGGGCACAGAGAAAATAGGCTTAAAGAGCTTGAAAGGGCCTAAAAGAGAAGATACGAATATTTGACTCTTGAACAAAGGTTAAGTGGGAAGAGTACTTAAGCAGGTAGTAAAGCAAGACTAAAGGTACCAACACAGATATAAAAAAGCTATAAGAAATTTGAGTCAATTGTGGCTAAAGAGGTAAAGAGAGGCTGGTGAGAGATGAGTGTGAAGGCTTGGCCAGGGCCTGGGGTTATTTATTGGGTAAAAGACAATCTGTGGGTTGTAAAACTTCAGAGTTACCTGAGTAAATATTAGTGGATGGATTCATTTTTCCTCTTCAAAAAATAGCACAGGTTTTAAAATATGTAGTAGAATCTGCTACAAGTAGAGTAACCAAAACATATCCCATCGTATTTATCAAGTTAGGGCTTCACAATAATTAAAGTCGTCATCTAAGGAAAAAGTAATATTGCTTTAAAAAATACTCTTTAGAGGTATTTTATCACATCTGTGATAAACTTTTAACTCTCTTTCTTCAGTTAACAAATATCCATTTAGCTCTTATGTGCTGGGCATCCTGCTAAGTCCAATATGGCTACTACATTAATTTCACTTTTCCTAGTACTTTTCAGTAAAACATGAATAATTTTTATAACAATTTTATGTTAGATTAGCTCTGTTCTTTGCATTTAAAAAACCTAATATTGAATTTATTTTAGAAGTATTTATTGAGTATCCATTCAGTCTCAAGTATGCGTATATATTTGTTCAGTGGTCAAATTCACATTATCATAATGTTTTCTATATTTATGGTCAGGGATTAGAACTAATGTAGGATTTTGGTAATCCATTTAACCACAATAGGCCTCATTTTCCTCATTTATAAAATGAGTCTATTTCACAGCTCTTTTTCATTTCAAAAACTGTGGGATTTTTGAAAATGGGTAGACCCTTTTGATTAGCAAAAATAAATACATTTCCTTGGATAAGTGTCGAGGGCTGATACATATAAACTTTAACTGTAAGTTTTAACTTTTTATATACTCTTTAACTAAAAATCAGGCTGATGCCATGGTAAATATTTTGGGCGAAAGTTCCCCTAATTTTGGATTTTGGATATCATACAATTAAACATGAAATTTATTGTCACTCCATCTCACTTAATTTATATATCCATGTACTACTTTCTGCCAAGATAAGAAGGCAAAATAAAAAGCTTCAAGTCTGGGAGCTGGATAAAAGGGATATGGCCAGGCACCTTTCATTCCTCTCTGAGTGTTTAAATAATTGAGACAGGTTCCTGATCCAGGCCATGGTTTCAAGGCTGGTCCATCTCCATTAACTATAGGAGCCACATAACCACCCTGTGTGCTCCAACGTAACTCCCATTATTATCGATAAAAGTTACACTGCTGTACCAAGGGGAGAAAAAGGCCACAATAAGGCTTTTAAAAAGCTATTTAATATATCAGCTTTCACAAAGATAGACGACATCACTAAGACAAAACAAGAAAAGATGTGCCAACTTTACAAGGTATTGGCACTGTTAATCATATTTTGAAATATTGCCAGCATATATCTTGTAAAACACAGCACAGTTGCCATACTTCCAATGGGAGAGATGACAGTTTTCATACTGAGAAACACTGATAATTTCAAGCCCTTTCATGCCCCCTATATGGGATGATCTAAAGAAGTAAATTAAGCAACCAGGTGGGTTCCAGGAGCTTAAGTATTAAAATTGAACATTGTAAATTCTGTCACATTCCATTACAAAGATATCAGAATTTCATTAAACAAACAACAGCATGCATATATATAATGTATTATATATATGCCACAATATTATCCACATTAATATATTTTATATATAAAAAGTTAAAATATTATAAATTTATAAACGTATTTTAGATAGACTTATAAAAAGGCTATTAAAATAATTAGATGAGTTCCATTTAAACTTCTTCACTTCCAATTTTTAAATGTCATAAGAAATAAAATGCAAAGGCCAATAGATTTCAAAGCTTTCCACATTCATTATTTTGATCTTCCCAATTCTGTTCAGTGGGTAGGATTTGTGCATTTATGCCCATCTTACTGATAAGGAATGCAAAATTAACATCTTACCTAAGGTCCCCCATCTTATATATGGCAAAAGCAGGACTAGGTCTCTTTTCTTCTGCTGCTAAATTCAGGGCTCTTCTCACTATACCATTGTTGCTTTATGATGTGAGATTATTTACAGGTACATACATAGACCCGACCCAGGACAAAGTGGGTTTCTTATTCTAGGTCCATGTATCACTGTGATGCTGAGAAATATAGCCGGCTGGGCCTGCTGATCTTTGATGACATTCTCTCCTCTGACTTCAGTTAAGACTTTGATAACTATGGCAGATAACTCTGTCCTTTCTTCCTTATTAAAAGAATCTTGATTTTCTTCAGAGAAGCTTGTGCCCATTTTAATTGTTTCATCTCCTAGACTCCTTTGCAGCTAGGCATAACCACATCTGACACTGTCCTGGACAACTACATGGAAAGAAAGTCCCTGGATGGCTTCAGGGCAAGCTATTTACATGTGAACAGAATTGTTGGCTTTCCTCTTTATCTTATCCCCTTTATCCTCTCTCTTCCTACTTGAAATACAGACAGAATGCTGAAGGAGGTAGCAGTCAGCTTACAAGCATGACGATTAAAATTATACATTTAACTGAAAGAGTAAAAAGGTAGAGAGAGCCTGGATCCCTCAGGACATTATGGAGCCACTGCATGAGATCTGACTGCCCACCTTCAGATCTCTTGTTCAGTGAAAAAACATCGGGCCAGACCTTATTAAGCCATTATAGCTGATGTAACTGAACTCAGTCCTGATTGACTGAGTAAAACAAACTAAAAATGAAAAGAAGAAAAATGTTAGATGGAGCCAGAAGAAAATCCAGGGTTTGTCTCTCAGACAGAGACTATTATATATAATCAGCAAGTCTCTCATCAACTATTCACCTCTAGCTAGGGCCCGTTACCAGGAATGCCTTGAGTTAGGATGGGGGTTCACTGCCAGGAATGCCATGGGTTAGGGTCTCAGCTGATGTTTCCAGAGAACTGAGCATTATGGTTGGGTTTTTGTAATTTGCCACTCTATGCCTCTGTTTATTTGCAAAATGCAGATATTAATGAAATCTATCTCTTAGGAATGCTCTAAAGATTTAATGAGATAATATACAATGTGCTTAGAATAAAGCCGAGCATTCTGAAGCACATAATAAATGCTACCTACTGTTACTATAATCTGGAAAAAAGAAAGGCCAATCATTATCGATTCTTCACAAGCAAGAAGAACTAACTCTTAGAGACACAGTTGCAGCAATTCTCCCCCTTTCCACAGACAGGACCCCATGAAGAGGGTCACTTCCCTCTCCTCACTTTTACCCACACAAAAGATACGAAGGGTGTGAGAGTTTACCCAGGGAGTGATCATGATGAAAAAAAGAAAAAAAGCCAAAAGTATATATTGGGCGATTTGGATGTATCAATATAAGTATCAAACATAGTTCTTCTCTTCAAAAGTATTCTCAGTCTGGTGGTAAGGGAGTAGAGAATGGGGTATTAAGCAACTCAGGCTTTGAGGTGACATGTTATTCTTTGAGGTGCTGATAATAAATAATGCAAAGTTTCAGAGAAAGATCTCAATTTTTGCCTGAATCTTTCAGCAAAGGTTTATTCGAGGTCTTGAACTAAATATTGAAAATGAGCAAAATAAAAGAATCAGAATGGAATGGAATGAAGTCTACCTTAGAAGAGGTCTGATAGAATATGAATGCCCCCAGAATAAGGATATTATCTTATTCATTTTAAAATCCCAATATCAGTACATATAGAATAAATTTTCCCAGCTGTGTTTTTAATAGCTTTCTGCCTCTGGGATTTTGCTCTTTTAAAAAGCACAGTTATTCAACACTTCTACTTCTGGCTCTGATGAAGTAGCTTCTAGCAGACCAATGTGCCCAGGAAGAACTAGAAAAGCCAGAGAAAATTAAAATAAAATCTGTCTGAAGGCATCAGATCTGCCAAGGCATCCAAGACTTGAAGGGACAAGCTCTCTGAGAAAGCAAGGCCTCAAACTCTTCACCTCTCAGTCATTTTCTCATTCTTAATTGTATAAGGCAAGAGCTTGAAAAGCCAAGCAAAAGAAATCTGCTAAAAAGCAGAGTGGGATTTTCAGAATCTCAAGGTGCTAGAAAGACAAAAATTCAAATTCTTGTTAACATCCCAGGCTTCTCTTGAGACCCCAAGAAGGTAACACTTGAGGAGCAGTGAACCCAAAGTAGACTGAGCCTGAGAAAGGTAATAAAACTTTGTCTCTTGACCAGAGCCCTTAATAAGATTGAGGTAAACATCCTCTACTCTAGATATCTAGATTTACCTTTTACCTGCAGAGAGAGTAAACCTTTCTAAAG
>NW_011888782.1:11305808-11307353 GCF_000151845.1 Pteropus vampyrus
GGGGGCCACGAGTCAGGCGTAGCCTCTGTAGTTAAAGGGTTGCCCACAAAGAGAAAGGCCCTCTCTGATGATTCAATAATATTAGTTATGGTCACATGAAACCAGTGAAGTTTTTCAAAGTTTCTGTCCCCGAAGTCACCCCTCGCTCCTCTTCCACGCCCATCCTCCAGTTGCTGATTGCTTCTCAAAGAACATAATTTGCATACTACATTTTGTCAAGGATCTTAGTAGGCCTCGTGCCCCATCTGCATTTATTGTGTATCTTTTCAATCTTGGGGGAGGGGGCGGGGAATTGGTTCTATAGGACCTGAGAAAAAAATTCAAAACATAGAATCCTAAATCACCTAAAACAAACTGTAAGTTTGGCTAAATGGCATTTACAGATCTGAGAGGTGGGCTTAGCTTCATTTCTCTGCCTACTCCATGAGACCTGGGTCTTTAGAGGCCAAGGCTGTGTTTTAACCATCCCTTACTCCCCAGAGACTGAAGCAGACACCTGGCATCCAGTGGAACCTGTGAAAGGCATTCAAACTTTTTTCTTTTGTGCCACAAAATTGACAAGTAATGTACCAGATCAATGATTCAAGGCAAAATGGCAACCATAATATGCTCACAGACATGTTGTAAGCATTGCTATACATCAGGCACTGTTTGGTGTTGTGGGAATAGAAACTTACATAAGAAAGGACTCCGCTTCTCACTTGCCTATGTGGCTGGAGAACTGAGACATGTGCAGAAATATCCATCATCCAAGGCAGTATGGGAAAAGGAAAGGAGTGGCATAGTAAAAACTCTAGATCCGTGTTGCCAAATATTTTGGCCACTAGCAACTTGTGGCTATTTAAATTTAAATTTAAATTTAATAAAGTGAGATAGAATTTAAAATCCTTTTTTTTTTTTTAGTCACACCAGCTGCATTTCAAGTCCTCAATATCCACATGTGGCTAATGGCTACAGTATTATAGGACATGGGTATATTTCTATAACTGCAGAAAGTGCTGCTCTAGAAGATCAAAGAGATAAGAAAACATTTCTATTTGGTCATGGGAGGTTTCATGGCAGATGTGGCATAGGAGCCAGCCCTCAGTGGAGCGGCGAGACGTTGATAAGAAAGGAGAAGACCTTCTAGAGGGATGGCATAAGCCAAGGGAATATTTGAAGCATATTTGCTGGTGGCGTTAATGGCAAAAAATACCACAGTCCTCTCCTGAGGATGTCCCTGCTCTTTCTTCTTTGGTTGGCTCCCACCTCCTAACCATGAGGAGTACTGTCCATGGTCGTTTCTCCTGTTTTTCAGTACTTTTTCATGGGATGGCCACCTATTCCCATGACTCTAACCTTTAGCAACACGCCTAGGCATCTTTCCATATCCAGGGCCAGCCAAACTCAGGTCACAACTACCTGTTGAGTGTGTTCAAAACCTTCTTTGACAGTTCCAGTAATGAGATCGCAGCAAGTCAGAACAGTTTTCCTCCTCTGTGTGGGAAGGCACACGCTCTGAGGATAGCACACAGCCTTCATCGGGGACTACATTGGTTTGCCAGG
>NW_011888782.1:11307923-11349192 GCF_000151845.1 Pteropus vampyrus
GAGACATGTGCAGAAATATCCATCATCCAAGGCAGTATGGGAAAAGGAAAGGAGTGGCATAGTAAAAACTCTAGATCCGTGTTGCCAAATATTTTGGCCACTAGCAACTTGTGGCTATTTAAATTTAAATTTAAATTTAATAAAGTGAGATAGAATTTAAAATCCTTTTTTTTTTTTTAGTCACACCAGCTGCATTTCAAGTCCTCAATATCCTCATGTGGCTAATGGCTACAGTATTATAGAACATGGGTATATTTCTATAACTGCAGAAAGTGCTGCTCTAGAAGATCAAAAAGATAAGAAAGCACTTCTATTTGGTCATGGGAGGTTTCATGGCAGATGTGGCATAGGAGCCAGCCCTCGGTGGAGCGGCGAGACATTGATAAGAAAGGAGATGACCTTCTAGAGGGATGGCATAAGCCAAGGGAATATTTGAAGCATATTTGCTGGTGGCGTTAATGGCAAAAAAATACCACAGTCCTCTCCTGAGGATGTCCCTGCTCTTTCTTCTTCGGTTGGCTCCCACCTCCTAACCATGAGGAGTACTGTCCTTGGTCGTTCCTCCTGTTTTTCAGTACTTTTTCATGGGATGGCCACCTATTCCCATGACTCTAACCTTTAGCAACATGCCTAGGCATCTTTCCATATCCAGGACCGGCCAAACTCAGGTCACGACTCCCTGTTGAATGTGTTCAAAACCTTCTTTGACAGTTCCAGTAATGAGATCACAGCAAGTCAGAACAGTTTTCCTCCTCTGTGTGGGAAGGCACACGCTCTGAGGATAGCACACAGCCTTCATCGGGGACTACATTGGTTTGCCAGGGCTGCCACAGCAAAAGACCATGGACTTAAACAACAGAAAATTATCGTCTCACTCTCCTGAGGCTGCAAGTCCCAGATCAAGGTGCCAGCAGGGTTGGAGTCCTCTGAAGCCTCTCTCTTTGACTTGCGGTCAGCCACCCTCTTGCTGCCCCTTCACATGGTCATCCCTCTGTGCACAAGGGCCCCTGGATTCTCTTCTTTTTAGAGGGACGTCAGTCATATTGGATTAAGGCTTCACTCTAACAACCTCATTTTAACTCAATCACCTCTTTAAAGGCCTTATCTCCAAATATGGTTGCATTCTGAGGCACAAAGGGTTGAGTCTCCAACATACGAATTTGGGGAAGATATAGTTCAGCCTGGCAGACAGATTAGCCACAATGATAAGCAGGATGACAGAAGCCACAGCCACTACTGACACACCAGACTCTCGTGCTCAAATATATCACATTGCCTCAACTCAGGATGGTAAAATCTGAGCTCCTCATTCTTGATGGCTACTAATCATCCCCACCAGCCCTTTGTGTGGGTACCTCTAAGTTATCTTTGCTTCTCTCTCTCTGCCTTTAATGTAGAGTGATTTTTCAAGTCCTGTAAGTTTTCTTAGAATAAACACCATCTTTCAAACCTATCTTTTGTTCTGTTCTAGCACCCACATTTTTGGACAGTTACCTAACTAGCTGCCTCCATCATTATCTTTTCAGGATATTTTTCCCAGTCACATCACATGCTCTTTAAAATGTCTTCAGTGGTTCCCCCACGACATATAGTTCAATATTCAAAGTGCTCCTCACTAGAACCTAACTTTCTAATACGTGCTATGGGCCTCACTACAGATGAACAAGTAGACTGACTAGGCAGTATGGCAGTCAAAAGAAAATAGTCTTTAGAGTGAAACAGACTTGGATTCAAATTCAAATTATTGATTGTCATTTGAGATTATTGATTGTCATGTGTGAACTACAACTCAGTGTCCTTGTCTGTAAGATGAAAATAATAATACTTACTTTGAATGTTACTGGAGAGATTACTTCATAACATGTACAAAGTGCCTGCTTGAATATGGTGTGTTCTCAGTGAAACATGCAATCATTATCAGCCCTGACTTCTCTTTGTACCTTTGAGCACACTCTTTTGCCTACTGCCTGTGACCTCTACCCTTTTTATGCTATCTTAGTTTTATTCCTCAAGGTCCATCTTTTTATGTCTGTGTGCATATGTGCGAGCGCATGCACATGCACACACACACACACACACACACACACACGCACACACACACACACACACACATTGTTGCAGAAAACTGTCCAAGTCCCATTCACATCCCTTCATCCTAACCTCTACACGCCAAAGGCTGCTTATGTAAATACTTGCAGTTCTCCGCCTCAGGTATTTTTTTCCTAGCCCTGAGAGCATTCTTGACTCTCAAGCAGTCCAAGCTGGAAGTGTCAGAAAATTAAAGAGCCATCAGCAAGTTCAGATGGGAAGTTAGTGGATAAAGCCTTGAGCCTTCTTGCCTTTTTGGGAAGGTTACTCTCAAGTACATTCTACACTCTCTCCCATGACTCCCAGCAGGACTGAACTCTGATTGCCCACAGTGGCAACTTCTCAATAACACGTGTGTCCCTTCGCCATCTCACTTCCCCACTTCCCCCCTCTGCTTCCTGGGATCCCCCATGTAAACCATGTGCACTCAAAACCCTTTTCCAATATCTGTTTCTGGGGAAACCCAACTAAGACACAAACCTAACATGTGTCATCTTTCATCAGCTGCACAGTAGCACCTAACTTCATGGGCTGCATATAACTGGTACTCACTCACTCGACAGCCGCCACAAGGAATTTAGGGACTATGGATCATGCAGTGTCTCCAGTGCTGCCAGAGTTCTTTTTCTATTAAAAAGTTGTTAAAGAAGACTTGTCTGGCTCCACATAGCAGGCAAAGCAAGCAATGACATTGTAAATACCATCAAGCATATAAAACATAACAAGAAAAACTATGATGCTATTAAATATGCAGGAATGAGTGCACCAGTGCAGTAAGTTTCTTGCGATTCTATTCGATGACCTAAGGACCCTCTGGCCACAGTGGCCTAAGCCCGCAGCCATGAGCTCTGTCTATTCCTTGTTACCAGAGGAAATGTGTAGCTCATGAATATCTTCTACTGACACAACACAATTTTTTTTCCACATTTATTTTCTTGTTGTTTTCCCAACAGACCATACAACTGACTTTGCTTTTGTCATTGAGCATCTGCTAGTGAAGGTTCCGCGAACCTTCTTCCCCCTCATCAGCTCACACACCATATGCCATTATCTGCTGGGCTTGCACATTTTCCTGGTTGACAGTCACGGAAAACTTTTGCATGTCTGGAACACATTCATCATAAACTCAAGGGTTTATTCAAAATTGTGTTAACCCTATGGTGCCGTAGAGTATAAGAACCTTCTCTAATCAACTTGAATATTTGGATTCATAGAGAATGTGAAATCTCAGATTTCATTGTCCATTAGAATCTCTAAAGTAGGACTGTGCTTGAAATTTCTGAAGATTTGCAAGCACTAAAGAGGTATACAGAGTGTAAGCTCTACCAATTCTTGCTTTCTCTATTACAAAGGACTTTGTGGCGGTGTCCTTTCTAATAACATGCAGAATTTCAAGTAGCCAATGGAACACAGGGTTGATATCTATGCCAGCTGAGCAATTCCCCCACGTTTGCCCCACAGAAATGTTATCGTTCATGTCTCCATGGGTACAGAAAGTATTTTAACTCCTTTTATACAACGGGGTCTTACTTTCACATCCCAGGAATCCTTCTAGCTGGATGTTGCAGAAACAATGGAAATATTTCTATTTTTGATCTGGACACGAATTCTAAATCAGAAATGTAGTCACATCAGATAGTCTCTCATTATCGTAGATCTTGATCACTTTATCATTTTTGAGCACCATTTACAACAATCCAGGTCTTTCATCCATTCTCTTCGCCAATAATCCATCTATCATCTCTCTTGGTGAGATTTTGTATTCCTGCCAAAACACACCATGCTCATCCTTCAGTCCTAAAAATGACTGCTAACCAAACAACTGAGTATGGGTTATCCTATCTCTCACAATAAGTTCCTCTTCCTTTGATTTAACAAGCATTTACAAGCTAAGATACAACCAAGTGCACCTAGTCTGCTGCCCATGAATTCCCATTACCTGGCTAATTAAATGGTACTTTCCAGGTGCTATCCTTAAATAGTTTCACAAATCTAAACAGTTTCACAAATCTGTCTGCAGTGCTTTTTCTGGAAGTGGCAGCAGAATAAATGGTAGGAACAAAGTGCCTTGCCCTCCAGTTCTCATCTGAACAGGCAGTTCTTTTTATTCTCGTATTTCGACATATTAGCTGACTTTATCAAGAAAAATTTCATTCATGATTGTCTTCATTCCCTTTGAATCTTGGAGCAGTGAACTATCTGAGCCTAGTGGCATCTGTGTTACCCATCTACAGTTGTGACTAGTTTGTTTGTTTCATTTATTTATCCTTTTCTTAATTTGTTTCATGGTCCCTTGAGCCCTATTAGAGAAAACCTAACTTTTTCTAAAGTCCTGTTAGAAAGAACTGGAGTGGTGTCTATTCAGTCCTACTGTTCCCTTACTTGTATGAGTTCTCGGGAGCTAATATTTGGTATTGCTATCCAACTCTATGTCCAGTGATGTCACATGAGACGATTCTTGAAATCGGCCATGGCCAGAGCCTTTATACCATGGAAATCAGCAAACATTGCAAATCAGGGCTTCTCCCCAACAGAGAACCAGTTGTTAATTATTTACCAGCACATCATTGGGCAAAGGGCAGCCTATATTGGGCATTAAAAGTCAAGATCTTATAAAAGCGTTTGAAAAGTTTTCAGAAAAATTCGAGTTGTTTCTCTAAATCAGTGGACCCTAGGCCTTTGATAACCAGTATCACTCTTGGCTTCTTTTTCATTGTGGTCAAGGTGCTTCTTGGTGGGGAATTGATAACAGACAGTTATCTAGAGGAAAGAATACATTTTATTCTTCTTTTGCTCTTTGTCCCTCATTCCCTCCTTTCTCCTGCATTTAATTTCTTAAATATTTAGTTAGAAAAATTAAAAGTTATATCCTGATACTTGAGGCTTTGGTGTTTCTTCATTAGATGTTGCTATTAACCAAAGAACCTGGTATACAGATGCTGACATGAAGTTTCATCAAAATAGTCTTTGTACTTTAGAGTTAAATATTCAAAGCTAGTTCTGTAGTGACTTCTAGGCTCCTCATCTCCCCTTCCCCCCAGTATTTGATGTGCTTATGGTAAGAGTTGCTCACTCTCTCAGGATTGTTGACTAGAGTACTTGTTCTCAAACCTTTCAATCCAAGGACCAGTTGAGAGGAGTTAAAAAAAAATCTGTGAGTCATCTATCTTATTCACTCCTTATTTTTTTAAGTAAACACTCTTACTGACATATACATAGAAAGAAATACACAAATCATAAGTACACAGTTTGGAGTTTATTTTTTTCCAACTGAACATACACATTGAACCAGCTCGCAGATCAAGAAACAGAACACCGAGAGCCCCTTTGTACATCCTTCTGGTCACTGATCCTGCCTCACAGGTAACAGGTATTCTGACTTCTAACAGCATAGATGAGTTAAGTCCATTTTTGAACTTTATATAAATAGAATTATAGAGTTATACTTTTTGTGTGTTTTTCTGGCTTCTTTCACTAAACATTATGTTTGTGGCATTCGTTCATGCTATTGCATACAGTTGTTCATTTGTTCTCATTGCTGGATAGTATTCTATTGGGTGAATGCATCATGTTTTATTTATTCATTCTACTACTGATGGCTATTTGGGTAGTTTTCTCTTATGGGCTATAATGATCAATGTTGCTATGACCAGTTTTTTGTGCATGTCTTTTGTACGAACATATGTGTGCATTTCTATTGGGTATATATATACATAGGAAAAGAATTACAATGTCCTTTGTCAGATTTCAGTAGATATTGACAAAGAGTTTTCCAAAATAGTTGTATAAATTTCAGTTCCAACTGGCAGTATATGAAAATTCAGATTTCTCCAAGTCTTTGTACTCCCTTTCTATCACTACTTTTTGTTTGTGTTAATTTTAGCCACGCTGATGGGTATGCAGTGCTATTGCATTGTGATCTTAAGTTTTATTTTCCAGAAAACCAATGAAGTTGAGCACTTTTGCAACTAAGACTGGTTAGTATTTAGCTGCAACACCTTGGCATGGCCAGCATTTATCCTCAAGGGTTAATGTCTTTACTATATAGGTTGTGAAATATCTTGTTAAATACCGTGTTCTATGATAGATTTATTGAGGTATGATTGACAAACATTAAATCGTACATATTTAAATTATAAAATTTGATAATTTTTGACAGATGTATGTACCTAAGAAACCATCACCACAATCAAAATAGTGAATACACATAGCAAAGGAAACCATTAACAAAATGACAAGTAAACCTACTGAATGGGATAAAATATTTGCAAATTATATATCTGATATGGCTTAATATCCAAAACATAAATTAAAAAACATACAACTCAATAGTGAAAAAACAACAAATTCAAATTTAATTCAAAAATGAGCAGAGGATCTGAACAGACTCTTTTTTTTTGCAAAAAAAGACATACAGATAGCCAAAAGGTACAGTAAAAAGTGTTCAACATCACTAATCATCTGAGAAATGCAATCAAAAGCACACACCTTATAGAGTAGCTATTATCAAAAAGACAAAGAATAACAAGTAATAGCAAGGATGTAGAGAAAAGGGAACCCTTACACACTGCGGGTGGGAATGTAAATGGTACAGTCACTTATAGAAAAGTATGGATTTCTTCAAAAAAATTAAAAATAGAACTACAACATGATCCAGCAATTCCACTTCTGGGTATTTATCCATCTAAAGGAAATAAAAACACTAACTTGAAAAGATATCCGCACTCTCATGTTCATTGCACCATTATTTACAATTGTTAAGACATGGAAACAACCAAAGTGTCCATTCATGGATGAATAAATAAAGAAAATACACATACACACACACACTGAAATATTAGCCACAATAAAGAAGGAAATCCTGCCACTTGCAACAACATGGATGGACCTCATGAGCATTACGCTAAGTGAAACAAGTCAGGAAAAGACAAATACCATATGAGCTTATTTATATGTGAAATCTAAAACAAACAAACAAAGAGAAAAACCCACAAACCCATAAATACAGAGAACAGATTTATGGTTACCAGAGGCAGGAGTGAAAGAGTGAGAAAAATGGGTGAAGGTCACAAAAGGTAAAAACTTCCAGTTATAAAATAAATAAATCCTGGGGATGTAATGTACAGCATGATGACTATGGTTGATAATACAGTATTGTATTTGAAAATTGCTAAGAGAGTAAATCTTAAAAGTTCTAATCGCAAGAAAAAAACATTTGTAACTATGCGTGGCAATGGATATTAACTAGACTTATTGTGATGATCATTTCACTATATATATATGTATATAAACCAAATCATTTTGTTGTATACCTAAAACTAACATAACATCATGCATCAATTACTTCTCAATTAAAAATAGTAGTAATAAACATAGCCACCACCTTCCCCAAAAGTTTCTCCATCTGTCCATTCCTATTCCCTCAAACCCTATCTTCAGACAACCACTGATCAGCTATCTGCTACTATATATTAGTTTGTATTTCCTAGAATTTTCTTATGTAAATGAGTCATATATTATATACTATTTTGTGTCTGTCTTCTTTCACTCAGTATAATTATTATGAGATTCATCTATGTTGTGAACATATTTATAGTTCATTTCTTTTTATTGCCAAGAGTTTTCCATTGTAGAGAGATACTATTGTTTATTCATTAAGTTACCTGTTGATGGACAACTGGAATATTTCCATTTATTGGTTATTACAAATAAAGCTTCTATGAGTATTCATTTAATTGACTAAAAATACACTTTAATGCTTCTTGAGTTAATACCTAGGAGTGAATGGCTGGATCACTTGATAGGAACATGTTTAACTTTTTAAGGACTTTCCAAACTCTTTTCAAAGTAGTTGTGTGATTTTACACAACTACAATAACACTTGGTATGGTGGTCTTTTTAATTATAGTGATTCTAGTATCTCATTGTGGTTTTAATTTTTCTTTTCCTAATAATCAGTAATGTTGAACATCTTCTCATGTGTTTATTTGCCATTGTATTTTTTTGTCTTTGGTGATATTTCTGTTCAAATCATCTACCCATTGGGGATGAAGGTGGGATGCTTGCTTTGTTATTTTTGAATTTTAAATTTTATTTATTTATCTGAATACAAATTCATTTTCAGTTATACACTTTTTCTCCTAGTCTGTTGTTTGCCTTCTCATTCTTTTAGCATAGTCTTTCAAAGGAAAGACATTTTTAATTGTGATAAAATCCAAATTATTAATTTATTTTTTATGTGTCATACTTTGGTGTCATACCTAAGAAACTTGTGCTCAAACCAAGGTCACAAGACTTTTCTCCTATTTTTTCTTCTGAAAGTTGATAGCTTTATGCTTTATTTTAAGGCTCATGATCCATGTCGAGTTAATTTTTTGTATATGGTGTGAGCTATGCATCATTGTTTTGTTTGCCTATTTGTTTTTTTATTGCAATGGTTATCTAATTGTTTCAGTACTGTGTTTTGAAATGACTGTCCTTTTTTCTGGTCTACATATAGGTTAAACTTTCTTATCAATGAATTAAAAGCATAAGTCTTATGCATAGATTTCATTTTTTTAATTATGTCTTTTAATAATTAGTCTTAATTTTATTTTACTTACAGTGAGCCCATTCTAATTGCCTTGAAACAATAGATTGTACTTTCTGCCAATTTTAAATTTCTACCAGGTCGTACATGGCTCTATTAATTAGCATCTTCCAAGTAGTACTACTTGTTTATTTATTCATTTATTCATTCAACAAACATTTATTGAAGGATTACTATGTATCATGTACTATTCTTATCATTGAGGCCATCACAGTGAACTGGATAGAGTTATTCCCCTCAAGTAGATTACTTTCTATTATGGGAGATATATGATAAAGAATAAATGAAATAATGGCTATAGATTAAAAATGTAGGACCAAGAAGTAGTCAGTGATGAACAGGACCTAATATTCCATTTTAAATGGGACCATTAGTGTTTCAGTTAAGACGACATATTCCTAAGACCCGAAGAAAGAGATTTAATAAGTTGTGTTGGTATCTAAGCAAAGAGAATTCTAGGCGGAGAAAGGAAATTCAAAAGATGCTGAAGTTGTATATTGGGCATGTTTAAAAAATATCTGCAGAGGGTACTTGGGGTATTTGAATTGAGAATCTTAGATCTTGAAGAAACCCTTGATATTATCCATTTCTAGATTGCTGGTTGATTTTATCTTCAAAGCCAGCGCAAATGGATTGATAGTGAATGCCTATAGCAGAGGAGGAGTCAGCGAACTTTTTCTATAAAGGTCTCTATCTGGGTAGCCATATGCTGAGCTAAAAATCTCTTATTGTGGATTTCAAAAGGGGGTTATGAGGTAGGAATTATGAACTGGAATTAGCAGTTTGCCACAGAGTTTATAAAATATTTCTCTTTGTTTTTACCTAATGTATGAATAGAAATGTCTAATATTATATAATACTTTAGAGATATATAAAAAAAATCTTTCTCATGTGTTATTTCATTTAATTCTTCAACATTATCTTCCTTTGAAGTAGACATTATCATTCGAACTAGACATTATCTTCTTTGACGAGAATACTAAATAAAACTCAGAAGACTGCGAGATCACCTAATGCTACTAAGCCCAGAGCCGAGGCTGCACTCCAGGCTCGGAGCTCTGCCATTTCCACTCCTAGCCAATTCATCTTTCATAAACACCTAAAATCTTGTGTCTTGTCATTCACCAAGTGGAATGAAAATGTCCCACCGGAGCAGAGAGTTTGACACTTTAGTGCATAGAGTAAGTACCTGAGGACCTTGATTAAAATGCAGGTTACTTTCCCCCAACCCTAGAAAGTAGCCCTGGGTGAGAAGCCCTGGACTCCAATGCTTTGGGAATAATTGCAGACATATTACATTTTATCATTGCATTTTGCTTAAACGGAGAAGGAAGATAGTTCATAGTTCTGTCTATTATTTTACTTTCTTGCCCTTCCAGCCTCATATGTTACTTTAAATTTTGGAACTATTGCCTCCTGAAAAATCTTTGCTAATCTCTTTTGTAGTACCTCTAACTCAAAACAAAAAAGCAAACAATGACAAAATGTCAAAAACTAATTTTGGAAGTCACCATGGCATCCTCTCAAACAGAAGCTCTCAAAGCTCTTGGTTGAGGTAGATGTTGAAAAGGTGGCTTTATATTCTGCAGTTTGAAAGGAAAGAGAATATGAATTTTTTCATCAAAAATATTTATGTTGTCAAACGGCTAACAGATATATGAAAAGATGCTCAACTTCACTAGCCATTAGGGAAATGCAAATCAAAACCACAATGAGATACCACTTCACACTTATTAGAATGGCTATTATCAACAAGACAAGTAATAACAAGTGCTGGAGAGGTTGTGGGGGAAAAGGAACCTGCATACCCTGCTTGTGGGAGTGTAAATTGGTGCAGCCACTGTAGAAGACAGTGTGGAGATTTCTCAAAAACTTAAGAATAGAATTACCATATGTCCCAGCAATCCCTCTTTTGGGTATCTACCCCTCAAATTAAAAATTGATCTGTAAAGATATATGTACCCCTGTGTTCATTGCAACATTATTCATGGTGGCCAAGACATGGAAACAATCGAAGTGTCCTTCAATAGCTAATTTGGATAAAGAAGATGTGGTACATATACATAATAAAATATTACTCAAGCATAAGAAAGAATGAAATGCTGCCATTTGAAACAACATGGATGGATCTAGGGATTATCATACTAAGACAAATAAGTCAGACAGAAAAAGTCGAGAACCATACAATTTCATATAAGTGTCAGATATAAATCTGAACGCAACAAACAACAAGACAAACAAACAAAAACTCAAGACACAAACAACAGGTTAGTGGTTACCAGAAGGAGAGAGGGGAGGGAAAAAAAAGAGTAAAGGGGTCAAATATAAGATGATGGAAGGAGATTTTACCTGGGTGGTGAATATACAGATGATAGGTTATTGAATTGGAGACTTGATACTATATAATTTTATTAAGCAATGTCACCCCAATAAATTTAATTAGAAAATTTATGTTGCATTCATATTTGTGTGTATGTGTAAAATATATATATATATTTTTGTGTGTGTGTGTGTGTGTGTGTGTGTGTGTGTGTGTGTCTGTGTGTCTGTGTGTCTGTGTGTGTTTTATTGTTTCCCCAGAAGATATTTCACAGAAATTTCTATCTGGCTTTTTGTTACCCTTACAATTTCCACTTAATTACATTGGGCTTTTTATTTGCCTTTTTCTCTGTCAGACACTAGGATGAATTTAAACTCCACTCTCTCCACTCTCTCTCCAATGGCCTCTCTGATGTATTTGCAACTTTTTACATTCCCTTTGCTTATAGCAGCTGATGGAAATCCCTTTTGCACCTTTAGCTTTCCCTCAGAGTCAGAAATTTTTGTGTTGCTGATAGAACTTAGCTTCATTCACATTTAAAATCTTGGGGTGCTCTTAAACAACAGCATTAGATCTGAGGGGTGTCCCCGCCAGCAACCTGATTATCAACCCACTTAAGTGAAATCTCCAGCGGCCAGTGATTTTGACTTTATTTCTGCCAGCATACCTCATCAGGAAGTTCTTTTCAAATTATCTAGAGAAAAACACATGCATAATCTGAGAAGCTTTACTTTTGTCCCTCTGCCCAGTCTACATATTGTCTGCCAAAAAGTCATCGCTCTTTATCACCATTGTTGGTTAGATTTTGGGTTGATGATAGGTCAGAGCCTAGATAAATGGGTAGATGGATAAATGATTGGGGACATGGACAAGTGAGTGAGTGGATAACTAGATGGGTAGATGGGTAAATGGATGGGAGGGTTGATGGGTGGATAGCAGGCAGATGAATGAGTAGATGGATGGTATGGAGGGACAAATGGATGGATGGGTGATGGAAGGATAGGATAGGATAGGATGGGATGGGATGGGATGGGATGGGATGGGATGGGATGGGATAGTTTAGAATAGATAAATAACCTGCAAATCTTCCTTCTTGCACAATATCTTTATCATTTTATTAGCCATAATTGGCCTTATGTTCCTGAGGCTAAATGCCACTTCTGCAGAAAGCAGCAATTCAGGAAGAGGAGGGCGGGGCTTGTCAAATAGTTCATTGCCATTCCGACTCAGTGTCTGCTTTGTAAAGTAAAAGAAACCATCCTCCTTTATACTACATATTTATATATACACACTTTGGTGCAGTGGTGGATAACCAGGTATATGCAGAAAATCTCTTGGGGAACTTGTCCTAATTGCATGTGCCTGGACCCCACAGCCTGAAATGTGTATTCTGGTTGAAAATTACTGCCCCAATAGAAGATTCTCTGTATCTGGTAGCAGTAGTAGTTGAGTGATATTTAAACTGTGTTCTGACTTTATTTTCTCCTTGCAGACATTCCACTAACATTTTTAAAGCACTTATTATATCTCAGGCATTTCTAAGTACTTTTAACTTGTTTTACCTCATTTAATCTTTCCACAACACTTTAACATAGGTACCATTAATTTTTCCATTTTACTTGTGAAGGAATTAAGGAATGTAGAAGTGTAATGACTTGCTGAGGGTCATAGGAGTAAGAGGGGAGGCTGGGGTTCAAACATAGTTAGTTGATGTTCAGACTCTGTGGTCCCACCTACCATATTATACTGCTTCTCTGATCACTAAGCTGACCTTTCAGAGCACCGTGATCCAATGGAACTTTCTTCTATGACGATAGCTGTGCTGTCCTAGTAAAATGATAGCCACTGGCCACATGTGGCTTTTGAGCTCTTGAAATGCAGTTAGTGTGACTGAGGAACTAAGCTTTTAATCGTACTGAATTTTAATTAATTTAAACAGTAGTTTAAGAGCCAACTAATAGCCTCTGTTCATATGTATGATCTTTAGAAACTGAAGTGTTGAACAAGAAACTAGGTTAGTCTTCTCACTTATAGACATTCTCCTTTATTAATAATATTAACACGAAATAATTGCAAAGCACTCTTAGAATCCTTTGTGCTTCTTTCCATCCTTGAAAAGAGTCTTGCTGTTCTAAGCTCTCTGTCAACTGGGTGGCACATCTAATCTTAGCTCATTGGAAGATGTATTGAGATGAAACATTAAAAACTATTCAGGAAGAATAATACAGGGACATCTTGGGCATGTGGTAGCACGGTGGTGCCATGGGCATTTATTCTCAGGAGTCGCTAAATTTGCCATCTCCCAAATACTGCCATCATATATTAGGAAGGACAGGGGCATCTGGGCTCATTTGAAGGCAGAATTGCAATCTCACACCTCTTTATATAGAAGGGAGTAAAGAGAGTGAAGTAGGAAAGTGGAAAATTATGAGCCAAGACAGAAGGAGACATGATTCTAGATGAAGTAATATAATAAAAGAGCCATATTATTCATATGGTACACAAGTTGAAACTGAGTGAAGCTTTTAAAGGAGAAGGAAAATTAAAGTGTTAACAAAACCCAAATGTATACAGGTAGGTTTTATAGGAACAGAGACAAGGCAATGTAGAATTTGGTGTAATTGTTAAATGTTGATTTAGAACAAAGGTGGACCAACTACAACCCATGAATCAACCCCAGTCCACTGCTAGTTTCTATAAAGTTTTCTTAAACACACTCATGCCCAGTCATTTATATATGGTCTACAGCTCCCTTTTACTACAGCAGTAGAACTGAGCAGTTATAGCAGAAATTGTATAATCTATAAAGCTTAAAATATGTCCTGTGGCCCTATACAGATAAAATTGACTGACTCCTGTTTTAGAACAAAAAGGGAATATATATTAGCACAGCCATCTTGGAGTACAATTTTGTATGGCCGTCAAATTTAAAAATGCACATCATCTTTGACCTGGCCATACTGCTACTAGAATTTTATCCAGCAGATGTTTGGGTACACATATCCGCAGGGCTTCTTATTACACTGAAAAACTGGAAACAACCTCAGTGTCCAGTAGCTGGGGACTGGTTAAATGAATTATGGTATATCGATGTAAAGAGATACTAATTAGTTTTTTTTTTAAAAAAATAGATGTATATGTACTCATTTCCTAAATGAAAAAGTTCTGTTTCTTATGAAGGGATGTTCAGGAAATATTGCTAAATAAAAAATGTTGCAGAACAATATGTATTATTTGATTATATCTGTGTGAAAGCAATATACAACGCCCCAAAAAGAAACAGATAAATGCCCAGCACCTATCACAATGACTAGCACATGTACTCAACATTTGATAAGTGACTACATAGATATATATATATATACACATATTTACTTTTCACTTCATATACTCTAGACTGAGTTTTTATGAACACGTATTACTTTTTAAATCTAAATTTAAAAAGGGAAATGTAAACAAGAAAGAATAGCCAAAAACAGGTCTCCCCCAAAGTGACAATTGATATGATGCTACCAGCAGTGGCAGTCAGCTGAAATATGGTTGGGAGCTCACTGCTCAGTACTGAGGCATTCAGGAGGAAAGGTATTTAAGTTTCGAGTTGAGACCAACAGAAACTGTTGGGTTTTATGAGTCATGCACAGCAAAAAGCAGAGGAGTGCTAAAGAAAACAACTCAACAGTATGGAAAGACAGAAGTGTGACTTGTCCTAAGGGAATGATGTTTTCAAGTAACCAGGTGGGAAGACTTACTCGAGGAAACTGGAAAAAGCAGGAAGCTAGAGAGAAAGGAGCCAGATGAAGTAAGGACACAGGAGCCAACACTCAAGGTGGAGAGAAGTATTTAAGGGAAAACAAATGTTTCTTGGGGTTCTAAGAGGACCCACTCTCTGCACTGATGCATAGAACCATGTTCACGTTTGGAAAGCGCTTTGGTGTTTTCTGGTATACGATCCGTGGACATCAACAGTCCTCGTACATTAGCAGGTGCTCAGATGGAAGGGCCAGAAGCAGTTTGTATGTGCTGATGAATGTTAGAACTTCTCCCAGCTACCAACACAAAAGCAGCTCTGCCTTTTTGTGGAAGCCCTGGGAACAGCCTCAACCTCAGCCTTGCGCTGCCAACACATCTCTGCCTCGGCTTTTCTGCTGAAACACACACATCACTCAGTGCTAACAATTTGTTTTTTCAGGCAAATTGTTGCAAAAGGGGTTTATATGAGATTGACAATAAGAAATAAAATAAATATTTAAAAATAAACATGAAAGAGACAGGTGTGCCTTTTTAAAACAATCAGTATCCACCTCTTTCCACTCCCCACTCCCATGTGCGTCTGCACTTTGCATGACTTGTGCCTGGGGTGGATGTGTCTGCGCCTACAAGAATCATTTTATTTAGACATCACACAAAGCATTTGACCAATTTTGAACACGACCGGCTGCAATACTGTTGCACAGAGATGTCTGCTCTTTCTTCACAAAACTCTCCAGTTCAAACATGTTTGCAAAGCATGATTCATGGTGTTTCTTTCTGGATTGTCCAGTGGGTAATTGCTGTATGAAAACCAGAGAAACAGATGTAGACCCCGAACCCTGGCTATAAATTTTTTGTTTTATGATTATGGGTTTCAAATGTGCTGTGTCACACTGACAAATACACAGTTACTGTGAAACAAAATGGCTTTTGGTCTCAAACTTTTGCTTTTTTGTTTGTTTGTGGTTGGAAATACTTTTAGTGGAGTTTCTTTTATCATGGATCAAACACAAAGGAAAGACAGCGGGTCCTTGAATCAGGTCATTTCATTCAATGTCATTTGATTACAATGTTGATGAGATGCCTTAGGAACTTAATTTTTTTTTTTTTAAAAAAATAGCCTTTGGTAGAATTGGTTTGTTTTTTTTTTTACATTGTTTCGCTTGAAGTCACAGACCCTACTGACAACATTGAGGACTTACTGTAGAAGAGGTGATACATATTGGAATTGTATTTTATGTTTGTACCAAGAGGATATTTAGGAACGGTTTGTCCCAACTGTTTGATTAATGTTTAAATAGGTGTCAATAATTTAAACCTCATTATCGAGAAATTAACTAGGTCATTTTTCACCTTCTACCTATTCATTAATCTTATATAGTACATGAATATGTATTTAAAGATTTGTGGCTTATTTGTATGTCTTTCCTTAATTTTACTTAAGCTGAAAAATTTGGAGTAAGCATCAAGTTTTTAAGAAGTATAAGAATTAAATTTACTGATGAAATGATAAGAAACATGTGGCTGAATTGTGGGGCTGCTTTATAAATTAATACTTGGATTAAATAATAGTTCTAATAATTGCTAACAGCATAATTAACTCATGATGAGAAATGATGAATTGGTGAAAACCGTTACAGTATAAGAACCCATAATATTCTGTTCACAAGGATTTAAATACTGATAGTTCATGTGAAGGCCCAAATTTATTTCTCTACGGTTAAGAGAACCCTAAGAAGATTATAAATTAAAATTTTTCTTATGCGAAGAAAGAAAACACCAAATCTCCCAACCCCTATGAAACACGCTTACTAGGTTATTGTTTTTGTG
The DNA here is from genome assembly GCF_000151845.1 of Pteropus vampyrus. Taxonomy (NCBI): domain Eukaryota; kingdom Metazoa; phylum Chordata; class Mammalia; order Chiroptera; family Pteropodidae; genus Pteropus; species Pteropus vampyrus. The sequence goes on from NW_011888782.1 coordinate 11,324,501, forward strand.
CCATGACATAGTATCGAGGGAAGAAATTTGGGAGCAGTTGTCTTCCTTTCCAGATGAGGCTGACTCCCTAGCTTAGGTAATGAGAGTGAAAAGAATTTTGGGGACACCATCCCCATTTTCACTTCCCTGTGACCAGTGCATCCTACTCTTTGGAAGGATAATGAGCAAGGAAGTGCTACGGCCTCTCCTGGTAGAGATACCTGTACACACACACACCTGGCAGTGCTGCCATGTTTCTCATCTTTTAGTTCCTCCTGCCATACTTTAACTACAGCTGCTTCCTCCCCTCTCCCTGAATAACTGTTCATCCTCTTCAAGTATCGAGTATAAAGGGAGCCCAGTTTCCAAGGAACTCCAAAGATCTTAAACATTTGGAGCCAGGTCTCATGGACCACGTAGAAATTGCCACATAACGTGATGTTTTGTGTATCTTTACAACTATCTTAACAACAGTGTGTTAAAAGTTTTGTAAATTCCCCTGTGCTCCTGGTTTAAGATGTGTGTTTTCTTTGTCATGAAAGGGTTTCTTATAATACAGCTCTGTTACAAAATGAGGGTCATATAAAAGAAGAGCAAGGAAGAGAAAATAACAAACACATAGATTCAGCAAAATCTCACCCCTTTATCACCCTGGTCTTTTCAATAGCAAGAACTGAGCTTGCTGGGCTGAAAATTGTTTTAACGTACCTTCATAAAAGGATTTTTGACTTGGTAAGTGTGTGCGATGCATACTTTTCACGTTACACCATGAGTGCCACTTAGCAACTCCACTAGACAGAGCAGCGTTTCAGCATGGGGTGGCGGGCCCCCCTCAACAGACTTTTTAAAAGCCTGGATGCCAATGCACATTCCAGCACTATCCACAGAAAGGAGACCAGAGCAGCACTCTTCACTGCAAGGGGCGAAGAGGCTAGCCCTCATGCCCACTTACTTGCCCAGCTTGTTTCATGGGAGAATTATAAGTAAATATTGGAGAGGCAGTGGAGGAGGTAGGGCATTTTTAATTCCTCCCCAGAGTTTCCCTTCTTTGATGTACCATTGCATCAAATGGTACAAGGAGCCAGGACACCGCTCCTGGCTCACGCTGAGCGCTAACTTCGACCAGAATTCCCCCCTTTAAGCAAATTGTGCAAAATGGCTGCAGGGTGGATTGGCGCTCCCGGTTTAAGTTCTCCGTCTGCCGGGGTTTATTTGTAAATACTGCACCTGTGCCTCTCAGTGCTTTAAGACTGGCCAAAAAAGCTTCTTCTGCCTCTATGTTAGGTCACTGTAGGAGGTATAAAAATAATCCTTTTCTCTTAAAACTATTCTAATAAGTAGCCAGATTGGGCAGGGACCGATATTGGTAAAAACTGGCCCTTGAAAATATAAAACCTTCACACTAACCAGTTTTCAAAATATGTTTGTAATTTGATTGTGGTTGGTGTGTGATGAGAGAGGCCATCAACATGCTGTCAGGGTGCAAAGCTATGGGAACAGCAAAGTAATTTCCACACTGAACTAGAATTCCGGGGAGCTGGGTTCCAGTTATTAGTCTGAGCTGTATGACCTCAGGCAGGTGTCAGTCTCCCTGGGCTTCTGTTTTCCCAGTTGAAAAATAAGAGGATGAATCACAACTAGCATTTTTTTCCAGGGTATGTACTGAGTACTATACAAGCACTATTTCTTTTTGTCCTCACAGCAGCCCGCTAAGGTGGGCAAGAGTATATCACCATTTTACAGATGAGAAAACTGAGGCCTGAGAGATTTAATGTGTTCCCAGATCACACAGCTGGTAGGTGGTAGAACTAGAACTGGGACTCTAATTCAGTTTGATTCCCACATCCCTGTTCTTGAACACTATATTATGTATTTTTCCGTTCAGAACCTGAAATCCTGTATATCTGTGATTGTGTGTTTGGGGCAGTGATAACCAATTCTTGACTATTCCCTATGCTGCCTATAGACTTGAGAGAGAGATTTTAAAAAGTAACTGGATCCAGAAAGCTGGGTTTTTACTCCAGAGCAAATGCAATGCCCTTGGCCAGGGCTTGCAAGAGGGAGGGATACGGAAAAAAAAAAAAAAAAAAAAAAGACTATGAAGTGGAAAGTTTCTCATCCCAAGGCTTCCCCGAGGGGTAGCTGTTCTCTGTTCTACAGTTTAGGGCTTGCCTGTGCTTTTTCGGGAGTGGAAAAATACATAAGTTACAAGGAATTTAACAGACAGAGAGGCGCACAGAGGAATTTAAAGGGTGGGCTGGGGGCGAGGGGGTGGGCGGGAGGCGAGCGGGCAAGGGGGAACACGCGCTTGCAAGCAAAGCCGCTGCAAATAAAAAGGCGTAAAGGGAGCGAAGTTAGCGCTCGGCGTGAGCCAGGAGCGGTGTCCTGGCTCCTCCCCTGCTCGTTTTAAAAGCACTTCTTGCATTGTTTTAAAGGTGAGAAATGGGAAAGAAAGAGCCGGCTTGCGTGCCTGCTCGCTGCCTGTCTCTCTGGCTGTCTGCGTTTGCAGGGCTGCTGGGAGTTTCTAAGCGCTGTGAGAATCCTGGGAGTTGGTGATGTCAGACTCGTTGGGTCATTTGAAGGTTAGCAGCCCGGGAAGGGTTCACCGAAAGTTCACTCGCATATATTAGGCAATTCAATCTTTCATTCTGTGTGACAGAAGTAGTAGGAAGTGAGCTGTTCAGAGGCAGGAGGGTCTATTCTTTGCCAAAGGGGGGACCAGAATTCCCCCATGCGAGCTCTTTGAGGACTGGGATGCCGAGGACGCGAGCGAGCCGGGCAGGGCTTGTCTGGGCACCGTCGGGATAGGACCTGCACCGCATTCGGAAGGCTTTTTGCAGGCATTTGCTTGGAAGGAGAACTTGGGATCTTTCTGGGAACCCCCGCCCCGGCTGGATTGGCCGAGCGAGCCTGGAAAATGGTAAATGATCATTTGGATCAATTACAGGCTTTTAGCTGGCTTGTCTGTCATAATTCATGATTCGAGGCTGGGAAAAAGACCAACAGCCTACGTGCCAAAAAAGGGGCAGAGTTTGATGGAGTTGGGTGGACTTTTCTATGCCATTTGCCTCCACACCTAGAGGATAAGCACTTTTGCAGACATTCGGTGCAGGGGAGATCATGTTTGACTGTATGGATGTTCTGTCAGTGAGTCCTGGGCAAATCCTGGATTTCTACACTGCGAGTCCGTCTTCCTGCATGCTCCAGGAGAAAGCTCTCAAAGCATGCTTCAGTGGATTGACCCAAACCGAATGGCAGCATCGGCATACTGCTCAATGTAGGTTTATTATTTTTTTTTCCCCCTTCTTCTACCAAGGAAAAAAAAATTAATTGTCTTTCTTGCATGCAATGAAGACCTTGGAAACAAACTGCACTGGTAGCAAGACAAAGGATTTAATGATTTAATGCTGAAAGGGTGTGATATGCTGGCGTGTGCATATTGATCCCCTCTGCTGAAATTTCCTGTTAGATGTTTTCTTCCCAAACATCCCCTCCCGACCCGCGCTCCTCTCCTTACCAGCCTTACTTACAGTGTCTTGAAAACAGTTTTGAAAATATGCATGGAGGGGGAAAAAAAGTAGAGGGTGACCACAGGACTTTGAAACATTCTTCAAGTAAGGCGATTTGACACATTGTGCAGTTTTTTCTAAGATGTATGCAGAGGGGAATTTAACTTTGCTGTTCTTTGGATTAGCTACTAGTTGTATATATCCCCAGCCTTATGTGTTTCAACAGTCGAAAGTAATTAAAATATGATATCTTCCTTGCAAGGAATTTAGCCTGATTAAGGTAGCTGCTGCTCCTGAAGTTCATAAACCACCAGTTAAAGCTGCTGCCTCCAATGTTTTCCTAGCTAAGGAAAAGCAATATTTCTTAGCATTGACCCTGCTGCCACCTTTCCGAGTCACTTTGTTGCTCTAAGAAGTTGCTGTTTTGCTAGAAAACTACTGGCAATGAACACCCCTTGGGCTGAGCCATCCATTATTTCCATATCTTGCAATTCTGTTGGAGACCTGGACATGGGTTGTAGGAAAGGAAATGTAAGTGGGGTAGCCCAGTTTTTTGATTTTTGGTTTTTTTTTAAATATTGACTACTTGGTTATCTGATGCTGACACGGTGCCAAGGCATGCATCTGGTCAACAGTAGCCTGGCTGCAGGCTTGAGAAATGACCAGAAGTCCCAGAAAATCTCATCTTCGGTGGCTGTAGTGGGAGCCTGCCGGATGCATGCAGCCCTGACAGTGATTTAGATAAATGGCTCAGCTATCTATCAAAATGTTTTTAGTACTTTATTTGACAATTCATTGAAGCATTAGCCTGAAAATGACATTTTAAATCTTTGTTTTCAAAGAGGTCAAAGTTTAACTGGAAGAAATTGAGTTTTCCTAATAACACGGTGGCCTATCTAAAGAGAGAGAAGAAAAAGGAGAGAGAGGGGACAATAACAAGATTTAAATTGCCCTCTCTGAAACTTTTTCTTAAGGGTAAAGACTTGCTTCTTGGGCCAGGAAATCAACAGGTTTGTAGCTGAAAAAATCAATAACCATTTAATGCCAATAGTCTGGCTGTCTGACTTAATATTTTGTAGAGCCATAACCAGGGTAAAAAGTATCGTTTTCAGAAAGCGTCTTAATCTTCAGCTGCTTCCCAAATGCCTTTTCTTTCCTGCTGCCTGTTTTCTTTGTGGACTCAAAGAAACTGAGCGTTACAAAATAATTTTGCAATCCTCTAACAAATCTTTTAGATCTGTCTTCTCTAGCAATTAAAACAGTATGAACAATTTAACTTAGAATCTCAGGGAAATGGGGCTCTCAAACTTTTTCTTGTAGGAGAAAGTTCTAATGAAACATATTTTTTAACAAAGGGGGAAAAAAGGCTCAAGACCCCGGCATAAAGCTATTAGACCTAATAGAGCTTTTACAAGTAGACATTCTCCCTTTTGTAATTAACCCTCCAAACATGCCCATTAAGTTGTAGGAGTAGGGGGGAAAGCTTTGTTTGTTCTTGAACAAGTTAAACAAGGGATTTGCCTTATCTAGGAAGAGCGAGTGGTAAATGTGTCATTCGCCTAGGGCGAGCGGATAAGCAAGAAGTGTTGATAACAGCAAAGTTCAGCTAATCAAAGAAACTTGCATTAGAAAAAGTAAATAAAGGCATTTGACAAAGGGATTTAAGAAATTCCAAGTGTCTTATTTTTGTAAGCACGGCAATTAGTAATTATTGTGGTCAATTTCACAAGGGTTTGAATCCCACGCCCCAACTTTAGGTTAAATGAGTAAAATGTAAATATTGCTTATGCCCCTTCAGAGTTGTCTTCTCCAAAAACCACTTTAAGACCGCTCAGTTTAGGTGTTCAAGCGATTAAATTTTTAAGCATAAATAAAAATTTTAACAAATGTCTGCCACACAGTGTTTGGTTCAGGGTGACCCAGCTAGTTAAGGCTTTTGAAATAAAAGCACATTAGGGCTACATTTGTATAAAAACATAAAAGCCACAACCTTTTCCATTTTGCTTAATGACTGTTTTGACGAGAAGCAGATCTGTTTGTGCTCTTAACACAGAGGAAACAGTGGGCAAGAAGGAAAAAAAATAGTACTAAATTCCAACCAAAACTATTTTCTGTTTTGAGATCCTACTGATTTTTGATGGTGTGTGTGTGTGTGTGTGTGTGTGTGTGTGTGTGTACATATGCATGCGCGTTTGTGTATATAGTCATTAGAGAAAACCCTTTGGATGTAAAACATGCCAGAAGCTTTCTTTGAAAGGTGTTAAAATATTCTTTTCATTTTCTTTTTTAATTTTAAAGACAAAAATGGTATGTCAACCAGCTGCCGATTGGAGTAAGGCCTGTGAATTGCTGGTTATAAAAATGCAAAGTTAGGATTAGTGGGCTACTAAGGGAATGTGGTATAAATAATATGATTTAAGACTGCCCTTGGAAGGTATGGAGTCACTAAGTTTCTGTTCAGATGCCTCCTGGATTATCTTGGTTTTAGGCTGCTCCAGATGTTTTCAGCATTAATTGCCCAGTGGGCATAGGATAAATCCTAATATTTGTGGTCTAAATATAGTTGCTTTCAGTGAAATCATGAGTGTGACAACTTCTTGGCCCCTTTCCCTGTCTTCTCCCTACTCAACACATCAAAGGAATAAAAAATATATATTTTTTCTTTTTGAAATAGTGTTTTGCTGATTAATGAGGAAAAATAATGTGGTTTTTTTTTTTTTTTTTTTAATGTAGCGATGTGTGATTAAGGAATGAAAAAAGTCCCCTTCTCAGAGCCCTGGGACCTGAATTTTAAGCATTAAACAGTATCTAAATCCTCTCCTAGTGAGATATAAATTGGGGTCAAAGTGGCAAAATCAAAGATACCCTCTGAAAGAGAGACTAAATAAAGACTGACAGCCACCGTATGAATTGAATGGGGTTTTGAATAAATATTTCGTTGAAAAGGCTCAATTGTTTTTCTAAAGTAGGACATAATTTTCTGCTTCTCGGCCACATGACGGTGGTAACTAATACCATCAGAAAGAAAAGAAAAGGGACTTTTGCTTAAATCTCAGAGAGTGCAGGACAGGGTTGATTAAAAACAAGTGGAAGATTCACAAAGTTTTCCAAAAAAAAAGATATACTAAAATAAATATTGTCAGTATTCAGATAACTTGGTACTTTCGGTAGGGGTGTATTGATGTGCAACTTAGAAGAAAAAAATGCACTAGTTTAAATTTTATTGCCAGAAAAGGGTGGATTCCAAAAATAAAACAGTAGGAGAGGTAGACATCTGTCCGCTTAAAATTCGGCTATGGAATCGATTTGTAAACTCTATTTAGAATTTGATTCTCCAGCCCAAATGCACAGCCATGGCACTGGAACAGGCCTTTTTTTCTTAGTAGATAAATGACTAGAATGGTGATTTCTGATAGGTTAGCTAAACTGAATCAGTTTTCTTCTCATTTCTGGAAGCCTGGCTTGAACCATATATAACCAGTCAGTACTGTCATGAACTTTTCTTTACAGCATAAAAGTAAAAGCAAGTTCTTCTGGATATCAGATGTTTATAATTTACCTTCAAAATGTTAAGCCCCTGAGTTGGCTGAAAAGGAAAGAAAACCTTACTGTTTTCTCCTTTATATATTCCACAAGCATCAATAAACTATTTCAGAAGGGAAATACATGATAAATGGTCGAGATTATAAATTCTGCTCTCAAGGAATTTATAATCTTTAAAATCAAATTTTTTTTTTTTAAAGGCTGGGAACTTTTAGTTAGAAATTAATTCTGGGAGGCAGATGGAGATGTAAAACCAAGATGCAAAATATAAAACTCTTTCAAGTTGCACAGGACATATTAAACAATAAATTCAGTGTTCATTTTAGAACATCTTAAAAAGAATCTCCTATTGAGTTTGAGTTACGTGTAAGTGCCAATAAATTTATCCTTAAATGACATTTTTATACTTTAAATGTTCTAATATAAATTCAGTTAACTATCAATTAAATAGATTATTTCGGAAATGGGAGTTTTTGATGAAGGTTAATCAGAAAAATCTTGGCTAGAAACCTTTCCAAAAGATATTAATGTGGAATCTTGCCTTTCAAATTATAGGGTAGTTGTGGCAATCGCACATCTCTGATTTTCTAGAATAACCCACTTTCAAATACACTGCCACAATTCTCACATAAATCATTGAAAGAGGCCAGATATTTCAATAATACTGCATCTCCTAGGCTGCCCCCTGAACCCACGAGCGGCACAGAAAGTCTCTGTTTGTATTCTACGGTCAGTATAACTAGCGTGCTCACGGCTTAATTTTTCCATTGTTACTGAAGATTGCCTTGTGCTTCTCATTCTTCCGAATATGAATTCCTTTTGTTGCAACTTATACATCTGTAAATAGAAGACATCCCTTGCAAAATGGAATTTAGTATTATGACCGGGTTTCTGACTCCAGCACCGTGTGTGTGTGTGTGTGTGTGTGTGTGTGTGTGTGTGTGCGCGCGCGCGCGCGCGCACGTTGGGAGTAGAGGAGGGGTAGAATTATTAAATTAAATTACTGTGCTTAAATCTGTATCAATTTTTCACTAGCTCCTTCTTAAAAAGTTGGACTTGGGGGTGATGGAGAGAGGAGAGCAGAGTTAACTCAGGTTTCAGATTTATCAGTATTCTGTCTGTAAGTGGCTTGGCCTAAGTACCTCTTGTTAAATAGGAGATGAGATAACCTGCCCCATCTGTAAGATCTAATAACACAACCTCGTCAGTCAATATGTTGTCCTGAATTCTCCTCTTCCTTCCCTGCTTCCTTACTTCATTGTTAAGAAGCACGATTCCAGTCCCATCCCTCTCCCCTCAACCCCTTTACGTGAATTAAAAAAAAAAGTTGCAAAAGTTCTCTCTACCTAGGAAACAGTAGAGGGTGAGTCTGCAGGAATTATCTTAAGCTTTCAGAACTTCTGAGATGGGAATTCAAACAGGCAGTGGAACTGCTGACTTGATTTTTCTCTGGCCTTACAGGGTCGGGAGCTGAAAGGGAGGCCGTTCAGTAAGATAAGACTCTTGGTCCCCTGCACGATAAGGGGAGGATAACAGGAACTGACGTCAGGGAGGCGACTTGGCCTGGCCGAGCACCTCCTCTGGTCAGGGCACAGGGATTCCAGGGGTCTCCAGGCCTCCCACGGCAGCTGCCGAAGTGAACCAGCTCAGATGAGGAGAAGAAAGCTCATTTTAACAGGCGCGATAGTGGGTGACAATGTCCCTTGTTCCCAAAAGGCGATTTCTCTAAACAGAACAAAGAATAACTTGGTGGGGAAGGGAGTGATTTTAATAAAAATGGATTGAGATTATAATGGCAATTTTATAGTATTTGTCTCTTGGCCATTAACAGTTTCCCTCAGATGTTTCATAAGACAGTCTATCCAGCAGTCACCAAATATTATCACCCATGAACCATGCCAACTCTCTATATAGGACAAAATGGGTGGGAATTCACATTGTCAGAGTTAATCCCTGGGACTCCTCTTTACTTTTCTAAATGCCATGTCCCAGCCCCATCTGCATCATATGACAGCTTTGTTAAAACCATTTCATTTGCCACGAGCCCTAAAACCACTGAGCAGTTTTTCTTTCCTTCTTTCTGTCTTCCTTTTCTCTTAAACTCGGATTTTTTTCCCCCTTTCGCAAGCATTTCCAATTTGAGGTTTGGAGGAGAAATTCAAATGAAAGTGTCCTGTTTTATTTTTTCAAGTTCATAGGGCCTCCTTAGTCTCTTAAACATTGCTCTTTTTTTTTTTTTTAATAACTTTTAGTATTGAAGACGAAGTCATTCTCTTAATTTGACTCAGATTTAGGGAAATGTCTGTTTTTGTTGTTGTTATTGATCACCACAGTTAACATTTTACTAAATCAGAAAAGAAACCCAAAAAACCCATAGCTGAATTCAAAATACTGTGATAGGAATGATGCAGATAAGACCAGGTGCGTCAATTAACTGGGAATATTTGGATCACATTTATCACAGTTCTCCTCTAATTTGCAGAGCAAATGAAGACCTCATATAATAAATCCCTGTTCTCAAAAACATTAATGCTTTCAGGGCTACAGTACCCTTGTCTTGTCATCAAAGTCCATAATTATAAAAAGGCTGATGATCTGAAGGCCATTTCAGCTTCAAAAGATTTTTTAGGGTCTGGTCTATTGGAAAGCTTGGGGGTATAATTAACTAAAATGGAAATGGAGACAAGCGAAATTTAGTTCCTGATGTTTTAATTTAGCTCAGTACTGCCATGTGTTATTGAAGAAAATTCTTAAAGGCAAACATAATTATTTCATTATGGTCCTCAAAATGCTTTCATTGGCCTTAATGACAAGAAACCGTATAAAAAGGCATACATTTTAATTAGTCCTCCTTATATTTACATCAGATAAATAACAAATAATTGATGAAAAACAAGTCTTTGGAATGGATGATTTCACATAGTGTGCTGGTTACAGCTTAATGATGAAACATTTCTCTGTTGCTTTGCATTTTAATTATCCAGGCATTACAGTAGTGGGGCTGCAAAGCTAAAATACTGTTGTTACCATTTTATTACAAAAAAAAAAAAAATCACGATTAATGCCTATGAATCGGAAGCTGAAAAAGGTAGCTAGAAACGCATCTCAGAGGAAGTAAATCACCAGTCCCATTAATTTTACTACGTTTGTTAGCTCTCATTTTGATCACTTTTATCTTTTACGCTTCATCTTTTTGGATTAAGACTGTCAAGGGTTTCACATGCATTTTTATGGCCACATCTTCTAAATACCTTTCTTTTTCTCTTGCTGCCCATTCAGAAGACTTGCCTGAAAGTACCTTGCCAAATGTGTCCTGGAAATTCAGAGAGCTTTTCTCCATGTTATAGGCCCCCTTTACCTTTGATTTTATATGAAAACTCATTTCACATGATTCATCCGTTTTGGTGTACAGAACACTAATTGTTATTATTGATTTTAAATTCCATGACCATTACAAGTAACCCAGATGACTGGCAGATAAAGGGTAATAATCCATGGAGTTCTGGAACTGTTTCATGTTTGTCTGGAGTACTTTATGTGATCAATATTAACTGCCCCATTGAAACTAACTGCTGTATCAAATAACACTCAATCAAATGAATGTGCTTAGAGATTATTTATTGAAAGCTTTAATTGTTCACTGGGGCCCTGCTTATCAGAGGAAACAATAGGAACTGGAGATAGGATGAATAGGTCTCGCTCTGCAGAGAATGTTGGAAGGAGCTGTTGAACAGGGCATCTCTCTGCTAATTGGGCAAGAGTTTCCTGAAGAGCCCATATGGGCTTCTAGCGGGCAGAAGCTGCAAATACTCTTACAGAAGTTATCCTATCACCTGTTCACCGAGAGCTCTTTGGAGAAGGTGTAATGATTTCCTTGCCCTAAGCCCAGAGGCTGTGAAAAGTTGTCACTCTCTGAGAGTTTTACTGCTGCTTCTTCACACTCCCACTCACATACATTGCCCTCCCATGCCTCTCTCCACCTGTATCCCTGTTACTGCCTGATGGTCTGAGATAATGAAATGGCCTGACTTGACACAGGATCTATTTCTACAGCTATGAAATGGGAATAATAATGTCTACCTTGCAGGATTTGTAGAAAGAGTAGAGATAATGTAAACGAGGATTCTAGTCTCACCCTGAAAATATAACAGACGTCACTGAGTAGTCTTTCTGCTCTGATTTCAGGATGACACCTGTGGCTTATGTGCCTTGGCTAATAGTAAACAGTCTTTTTTTAGTTGGTATCTCTTTTCCTCAGTGAAATAGTTCCTCTGTCTGTGGCTCATAACTTAGGTGACAGTCCTTCCCATTTGTCACAGTTTGGATAGCACGATGGTCCTGATTCAGTGGCATCTATTTACTAAACCCCTAGATTTAGTACAAATGGATTGACTTTTACAAGTGAGCATTGTCACCTTCGAAGTTGTCACAATACACTTTGCCCAAGGATGCTGTCAAGGGCACAGTACATTTTTATTACTCCCTGATGGATTAGATCTTGCAGTGTTCTCGTCAACAAAGGGCTCTTGGTTGTCTGCCATGTTCCAGGCTCCCTGAAATGTTCTGTGAGGGACAACAAGATGAATCTAATGCTGTCTCTTCTTTTTCTGGATTCACAGTGCATGGAGGAAACTTATGTATACAAGTCCTTGTGATATAGCCCCCTTATAAAAGAAACATAAGAATCTCCTCAGGACTTTGAACCTGAGTTTTATTTTGGAAAAAATAAAAATAAAAACCACTGAGAACCACAGCTGGTGGATAAGGTGAGGGATCAAATGGGTTCCACAGTTTTGTCATTAGGAGCAGGCTTGAAGTTTTTCTGTGTGTAGGCCTCAGATGTTATTTCTAAATGAAGTTTACAAAGCAGAGTTTTAAACTCATCTTGAGCAGTGGAGTAAGTGCATGCCTTCCAAATGTGCTTCTTGAAGACTCTCATATAGATGTTTCTGGAGTGTTTGTTCAAGAGTGTTCTTCTGGGGTTGGGTCTGATTAGATTAAGTTTTTAAGGATCACTTATTTCCTTATAATTGTTTCTGTGATTTATTGCTGTGTAACAAACTGCCCAAAGCTTAGTGGCCTCACAAATTATGGTCTCATTTTTCTGTGGATGGACTGGCCTCAGCTGGGCAGATCTGCTCTATATGATGTCAGATGAGGCTGCATCTGGGCTAACCTGGGCTGGAAGTCCAAGAAGGCTCACTCCCATGACTGGCAGTTGATGTCGGTTGTTGGCTGAGTGCTCAGCTGTGGCTATCTACTAGAATAGCTACATGTGGCTTTTGCTTCTCACAGCATGGCACTAGTATTCTGAGGGAGCCTTCCCAGAGGGAGGAAGCGAAAGCTTCTTAAAGACTGGATCCAGAGCTGGCACAGAGTCACTTTCACCATATTCTGTTGGGTAAGCAGTCACAGGGCCAGCCCAGATTCAATAAGGCTACCTCTCGATGAGAGTGACAAAGAATGTACCACCATCTTGAGTTCACCATAACAACCATCATCACATCTATGCCCTATGATAAGAAAGAAATCGTTGTCTTCTGACAATCGAGATTAAATTGAAGAAACGTTGCAGGGTTTTAGTTAGTTTGGATTTTTATGGCTGGTTAAGTGTTTAACAGAATTCTACTCTCACGGCTGTACATACGTTATCCGTTAATCCTCACAGACAATCCTGTGAGGAAAGAATGATTATTGTTCTTTTACAGAAGAGGCAGTTGAGCTCAGAGAAGGCGCATAACATGACTGATGTCACACAGTTGTAGAGCTGGGTTTGAAGTCCCAGGAAGGTCTTCTTATCCTCCAAGTGCAGTTATTCACAGTCCAACTCTGTCATCTCCATCAGCCAAGTGAAAAATTCGGAGAAAAATTGTTATGCCCTAACAATATCAAGAAAGGGCCACGGAGCATTTTGGTTTGGGAGCAATGTAGAAAAGAGAGAGGTATAGAACTGTAGCTCACATCATTTCCTCTGATGACATTTTTTTAAATAGAAGCCGCAGCTTTTAAACTGTGGAGGAAACAATGAGACTATTTTGCTCTTTTGTCCTTTGTTTTCCGTCCTGTTTGTCTCTGTTTGTCATTGAAGTCTGCACTGGCCTAGCTCTCAATATAGTTCACAGGAGTCGGGGTCAGGATTAGTCTTGTATTTACCGAAGAATCACGGGAAGGCGAGAAATGAGAAATAAGGTTTTTCATGTTATTCTGGTTCCCTGGTAACCTTCATCTAGAGATGGTACTGATTCCTAGGTGGTGTCTCTTAGGTAAGCAGCATTACAATTGTGTCTTCTATTATTTTTTAAAAAAGGGGGAGAGGGAACTTTCTAAGAAATGATGGAGTTGACTCAGTATTTCATCATTTGCCACCTATTTTAAGTATCCATTTTGTTTAGAGGGCCACATTATTACTGCTTAATGAAGTTTACATAAATAATGATGATGATTAGCCTTTCGCATAATGCTTTTATTTCGGTGATTTCAAATATAGTTTAGTGCAATATACTGTTCTTTTTTTTATATGCCGTATTCTACCTACTTCTTCTGTTTAAAATGGAATTATCCAATAATTATATATTTTGAGGAAATAGAGACATGGATTAATCGAAGTGACTTACTAAAGGTCATGTAGTGGTCTAGACGGAAGTAGGTTTAAATCTGTAAGATGCTGCCCTTACAGTGCATACAGCGCTGTCACGTGCAGGGTGATACAGTGGGACTGGGCACTCTTCATGCGCTGCCTCTGCTGTGAGAGCTAGAGCTCCAAGCTGCCTCGGTTTTTCTTCTTAATCTGTAAAATGGATCCATAAAGCTTCCTTGCAAGCCCTCATAGACTTAAGTAAGAGAGTATATTTAAAGTATCTGATACGTAAGACTCAATAAATAGAGTTTTTTCCCCAATACTTTATTATGAAAAAGTTTTTAAACGAAGAATAAAGGAAAGAATTAAACAGGGAACACCTCTGAGTACTCCCACCATATCTACCATTAAAATTACCAAGTTCGTTTTCTGTGTTTCTACCCATTTCTCCTTTGTGTGTGTATGTTTGTATTTGCTTTTTCTTGGTTGGGTTCCCTTACCAACCTGGGAAGTCTTTGAGGTCAGATATTGTGTCCTTTACTTCTGTTTTCCCAGAGCTAGTGTAGTACTTGGTGCCTGGTCAGGACTTAGTTAACTATGTTTGAGCCAATGGATATGTACAAGCACATCACCCCTTAAAATATAGGATGTCAGCACTGTCCAGTAGAATTTTCTACAATGATGGAAATGATCTATAATTCTCTGTTGTCCAACACAGTTGTTGCTGATCGTGTGTGGTTACTGAGCACTTGAAATGTAGCTAATATGTCTGAGGAACTGAATTTTTACTTTTATTTCATTTTAATTTATTTAGCTTTCATGTGACTAGTGGCTACTGTATCGAACAACACAGCTCTGTATACTTCAGTTATTAATATTTTTTTCCAATATTTGTTCATTCTCTTTATTTCCCTTTTCCTTCAGCCTTTATTCTTTCCTATTGCTTTTAAGGAGCTCTAATTATCTCTTTATGTAGATGGCAAATAGAATGTAGGAGAATGTAAACAGAATACTTCAGGGTGGTGATTTCAGTCATTGTTTAACTTGTTTTCCTTCTGGGTGGAACTGTTTTTCCTGGGGCCTGGCAAATTCTTAGCATTTATTTTGCTAACACTCTCTTTGCCCAGCTAAACCAAGATTTTCACAGAATCCCAGTGGGCTGGACTTAATTATATTCTTTGTAGCGATCATATCAATGTGGCATACAATTTCTAGTCCTGTGCTTCACTCCTGCTTAGTTTTCAAATGAACACAGAGTATCTTCCAACATTTTAAAGCTACTTTCACTCTGCTTAAGTATCTTATTAACTTTGGGGAGGCAGAGAGAAAAAGGCCATACTTTATGAAGCCTCAGCCTGTGTTCTAGAAAATGCCATGCTCTGTCTCCCACCAGCACCTTCTCCTGCTTATATGTATGTGCTGTGTTTTATAACCCACTGCCTGGCCCACAGTAGGTGTCCAAGAAATATGCTGAAATGAACTTGAAATTCGGAACATATTTAAGTGGTCTCTGCTTTTATTTATTTGTATATTGGTGGGTTGTTCAAAACACCTGAAGTAAACTTGAGTGAGCTGTCAAAACTTGGAGGTTCAGGTTTGCTCTTATGGCAAGCTCTTATAAAGTGTTAGCTGGAAAACTGGCCTGAGAATATAAAAATGGGATATTTCCTTGGGCTTCTGGCACTCACTTTGATACCCTAGAAATATTTTCTGATTGTACTTCCTGTTAACCAGGACATTGCTGCTCTTCCTTCCCAACTCTCCCCCCCCCTTTTTCTTTGGTCCATCCCTAGAAAATAGTGAAAGTAAACTGAAATAAGACCAAATCATGAAAAACTTTTGAACCAAGATAAATGTTTTTTCCCCCTGAATGATTGCAAGTTGTGATTGGTTTTTTGAAAGAATGAAATAATTGTCATCATTATAATTAATATTCATTAAGTGCCTATTATATGCCAGGTGCACAAAATGACTTACTGTCACCTAAACCTCACAGCCACCTGAAGAGGAAGTACTGTTATTGTTCGCTTTTTCAGATGAGAGTTCCCAAGCACAGAGAGGTTCAGGTACCCACTGAGGATCTCTTGAGGAGAAAGTGAGTTGGAAGTTCCCACCTCAACTTTGCATAATGTAGGTTTCTTTCCCTCTGCCAACTATGCAAAGTACACTCCTATTTTCTTTGTGAGGAGGGGGAATGAGGAACTCTGGAAGCCTCAGAACCCACAGAATAATAAAAGGGTTTCCAAGTGAAAGCTGGAAACAATACATTTTTAACAAAATGGGCAGTTACTCTAATTGCTTTGCCCCTACTGTTCGATTCCTTTTTATGTCCTAATTCATTAAATTATGTGCACACACAGGCTTATTATTTACAGATGTATGCACTTTTAACTGGCTCATGTGAAACAGATGTTTTGCAAAAGGTAACAGAGAGCAAGTGATCGAAACCCTCCTTAGTGGGTATCAAGTGAGTATTATGGCCCATTACCTGCAGGTCTTTTACTATTATTTTGAATTGCAATGTCCAGCGTGGGGAGGCTAATTCAATCTGTCCCCCGGAGGAACAAATAAAAATACAACGACCCTATAAGAAGACAGCTGCTTCTCAAAATAAAGGAGGGTGCGTGCGGGTGATAGGCAGGTGGTGTTCACATGTGGGCTCAGGTGGATGTGAGCCAGTTTTACAAGCAATTTGAGAAAAATAAAAAATACCCATTGCATTACAGTCTATCTTTTTATTTTTTAAGAGCTTTATTCTATATTTTATTCTAATCACAGCCTTTAAATTCACAGCCAAGCAATCATCATACTCTTTTTTTATCGAGAATTTCATTATTTTTGATAGAATTATTCCATTGCTCATGTAACTGGCAGGAATGCATGCAAAGCTGGGACAGTACATATGATGTCAAATTACTATCTACCAGATTCTGGAAGAGTTGGGCCCTGACCACAGGTTCTTCACGGCTCCACAATAAATAATCTTCAATTAATAATAACTGTAGAATTAATTTCAGTTACCTATTGCTGCATAACAGACCAGCACAATACTTAATGGCTTAAAAAACACAATTTATTATTAACTTTCGAGGACTTGCCTCACTTGGGGTCTTTCATGTGGCTGCAGTCTGGTGGTGTTGGGGCTGGACTGAGAATTTGAATAGGGCTAGATGTTCAAGGTGTCTTCTCCATTCACATGTCTAGTTCCTCAGCTAATATTGCTGGAACAACTGAAGGCTGTCTGAGCATCTCAGTCTCCATGTGGCCTGCTCTTGTGATGTGGGCTTTCTTGCAGCATGGTGGTCCCAGGGCCCTTTACTTGGCTTCCCCCAGAATAAGCATTCCCAGAAACCTAGGTGGAAGCTGCGGGGCTCCTTATGATCTAGGCTCCTGTGTAACATAACATTACTCTTGCCACACAGCCTGCTGATCAGAAGGAAATCACAGGAGCAGCTCAGATTCCAGAGTAAAGGCCCACACAATGGTGGATCCACAGAGCTGTGGTTCTTAAATTAAGAAGGCCATATTCGGACACTAGGTACCATACTCACTGTGCATTTAGAAATAAATGCACACCTCTTTTTCAAAACAAGATAACATGGCCTAATAAAAATAAACACGACTAATTCACGCAATTACTTTAATACTTGTTAAGAATATTAGGGAGCAAAATTAATCACCCCTCAAAGTAGCAGTGAGATTTATTGTTTATGAATTTTCAGGAGTTCTCTAAACAACAGCAAAAAAACTGGAGCAAGAAGATGGCTGAAATTTTGTCCATTTTGCACGTGGAAAGCGTCACAACTAAAATATAAGATGGGACATGAAATATTAAGTGGCATATCAGGTTTATTGCATGTATGACCATGAGAGTGCATTTTATTTTGTCTTATAGAGCTCTAAAAAAAATCCATGTAATGGATTAAAGGTATTAAAACTCCCATATTCCTCCTGGCTCCAGGCCAGGGAACAAGGCATGATAAATAATCCCAATAGACAGAATATGTAGGAAGGAATTTTAAACTGTATTTATGATAGACATATTGACCTCCCTAACTAATAAAAATGTATACATGAGGTTAGTTTTGAAGGAAAGGTGCAGACCTTACACATTTATAGTATATATAAATACTATATACACTGTAATTTTAGCATCCTTAAAATACTTCTCACATCTCTGTGACATATGGCTATCATACTCTGTCTTTACCCTGGAAGCAAAGAAAAGCATGGATTTTACAATAGTAACGTGCAGTTACTATATGAAGAAATAGTTTTAATATCTTTTATCTTAAAGCAGGGGTTCAGAAAATGGAGCCAAATCTGGCCTGTAGCCTGTTTTTGTAAATAAAGTTTTATTGGAATATTCCACACCTGTTCATTTATGTCTTGTATGCAGCTACCTTTTCCCTACAGTGGCAGACCTAAGCGGCTAAGACAGAGACCAAGCATGTGGCTCACAAAGCCTAAAGTACTTACTGTCTGACCCTTTACAGAAAAAGTTTGCTGACTTTGTCTTAAAACATGAAAAATTAATAGGACGGCTTAGATTAGAAATGAGTGCTTCGTTATTTATTTATAATAATCTTGTGTGTGAATTCAGGAAGCCATTTCTGGATTAAGCCATTTCTTTACTGTGTGACTTTGGCCAAGTCATTTTTAACTTCTCTAAGCTTCAGTTTCCTCCTGCGATAAAGGAGATTTAAAAACTGATAATGATAATAATCTCTGCTCTTCTTCATACATTTATCATGATGGAGTAAGTGGGGTAATGGGAGTGAAAACACCTCAAATCATCCATCACCACATAATATATGCTATTAGCAGAGTCTGCTGAATTGGCTGAAACTATCATCATTTTTGTGTTATTGCATGTAAGGATTTCTATGCAGATTTCATTCTTTTCATTCATTAATTTTTTTCAATCAACATTTATTGCGTTCATGCTCTGTACCGAGCACTTTTTTAAGCACAGAGTATTTAAAGGCAAGGCAGCTGAAGCCTTTGGTGTGCAAGTGATATGCCATGTCATGGCAGACGTGGGCTCCCGTCAACTCCTTCCTCCAGCTTGGGGCCATTTTTGCCATCTGATATTTTTAGTTGTCCATTTGCGTGGGCCAAGAACAGTGTCTTCTAACTTCTTTATAACCCAGCATCCAGCACGGTGTCTGGCCCTGCCAGGTGCTCAATAAATAATTGTCAGCAGCTGGATGTGGTTGGCTGGTAGTCACCGCCCTGTGCTGCCTTCTCTCCCATGTGTTCCTTCCAAAGGTTTTCTGCTCTGGGTTTTCAGCAACTGTTGAAGGCTTTCAAATGCTAGATCACGGTGTTAAGGAGGTGTTTAAAGAAGCTGCTTCTGAGGCTTCTAGGCATGTGGATTGGGGATGGGCCTGGAAAACCCATGAGAAAATGGTCATTGCAGTATTTTAGATCAATATCTTAGAGGCTGGGAAGGAAGGGACATTTGCAGAGAGTGTAGGGAGGCAAAGGTGACACAACTTGCTTTACTCATATTAGCTTATAGAGAATCTCTTAGGTACATCAGGAGCAACTACTATTTTGATAGGGAAATGGAAGTGAAGGCCAGGATATGAAGACATAAGATTAATATATAGGTGAAAGATGGGGAGGTGAATAATATTGAGATTCATCCACACCAAGGATGACCCTTGATATGGTAATGGTGATAACTCTGCTTTATGTAACACTGCTATGTGAGGGGGATTGTGCCAAGTGCTTTACAGAGACTTCCTGTTTCTTGTTCACAATGATCCAAAGAGGGATAGATTATCATTTTATACAAGGAGAAATTGAGGCTCAGAGAGGTTAAGTAACTTGTCCAAAGTCACACAGCTAGTAATTGGGAGAGTTAGGATTTGAACCCAGGCAGGCTGGCTCCAGAATTCACACTTCCAACCATAAGCCTCAACTTGTAGGCAAAGATGAAAAGTTTCCTGAAGGATGAAACATCCAAAAAAAAAAAATGTAAGCCTTGGGGCCTGCTCACAGTTGAGAAATTGGTAAAACTTTTTTTGAATTATTATTATTTTGTTTAATTTTTCCTTAGCAATTTCTTTTTTAAGAACCAAAATTAAAGTACTTTGAAATTCTCATCCTTCTCACATCAAGAAATAGTGAGAAATACCGTTAGGAAAGAAAAACACAATCAGTGTTCTAGTGTTTCTGTAATCTGAACAATTCCATATAGAAACTTAAGAATCTTTTAAAATAAAATATCCCCCAAATGTATCCTTTTGACCTGATATGTTATGTTCATCTCTAGCACTAACAAAATCTTCGTATTACTCAACTAGAAGGTTTGGTAAGGATGTTTACTATCTATCTTTCCGCTTCTAGTCACTCCTCCCACACTGTGGTCTTCAGGGGAGAGAGTAATTCAGCCCATCATTTAGGGCATTCAAATCTGTAGACAGTGACAGAAGAGCTATCATACAACTTTAGAATTTTGGATGTTGGTTTCATTCTGATGCCAGATGAACTTTGGTCACGGCAGTGCATATGGCCCACTGGCAAAAGGGGGAGAACCAGCTTAGGGATGGGGGTGTCCAGAGCTCCCCTGTTCCCAGCAGAGCCCCAAAGCAGGCAGACAGCAGGTCACATTTAGCTGAGTTACTGCTCCTGACAGTGTGTAGTCACACGCCCTTGGAGCACTGCCAAAGGCCTTTGAACCTTGGTCTTAACTGCTGCCATTTTGCCTGCTGGGGGTTGATTTCTCAGCAGGGAAGATGCTGGAGAGGTTCAAGGGGGTGTGTGTGTGTGGTTGTGGGTGTGTGTCTTCTCATTCCTGTGTTTGCTTCTGGGGGACTTTCCTACTTTATTGCTCTGACTGGAAAGGAAAAAAAAAGGGGCTTTATTTCTCTCCCCTTAGCTTCTTTCTTTTTTAGTTTTCCAGTTTGACTTCTGGTCCTTATCACGGGGTAAGTGTGTGTGTGTGTGTGTGTGTGTGTGTGTGTGTTTGACTTAGATATAGTCTATAAATTCTCAAACCTGTTGCCAGGGACTTTGCCAGCCTATTGCCAGAGAAGTTGTGTGTAGTCTCATAAGAGAGGATATCATTGTATTCTCCCAACACCTGGGTTACACCCATTCTCTTGAACCAAAGACCATTTGCCTTCAAATCCCCACTCAAAGGTTTGGTCTGTATGACCTTGAGCAAGTTACCTAACCACCCTGTGCCTCTAATTTCTTTCCTGTACAAAAGAAATACTAAGGATAGCTGTCTTGTAGGATCATTATGAGGATCAAGTGAATTAATATATGTAAAGTGGTCAGAACAGAATGAGGGTGCTGGCTAGCCCATCGTACATGCTCCATAACTTTGTTATTCATATTGTTGTAAGTTATCGATTAGACTAGGCCCTAGAGATGTTTCTGTCACCTTCTAAGGTAACAGCATTAATCACATTAATATATGGCTTACCTAACACTTTTCCCCAAATGCTCTAATAATGAAGTGTTATTATGTTTGTGTTTTTATAGTTCTGTAGTTTACAAAATATAAACCCTGCAATGTAGTAAGCATACTTGTCATCTCTGATGCTCAGATTAGGAAACTGAGGCTCAGGAAAGCGAAGTGACTGTGTACAGGCAGAGTTAGGGACTGAGTTCATGCCGTCTACCATCTAGGACTGTGCAGTTTCCACTTCTCTGGTGCTGCAGGACATTATTTGCTGTTCCACTCCTTTGTCCTGAAGTCTCCCCACAAGTAGCATCCTTACCTCAGCACTGTTTATAATTTTGAGGGGTAGGGACCGTCCTGTGTATTATAGGATGTTTAGTAGCATCCCTGGCCTCTACACACTAAGTTCCAGTACTGGCCCCCAATTACGACAGCCAGAATGTCTCAGACACTGCAGTATCTCTTGGGGAAAATAAGTGCTGGTTAAGAATCATTGCCCTAAATTAAAGAAGGTAAAAGGGAAATGTGGGCGGTGGGTAGAGGTCCTGGTTGGCTATTGCTTGTTAAGCACTTACTGTGTGCCAGGCAAGTTGCAAACAATGTACCCTTTCACCAACTCAGCAACCAGAATTTTAGGATTGTCTGTGTTTATTATGAAAGAGACACTGGGGCTCTGAGACTGTAAAGAAAACTCTATTAAGTTAGTAAGTGGCAGAAGAGGGATTCAAATCCAGGTCGATCTGGCAGCAAAGCCTGTGCCCTTGCCATCATTTCCTACACACAATTTTCTGTAGGCTCATGGTGTTGTAGTTTTTTGTTGTTGTTGTTTTTGTTTTATTTTTTTTTTAGGAACAAGGATTAGATGGGTTTCAAAGTTATTCTGAGACCACTAATGTGATTGTACACCTGTAAAAAACAAAACAAAACAAAAACTCCTTGCGGCAAACATAACCAAATAAATCTAATTTTGTTAAGAGGGGTGTGGCTAAATTCTGGTGTAATCTCACTTGCACTTTTTTAGACCTCAGAAGGGTGGCAAGGATTCCTGTGTGACAAAGCATAATTTCCTTTTCATCTTCCTTAAGTATTCCAAAAACTATCTCCCCATTACTTTTCTGTAACTCTGGCACCAGTGTGGTTTGCAAATAAATATATTTACAGTGTACAAGCCAAGAATTGTATATGAAATGATATACATTTTAATGCTCCAGTTTTAATCTGTGTGCAGGAATTTGAACAGATAATAGAATGTCATTTATTAGTGCAATAATTGCTTTTTAGAAATGATGGGAATCCTGATTAGAAGCAGAATATGGAACTGAATCATTTGGTGTTGAGATACACTCTTCGGGGGATCTTAGTATTGCAATGTAATTAGCTTCATCCACACATGACTCCCGAGACCCGTTCCAACATTTGTTCCGTGAATACAGTTCCATTTCTGATGCCTCTCAGCTCACATCATTAATAAGTAGTTATATGGGTAGGCCTGTTAAGTGATTTTAAGGGGGAATTTATTTGAACCCTGTCATAAGCTATCTTAGTATTGTCCTAGAAAATAGTGATATAAAGCATCATCTGTTAAAAACGTCACCCAAAATAACCTATGAGATAATTTCGACTATGTTCCTTGAAGCAAGAAAGCACATTATAAAAATGAAATGTAGGAGTTGAACGTGCCACGGTCCCTTATGAAAATATGACAGCACTTCCCATGGTCAAAGTCAGTCCCAGGAATAATTTCTGCTGCTGGCTGGGAGCCCAGGCAGGTGTAGCTATCGTAGAGAGTGATTAGTGGATGCTGAGCCTCTCTTTTTAAGGACTAAACTATCTTGTCAAATTTAACCATATCTGGAATCAAATCAGTGTTTGGAAAATTAGAACCGTGAATTAAAAGATAAGGCGGGGCACAATTCTGCAGTTCTCAAGTTTGAATAAATAGTCCTGACCACACCACACCCGGTGATGTTTCTAGCAAAGGAAATAAATGAAGGAGATGGAAAACGAGAACTTAAAAAGCTATGGGTTTTCATGAAATAATAGTCATATATATGAAGCCATTAAAATTTCTTCTATAAAGGCTGAGAGAGGCACTGTGTTCTTAAATTTCCTCATTGCAGAGTTCCTGGTCGTCCCCTCCCCAGTGTTTTGGGGAGGAGTAAAGGGGTTAATGCATATTAAGCACTTAGCACAGCCCCAGGCATACAGTAAGGGCTCAGTAAATAGTAGATACTATTAGTTCAAGCTCTTCCAGTGTAACTTTGAACCCACTGCCAACTAGAACCCACTGCCAACTAAAATCCACTGCCAACATTCCGTGGGAGAAAACGAAGGCTTTTGGTGAGCATAAACACACACCCAGCTTGAAGATCTTAATGTATTAAGTACTTAACAAGGTAGAGTATTTAGTGAGGACCTGTGCAAAGGGGAGAAACAGAGTTCCCATGCCAAATTGACTCATCAAAATGTTTGAGATTCTGGGGAGGTGAGGACAGTAACAAGACATTTTTAAATCCGGGTGTCTCAAATGTTGTTAATGTGTATTAGAATAATATGGGGGATTTTCTTAAGATGCCTATTTAGATTGGCAGGCATTTCTGGGTAGAGCTGAGTGTTCCCAGGTGATGGTGATGCTGCTGACCTGGGACCACATTTTGCAAAGCAAGGCTTTCTTTAAAGAGTCAAAAATCAAAGTCCCCCCGCCCCCCACGTCCCCTTTCCCGTACGGCCCCTGCCTTTTGTCCTCTGCCTGGGTTCAGCACCTGTTGCCTGTGTGGTCAGAATAGCAGGGATTCTCATAACCCAGCTCCAGCCCTCGGCCAGGATCCCGGGTGACCCGGGCAAACACACACTTCTTCAGGGTCACGGGCAGGTTACTGAGTCAAGACTGCCAAAGGCCCTCGATGATGTTTTCCTTCTCCCCCCACCCCCTCCTTCCTTTGCCTGCCCCAAACCCGGGACTAATCTTGGAACTGCTTAATAATATCAAAGCCAGCAGCAGTGTGCGGCAAGACCATTTCAAAGCAGCATTTTTCTTGTTTGGCAATTACCTAATTTCAGAATGCGATTCACAGATTTGCAAAACCCACGTGTGTGGAAACAAACCGCTGCTCCTGAAAGATGATTAAAAGCAGACCCCCTCAGGAAGAGGCGACAGAAAAATTAAATGAGCGACAGTATGGAGCTCTTTTGCCCCCACGCTAACATTTGGATTCAAGTAAATTATATTTTAATAAAATATCTACATGCGCACTCGCACACGCATGCGCACATGCACGCAGGGGAGAATCTGGTTCTAATTACTTGTACTTTAGTTGAACTTTGGCGTTTCCTTTGACTTTCTCCCTAATGTATGTGAGCTGTGGGCCCTGCGATCCTGCAGTGAATACACAGAAAAAAAAGGGGGAAAAAATCCAGACCGGCTGTCTTTGGTGCCAACAAAAATGAAGCCCAACTGAATGTTTTGACCAAATGCAACACTTTGCTATTCTCCCTTAATTAGCTGAAATTACTCCCTCCCACCGGGTCCCAAAGCCCTGGGCTCAAAATTCCCCTGGGGCCATGCAGGAAATGCCTTTTGCTTTACAACTCTTTTTTTTTTTTTTTTTTTTTTTCTCAGCACCCCAGAGAGTGCATTAAAATACTGTCTTAATCATGGAAGGTT
>NW_011888782.1:11349242-11412452 GCF_000151845.1 Pteropus vampyrus
CCCCTGGGGCCATGCAGGAAATGCCTTTTGCTTTTAATTTTTTTTTTTTTTTTTTCTTTTAAGGCTCAGCTGCCCAGAGAGTGCATTAAAATACTGTCTTAATCATGGAAGGTTCTAGTAAAAAGGCAGGGCTTTCATAATACAAGATGCCTGCCTGCCTGCCTCTAATCAGGCCCAACATAAAATCCTGAAATCTGTCAACATGGTTTAGCCAGCAGTAAATTAGTTCTCACAAAGAAAAAAATTGTATACTGAGCTCTCTCTTAAAAATGGTATCAGCTACTTAATCTAACCTTTAGAAAAATGCCAAGCATGTTAGGAATTGTGAAGGGATCTATTGTTGGAGACTTTGTGTTTAAATGACACTCAGGTGTGTTGTAACAACAAAGACATTTATACTGTTTTCTCAGGTGAGTTAGGTTTGTAAGTGCCAAGTCTTTTTTTTAACAGGCAACAGCATTAATTTTTCTTTCTTTTTTCTTTTTTCCTCTTATTTTGGGAACAAATTAACCCCTAGAGTTGTGGCCATGTTTGAGAAAGCTGTGTCACTGGGAGCATTGGCATTCTACTTTGTACCATCTTGGTTAGTGGAGATTTCATTTAGTTTGTTTTTATTTTGCCTGCAAACAGCCTCTGAGTTTGAAGCCTTTCAGAGTAGTGCTTTTAAAAATGTTTCTAACTGTGGACCTATGTCCATTCCTAAGTGGCCTACCACCAGCCTACGATGAGATAAGTGTAGAGATTGAGAGCAAATGTTTAGAAACTTCTACAGCGATTTGACAGAGTAATTTTATATATTATTATTATTACTTTTTATGTTGGAGCTTGTGTTTTGGACATCTTTTTTCTAAACCCTTCTTTCTAGAGATTCATTTTGTATATTTTTTCCAGGGATTTGTTTTTATTTAATTGTCTCAATCCATGAGGGAGGGGTTGGGAGGTGGGTAAGAAATGGTACTTTGCCTTAGTCTGAAAATCACTAATTTAAATCAAATGCTTACCTCCCTACCCCCAGTAATTCCGATGCTGGTCTGGACCACACTTTGAGGAGCGTTAATTTAGAAACAAACAACCAGTAATGAATTTTATGCAAGGAAAGTGATTCTAGCTTTGTTTTCCTCAGTAACAGCCATCTCTATGTTGCAGAGATGGAGAGGTTTAAAATATGGAATGGAAGCTTCTGTCTGCAGGTTTGGTTTGGCTCGCTTTCCCCTTTTGCATGTGTGCAGCCCAGAGAAGCCCCCCTCGCATCTCTGGTGCTGACTCTGCTCTGGGCAGGGACTCACAGAGCTTTGGTGCATCCATCTTGCCCAGGTAGCAGAAGTTTCTCTGTCTTGGCCATTCCCTGACAAAGCAAGGCAACTCACATCAGAGGCTACTGCTTGTTGGGCATGCAAGCACCAAAGAGAACCTAATAAGTCAATAAGTAAGCAAGGAAATAAATAAAAGCAGGAGGCAAAAAGCAGATCCGAATTATTCCTCAAAGGCTCCTTCCCCAAACTGAAATCACATCAGGTTGGTTGGAGTACAGTTGTTTTATTGAATGACACAAGCCTTTTTTCCCCTTGGGAAGTCTAAAAACTGCTTTTTTGGCCTCCCTGAGATCGCTGAATGAGCTAACAGAGGACACATTCTCTGCTGAGCCTGCAGAGTTTGCAAGCAAAAATTTTATCATTCCATAGACTGATTCTGTTTGTCTGAAATAAGGAACAAAATGTTTGAGGCCTCTCAAGGGCATTTGATGAATCTAATTCTAATTTAAAGGGACTAATAGATTATTGATTTAAGCAGGATGACAGTGAACAGATCAATGGCCAAGCGCCCTGTAGCTACCTTAAATACCAAAATGACTAGGAAAGGGGAGCCATTAGACTGTCCTTCTCCCTTGTTTGCCATTGTCTTGATGGTGGTAGTGGTGCTGGTGGGGTGGACACAAAGGGAAGGGGAGCCCTAATGAACTTTGGCAAAGTATATTTTGCTACATTACCAAAAAGGCCAGAGGTTGCATTAAAATACAAATTTGCTTTAATATTGGTGCCGTATCCTGGCTATAATTCTAGAACTTGTTTTGGCATGTTTGCTTAAGGCTAGCTTTGGCAATCTGACTACACCACATTTTTTTCTTTGCATTATTCTCAGTATTATAGGCCACACAGAGGAAACAAAGGACCGTAGATTACCAATTTTGAGGGTGATATATATAGTCAAATATTTAACTCTTTACTAGCCATGAGGAAAATTTTTCTGAAGATTATTTCTTGTCATAAAAATTTAAGACTTTTTTTGTTTACGTTTGTGTGGGCTTCATTTATGGCATTCGTAGGATTCAGTTTCAAACCACAATAGAAAGAATCAATTTATTTTTTAAAATCAGCCTGGTCACCTCCTCTGGGAAGTTCTCTTGATTTCTCCTGGGGCTGAATACGGCTCGAAGACCTCTTTGTCATTTTGATATTTATCATGTCAGTGGTTCCCAAATTGCTGCAATTTGGATTCACCAGGAAAAAAAAAAATTGTTTTAAACACTGAAGACTGACTCCTACTCACAAACATTCTCGCGTAATAGGTCTGGGATATAACCTGCCCATTAGGGTATTTAAAAGCTCTCGAGGTAGTTCTGATGTACAGCCAAGTTTGGGAACTACTGTGTTATATTTTAATTGTTGGTTTACTCTCTATTAAGCCAAACTCGTCAAGGCTAAGGAATTATACCATGTACCATCCACCACTTGTAACACAATGCCTGGCACATTATAATCACTCAGAGAAAATAAATGATTGAACACATGAACATCTATTGTACAGATATGGGAAAGTTCATAGCATTGCTGGCAAAATCACCACAGCCTTAATAGAGGTCCAGCGCCCTCACTATTGATTGCTTACAGTAGAACATTTTCACTTATGGCAGCTATTCAGGAAAAACTTTCTGGATTCATTCGTTTTAAATGACTCTCATCCATAGAAGAAGACTTTTTCCAACCTTTGTAAAATACTTTGGGATTTTTGAGGCTTCCCCCTTTTTGCGTACTTCGCCCCAAGTCTCTTGGGTATTAAATTGCCCTCAGTTCTGTTTTCTCTCTTTGGGAGGGTGAAATGCTGTACTCTCCTGAGTACATGTATTTGAAGTGGCATATTTATGGAAATTACCACCCACTTTTGAAATTCAGGGCATAGCTCTGACAGCTGAATCCAGCCCTAACAATTCTATTTACAACTTCCCTAGTCAAGCCAGATTAGCTGTTCTACAAGAGCGAGTAGGACATGAAAACACACATCCCCCACATTGCTTCTGCGGAGAACACAATGCAGGATTGATCATAGTGGTGACGACAGGCTTCTGTCAGTTGTTGAAACGCTGAGTGGAAGTCGAGGCACTCAAGAAGAACCAGTCCAAAAGATTTGAGAGGCATCTAGGGAAGGGCTCATTTTTTTATTTTTAGGAGTGTAAATTGAAATTGACACAGCTTTCTAGAAGTCAAATTTATCAACATGAATTAAAAACTAACAAAATATTTTAAATAACCATACCTTTTAAACTAATAATTCCACTTCTAAGAATTTATCCTAAGGAAAAAGTCAGAGATGTGCTGAGATTAGCTACACAGATGTTCATCATAATGAAATGTTTTGTGGGAAAGATACTTACTGACGTGGAAATAAACTCATGATAGAACAAGTTAAACAAACAAAGTCCCAAATAGAATCTATGGTATAATTCCACTTTAGTGAACAAACCAACCAACCAAAACCATTTATATGCATAGAAAAATGGTCTGGAAGGTATATGCCAAAATGATAACAGTGATTTTCTCAGTGAAAAGATTGTAGGTGATTGTAATTCTATGTATGTCCTTGTTGTTTGTTTTTTTTTTTAACCATATATTATTTTGTACTTTTCGCAAGTATGTTTTTTTCTTCATGTTATTGTTACTCATTTGCTTTCGGTGAAGCTGATTAGTGTGAGTTAGTGTGAGGAATGCTTTTGCGTTTACAGCCTGATAGCTGGTCTGTTAAGCTTTAGTGACATCTTAGATGCTGACCCATCTATAGAACACTTAACATAATCATGCCAAACTACCCAGAGTAAGGGCTTTCTTCCTCCCAGATACTTCGGTTTTAAGCAGTAAAGACTAATAGATTTATCTACTAGACCTGAATGACTCTAATGAATTCATTCCAAGATTCTTCTGAATTATGAAAATACTGTAATTATACTTGATTCTATTCCAAATGGATAATTAATAACTTTTTAATGAAGCCAATGAGTATATGAAAGCAATTTGGGTTCCAATTTTATCATTTAACAACTTAGAGGGGCACTTAGTGTTTGGAATGAAGAAGAAAAAGGAAAAGGAAAAAGTTTATCAATTCAACAAATATTTATTGATCACCTATCTACTTTGTGCCAGGACCTCTTCTAAGCCTGGAACACAGTTGTAAACCATGTAGTTAAATTTCTTGGCCTCATGAAACCCACACTTGAGGGTGTGGCCAAGATAGAATATAAATCGTATGCAAACAAACTTTCTAAATTTAGACATTCATTAGAGTTTTATAGAAAATAAAATAAAATAATGGGATATAGTGATGAGGTGTGAGGAGTGGGCATTTTACTTAGAGAAGTCATCTCTGAGAAGGTGGCATCTGCTTTAAGACATAAGAGATGCAAAGGAACCAGATTCGTGAAGGTCTGAGAATTTGCAGTAGGAGAAATGACTAGTGTGCAGTTACCTTAAGCCGGTATGACAGTTTGGCCTATTCGAGAAATAGAATAGAAGCCAAGTGTTTAGAAATCAATAAATTAGGAGAATCATTGGATTTGGTGACATTGCTAATGGGCTTGTCATGAAGAGCCTTGTAACACAGAGTAAGGAGCTGGACTTTGATCTAACTGGTAACTATTGGAGGGCTTTAGACTGCTGAGTGAGAGGGATCAATGTTAACTTTTTGAACAATTACCTTGACTGCTTTTGTGAAGAATGGACCCTAGGGTACAAGCATAGGTACAGTGAAGAGGCTATTGCAGTAGTTGAGGTGGATTACTAGCCTGCTGTGGCAGCAGGATTGCGAGAACAAGATAGATTGGTTGACCCAACTTGCTGAAAGTTCGGCTTTGGACAGTTGAGTCAGCAGAATA
Organism: Pteropus vampyrus; assembly: GCF_000151845.1. Lineage (NCBI taxonomy): Eukaryota > Metazoa > Chordata > Mammalia > Chiroptera > Pteropodidae > Pteropus > Pteropus vampyrus. Next base: position 11,354,383 of record NW_011888782.1, read on the forward strand.
TCTAACCTGGGATTATGAGCAGTGGAACAACTAGGAATGTTATACTCAGGAAAACCTGTATATTGTCAAGTGACTTGGAGATTGGAAGATTCTGGAACATTATTTGATCCTTTCAATCACTCCCTTTCCCATTTCCATCATACTTTATGAGCATTTTTACCTGTGATTGGAGTAGGGCTAAGTCTTTCTTTGAACATAAATCTGGAGAGTAGGGATGGGAGAATACATAGGTCTTAAATTCTATGAATTCCATGGAATTTGGGTGCTTAAACAATGAGATGGGGAAATCGTGTATTTTTAAATCTAGAATAAAGAGCAGCTTGACTCTGTGCCATTGGAATTATAAATCAGTGCTTCTCAAATATTAATTGTACCTTCAGTCAATGGAGGGTTTTGTTAAACTGCAGATTCTGATTCCATAAGCTTGAGCTGGGGCCTGATGCTATGTTTTCTAATAACCTCTGAAGCGATGCCGATGCTGCTAATCCAGGGAGCAGTCTTTGAGTAGCAAAGGTCTTGCCATTATTAGTATTAATAAAGACTGGTTGTGGCTGTGTGCCAAAGGCCCTCCCCATAGACTTGTTGAATGGCTATTTTGGGCATTTTCTTTATTTGTCCTCAGGAAATTTGCTTTTAATTAAGTGAACAACAGGGTCAGACAAGTTATTTCTGAGACTCTAAGTTAATCAAAAGCTGGAGGAAACTGAAGAGTGTCAAGAGCCTGGGGTTTGCAGTGTGAAGATCTGACTTTGTGTGTTGGCTCTACCACTGCCCTGTTGATCTTGGACAAGTCACGGCACTCCTCTGAGTTCTTGTGCCTGCTGCGATGACTGGTTTTTTGGGCCTATCTTTGCTAATGTTATTGCTGAATTTGGGGCAGAGGCCTTTGAGTTCACTGGCGAAAAAGAAATGAACTGAAATCTGTTTTCTCTCCATCGTAGCGATTGAAACACAGAGCACCAGCTCTGAGGAACTCGTCCCGAGCCCTCCGTCTCCACTTCCTCCCCCTCGCGTGTACAAACCCTGCTTCGTCTGCCAGGACAAATCATCGGGGTACCACTATGGGGTCAGCGCCTGTGAGGGCTGTAAGGTGAGTACCCACGGCTCAGTGCCTGCAGCGCTCTCGTTCTACACATGCTCCGTGAAGGTGACCTCCCCAGCTCCAGAAATGGGCTGCTTTGCCATCTGTGACGTCACCTCCAATCAGCATGGTGGGCTTCGCTGCATTTGATGGTTTCACTTCCTCCTTATAGCTCATCAGTTGAAAATTTAGAAACTTCTACAAATGACTGGGACCAAATGTTTGGGGACCATTAAAATAACACATAACAGTTCTTTTCAGGTAACAAGAGCCTTTTAAAGGAGTTCTGAAAAGCATCATCCTGTTTCTCTTTAAAACATGCTGTCTGGTGTCTTTGTAGTTTTATTTTATTTTTAAATATGACTGACAGTCCACTGAATCAACGTGAAGAGAATCCAAGGTTGAAATTGGGATTTATCTTCTGACTGTTTCCTCAGCCCTGTGGCCTTTGAATTACAGTTTGATTTTCAGCCTGTAGGGACTTGCTACTGTGTGTGTGTCATAAATTCAGGGGAACTGGATTTAAAATTCCAGCCTACAGAGTAGTGGAGGCTGAACATGTGTCAGAGAGGATATGGCTGCTTTGAATCAAGCTAGACAATTGTTATCGAGTCCAACAGGCTTAATTGAGTGAAAGAGCTTATTTTTTTTTTTTAAGAGAGAAAAGAAACAAAGGATGACTTCACAGGCAAATCCAGCTCATCCATAGACAGTTTTTCAAAGGAACTATGGCTGTCTTGAGCCATCTCTTCCCTATATATACAACTTTTTTATGTTCTCCCCAGTGAGTGTTCAGGTGTGTTGTTTATATATCTAAATTGCGTGATTCATTGGTAAATTGTCAACATTTTGGAATAATATTACAGGTGTTCCCATCTTGGCACTTGTATTTTCATGACATTTGTATTTAGTTTATTGGAGTTTGCACTTTTTGTTACTATGTGTATTGGTTCGGCACTATTGTGTAACAAACCATTCTAAAACCAAATGGTTTAAACAATAACTTTTTATTTAGCCTACAATTCTATGGGTCAGCGCTTTAGGCCAGGCTCCTGTGGGTGCTTCATCTGGTCTTAGCTGTGCTCCGGGATGTGTCTCTGGTTAGCTAACTGATTCTGCTTCTGGGGGTACTGCCTATTGGATGGAGACCCTCAGCTCTCCTCCATGTGGTCTCTCATTCTCATTGGACTAGCCTTGGCTATGTGTACAGGCAGAGTTCCAGAAGAGAGAACAGAAGCGCAAAAGGTCTTGAAAGGCCGAGGCTCAGAAGTGGCACACTGTCGCTTCTGATATGTTCTGTTGGCCAAAGCAAGTCATAAGGCCAGTCTGTACTTAAGAGGTAGGAACATAAACTCCTCTTATTAATTTGAGGAGCTGCGAAGTCACAATTTAAGAGGCAGGCAGGAAGGAAAATTAGCATCATTTTTACATGCAACCTACCACACTGCATCTCTAGTTGCCTTTGAACACATAGTGGATAGGACTTGAGCTCTATTGCCCGCACCTCACGCACACTCTGGCCCATAATGGGTGCTTAAAGATGTAAGTTAAACAAAGACATAAATGTCACTCAGCCCCTCAAAGAAATTATGTGAGTTTCCCCTTCTTTCAAATCATTTGAATAAACATGTATTATTTTATGGGGTAAGGCTAGTTTGGGGAAATTCATTAAAGACAGGCACAGCTCTCTACCTCTGGTATTATGTTGGTTGTTTTAAAAGAATTCCTCTCTTTAAGAAGCTTCAGATATAGTGGTCAGGAAAGTTAATGTGGCAACCAGTGGCAGCTGGATAAAAAGCGAAATATTTGTGTATCTAATTATTGCTTTATTATTGGTCACCTCTAGCTGAATCTACTTAAATTTATCCTGAGATTTGGGAAGGCTTCAGCAGAATACCAGTTCACTTTGTCCAATAGATAAATAAATTACTTGTTATGCAATGTATAAGTAATTTTCTAATGCTCATTTGAAAGTTAAATGAAAAAACACTCATATTTCAAAAACTTTTAAGTCATCTCATGTCCACAAATCTTAATGAGGTGTGTTATAACTCAGCTTACCTACTCCCATTATATCCTGGGAAAAGAAATTATCCAGTGTCTCTTCTCATGCCAGATTCCAGGCCCTGCATATTAAGCTGTTTCACAATCTGCCTGGTACAAAATGTTTTAATCAGCCCTTAGTCAGCTAATTCCCTGAATCTCTTGTTTTAATTTGGGATTCTGACTCTTTTTAGGAAAAACCCCAACAAAAACAAAACCCACATTGGCCCAAACAACTTTGATAAACTTGGTTAAGCTGTTCCGAGTCATGTTATAATATATCTTTTTAACAGAGCTATAAACCCAGTAACGTCAGTTGAGCTTGCCAGCCAGTTGTTGAATTTGAGGGTTTTTGTCTTGTGAGTGGGTGTCTGAAAAGAGTAGGTTGCCTTTTCCCCTTGAGAAAGACTGGTCTGCATTTTGGCTTGCTGGGAACATGCAGTGGCACAATTCACAGAACTGAAAAACATGAGAATACAAAAGCTTAATGGACTAGCCAAAGAAAAAGAAATATAACTTCTTAAATTATTTTTTTAAAATTATCAGTACAATGCAGAATTTATTGTATAAAAAAAGTACGACATTAAAACAGCCATAGTTTTACTCTAGGAGCAGAGAACCTGTTGTTTTTTTCAGTAGAACCTGTTTTTCTATGGGCATATGGATATTGCTATTTTTGTTCTTTTCTTTTTGTTTAATAGAATTTTATCTTGCATACTGCTTTTAACCTCTTTTTTAAATTTAATAACCTTTCATGACCAAATTTAAACAACTGCATAGTTTTTATGGTTGTACCATTAATACAGTAGTTTATGCTTACATCATAATTTCTTTAACTAGTCCCCTATTGTTATACAATTAGGATGTTTCTAGTGCTTCACTGTTTTAACTACCACTTTAATATATGGCCTTTAGGTATGTATCTGATCATTTTCTTCGGTTAAATTAGTAGAACTAGAATTTCTATGTCAGTGTCTTTATACATTTTTAGAGCTTTTGATACAAATTGCCAAAATGCCCTCTAGGACGGGTATATCAATTTAAGCTGTCTAAAGGTTAATCTTATTGGAAACTATCTATTAGGAATCTCTCCCCTGTGATAATAAGGTAATGAATCAAGAAACAACTTCTATTCTGGAATTCAACATATAATAATTTGATTGTTTGTAATGGTTCCCATGCATGATAGGTAGACTGTTTTGAGCTACCAGGAGGTACCTCTAGGCTCCTGGTTGACCTGTGAGAATTGTTGGCCCATCCTTTGCCTTGAGATCAGAGATCATTACCCTGGGCTAGGAGCCTCTGTTTTAAGTAGGACTCCGAAACAGAGCCGAGTTGATATCTTGAAGTAATGCCCTTCTTAAAGAAGTGGCTTCTGCCTATCATTACCACGATGACCTTATTGATTATTGTTTGGGAAAGAAAACCTGTCTTCCTAGGAATCAGGAGGCAATCTCAGCCTCAGAATTTAATGAATAGGTCGTGATCCACCTATGAATGGTCAGTGGCTGCTATGTTGACACAGCGTCACCCTGGTAACATAACCACTAGATGCACCATAGGGATGCCCCACTTAGGGGATTTCCAGCTGAACAATGGCAATTTTTTGCAGAGGACAGAAAGTACATAAAATGAACGTGTGGTGGTGTTAGCCAACAAGGTTTAACAATATAAAGTTATAAAGCAGATTTTCATGTCTTTTACAAAGTCTAATTGCTCATTGCTAGAATGTATGCACAATTTTGGCCTTCATCATATTTCATATTTCCATTTTTGTAACTTTCAAAGAATGTAGAGTTTAGAGTAATAATACCAGGATCTGAATCCTAGCTACTCGCTAGGCTACTCGCCAGTTTTTTTTACTTTGGGAAGACATTTTTAATTCTCAATGTCTCTCTTCTCATTTGGAAAAATGGAGATAATATCTAATATTGTTGTTAGGATAAAATGAATTACTATAAAGCAGATAGACTAATACCTGGCACATAATACGTGGTACATATTCTTAGTTATCATTTGTATTATTAACTTGTAATGACTTTTGCACGCAGTGGTGTGAAATCAGTTATAATCTTAGTATTCTTTCTTGCAATGTCCTTCTAGCAATTTCCCATTCCTTTATACAAAAATAAACACTGCTTCCTTCCTTCAGGATTCAAGTTAAGACCCAACAATTCCATGGAACCTCCTCTGATTACCTTAGTAAGAGGTTGGCAAATTGTTTCTGTAAAGAACCAGATGGTAACTATTTTGGGCTTTGAAGGCCATATGGTCTCTGTTGCAATTACTCAATTCTGCCATTATAATATTAGAGGAGCCATATACAATATGTATAAGAATGAGTATGGCTATATTCTAATAAAACTTTATTCACAAAAACAAGTGGGTTACTTTTGGCCCTTGGGCCTAGTTTTCTGGCCTCAGCTAAAGTACATGATGGTATGTCCTTTCTTACAGTTTCTAAAACTGAGAACTGATAGCCCAAAGCACTTTTGCCAAAGGTGGCAGGCCAGTTGCTTCTGGTGGACTGTGGGTGGCAGGGGTGGACATCGTTCCCAATCCCCACCTGCTTAAGCAGAGTTGCTAATAAGAGTTGATGTCCACTTGCCCCAGGCTCCATAGCAGGAACTTCAAGACCACTTTCCCTGTCTGGTATTTCTCTACCTCCTTGTTTCTGCTCAGCTCCCACTTCCTTATCATCTAAAGTCAGAGAAATTAGCAATTTTCTTTCAAGGGAGCTACTTCCAAAAACACCTACATCTTAGTTTGGAGTGGTTTTTGGAATGTATTTCATGAGCTGCTGTATCAGTTAGCTTTTCAAATAACCCAAAAGCTCATTGGCTTAAAACAATAGACATCTATTATTTGTTATGATTCTGTTCAGATATTTTTGTCTGGGCTGGCTTGGCCTGGGTCAGATGGTCTACAGTGGCCTCACTCAGATGACTGGAGCTTTAGCGGGGTGACCAGATCCTGTTCCCAAGTTGTTGTTTCTCATCTGTTAGCCTAGCCTGGACTTGTTCACGTGGTAGTGGATGGGTTCCCATCGGAAAGAGAAGACATCACCAGTGTGCACACTCCTGGTTGTATCACATTTGCTAATGTTCCCTTGGCCAAAGCAGTTACATGGTCAAGTCTAGATTCAATGGGTGGAGAAATAGACTCCTCCCCTTAAGGGGAAAAGTAGCAAAGTCACCTTGCAAAAAGATTGGTATACCAGAGCTGGCATTTGATTATATGCTGTCTTCTACTATTCCCCAGTTACATGGGTAAGTCTCTTCTGGCAATTACATTCACCATTTCGTCATCCTTCAGCATATATTTATTGAACACCGACTGAATTTCAGGGCCAGTGCCAGATGCTGGAGATGCAATGGTGAACATGACAGACAAGTTCCTTCTGGAACTTACTGTCTTACACAAAGGAGCAGATGATAAACAATTTGTAGTTGGAAAGAAATGAACAAATGGTTGGGTAAAGAATAATTGAGGGTTACCTGATTTGATAGGGGGTCAGGTGAGATCTCATGGCTGAGAAGGAACCAGCTGTGTGAGCCAAAGGGGAAACCATTTTAGGTCAGAAACTGAACACCGGATTCTGGGGCCATTTCTTCCTTTCTTCGCCGTGTTCATTAACTTCTCTGGGCCTCAGCAAATTTGCAAAACAGACAGAAATCCATAAGTTTGAACCCAGTCCTATGCCAAATACAAACACTAAAGCAGTGAAACCATCAGTTGAGCTAATTTATTATTAGGGATGGCACATATGGCATTGCAGTCCCTGCTTTTTGGAGGTAAGTAGGGAGAAGAAAAACACTACTGTTCTTGGATACCTTTTCTGCCCCAAATAATTTAGGCATTTTTTACCTATATCTCATTTAATTCTCACAGCAACCCTGAAGAAGGTAGGCTTTATCATCCCCATTTTACAGATGAGGAAACTGAGGTTCAGAGAAGTTAAGAAACTTGGCCAAGGTCACACAGCTAGCTAGCCTTTGCCAGGGCTAGGATTGAAATCCCATGCCTGTTGGAAAATACCCGATTGCTTCATCCACTTTGAAACAGAAGGTAGGAAGCAGTGGTGTGTTATGATCTAGACTGGGGGTTTCATGGGGCGACAAATTAAATACTTAAAAGAAAAACAACCTTACTGTTTTGGTCATTTCATAAAAGAAATGACATTTTTACAACAAAATGTAAGAGAAGGAAGAGCTTACAAGGCAGTCTTTTCCTAAGAAGGGGCAGTTAGCAGACAGGACCCACCCACGGGCACAGTCCCAACTGCTGCTTTGTTCTTGTTCTCTCTGCTTTGCCATTGATGGGTGGAAACTTCCCATCCATAAGCCAGCATTTGAGAACCACTGTCCAGCCCATATGTAGAGCCCCTGGGGTGAGACCGGGTGCAGCCATGATGGCGTGCTTTCTCCACAAGGGCACAGAGGAAATGCTTGCTCAAGGTCACGTTGGCAGCCTTCTATTTAAAGCAGCCTTTAAGAGTTGAAACCCCACTAGCCCCCTTGGTCCCTCAGGGTTAATTTTGTCCATTTTCTCATCTGCCTTTGTTTTCCTTGCCTCTGAAGAAGAGAGGCCCTCATCTCCACGAGTGTAAGACTGCTGGGCTGTTATTTTCCTGGCAGACAGCAAGTAGTGTGTTCAGTCACAAAAAGTTTTGCAATCAGGAAGATGGATGTCTGTACTTAATTTTAGAACTTCTATTAAATACTATAAATGTACTTAGTGATTTTATTTGGCCAAGGCCATTTAAAATGGCATCGTTTTTTGTTTTTAATTGGCATGGATAAACGTGAACATTATGCTCTGTTTGGAGAACATTTTGGGCTTTGCCCACCCTGATAGTTGCCTCTGTTTAGGGGGTCTATTGTAGTATCAAGCCCCAAGAACAATATAGCACACTAAAGATGATAACAAAAATAGGACAACCTCTGCATGCCATAGTAGCTAAAATTGAATTATGAAGCCTGCCATCAAGTTCATTGTTATGGTCCTTGAACCACACAGAACAGTAGATCCCCTTGTAGACCCAAAGAGCTATTCACCTTATTAAAATCGACCAACAATGGAGAATTTATTTATTCTCATTCATCAGGCATTTATTAAACACCTCCTATGGCACAGACTCTAGATAGACAAATGAAATATTTTCATGTATTTTGTTCCAATGTGTTGTCTCAATGTTTAGAACATGCATAGAACGGTACCTGTTAAATAATAGGTACATAGTAAAAAATTACTGAATGTATAGGTGAATGAATGGGTGAGGAAACAGTGCTTGTGTCATGTGCTATGACACTTGTGGTTCAGGGGCTTGTTGGGCTCAAGAAGGAGCCTCACATCCCTCTGACACATTCAGGGAAAGCTTTACAGAAAAGACAATTTTATAGATGTGTAAGCATTTTCCAGATGAGGAAGGGGAAAAGTTGAAAATGAATCTGAAAGCTAGGAAACTTGAACTAGCCTATGAAGAATTATGTGGAAAATTGGAAAATCACACATTCTGTTAACAGTAGTTTTTCGTAGCCCGTGCAAGCAACTGTGGGTCAGCCAGGCATTACAGACGTTAGAAGGGACTTGCGACATACCATTTTCTCAGAGAAGCCTTCTCTAGACCCCCAGGTTAGGTTCCCCTGTTTTACATTTTCTGTTGTTCTCCTTTGTAGCACTTAATACAAGTGTTATTAACCTACTCTGTGTGGAGTCATTTGTTTGATGTCAGCTTCTCTGGTCTCACAATAAATTTCAGGAGGGCTGGAGCTGGTGCTTGGTCACAGCTTTATTACCCATGCCTAGCACAGTGCTCTACGCATAGTAGGACCTCAGTGCATCGATGTTTTTATCAAAATTTAGATCTAAATATATAGTAATTAATATAGTAATAAATGACATGGAAGAAAGCAGATATAATTCTATGGTAAAACACATAGTAGTATAAGTTTATATATTTTAATTATATAATGAATCGCACCTCATTATATAGGATTTGTGATGACACATTCATGTAAACTTTTATGAAATTTTCTAAACAGGGCAAGGTCTTTGGTGGCCAAAGTCCAGCTCATTTGGTTAGTAATTTCTGCCTTCCACTCCAAGTTAACCCTTCACTCCAAAAGAGCTCTTCCCTTTGAGACTGTCTTTAAGCAAACTAAGGACTAGCAACTGGAACGATATACTTAAGAATGCTGGGCCTCTTAACGAAAATAAAAATCTCAACATATCTCGAAACCTTGAAACAGCTGAAATGGCAATCTGGCTTTTCCTAGTAGTAGTTAGTTCTTACAGAAGGAGAAACCCCTTTTCTTCTGTATAAATGTTTTTCTAAATTGAGAAATCATTTTGGGTTGAAAAGACAGGAAAATCTGTCTTTTTTCCCCTCTTCTGGCGCATAAATAAACAGGAAGTGGAGAGTGAATTCTGAATTAGCCTGTATTTTTTTTTTTCTTGTGTTGGTTGGGGGATGATAGTTTGTTTAGTTTGGTGGTTTTAAGTGGTTTATAAATCTTTTAATAGTTAAAAGTTCATAAGTGCTTATTTAAATGCTTATTTCATTTGTTGTTTTAAAATATCACGAAGACTTTCATTTGCTGTTTTTGTTAAATCAAACAAGCTAGAGGTCAAACAAGCTAGAGAGCTATAGTTTTTGGTAAAGGTTTTGCCTCTGACCTACAATAGAGAAAGAATTATCAATATTCATAGTTAACCTGTTGATTTGAAAATGGTCACCTCTCAATAAGGTCTTAAGTCTGTTTCATGAAGTTTCATTCAGTTAATAAAAAAAAAAATCACCCCAAATCACCACTCTGGTTTCTTTTTTAAAGCAAATGAGGAGCAAAATAAGTTGCTTTTACAACGTTCCTAGGGACCCACCATCATCTAAAAATGAATTGTGACAATATATTACAGTTACACCAAAGAAAACCAAAAATGTATTTTTGTCAGAGAAATAGAAGTATACTTTTGGGGTTTCCTGAGAGTGTTATAAATTATGGCTAAAAATCATTTCTGTTTAAATAAAATTTATACCATCATAGGTAATGATTTACTTACTTTTGGGAAATGAGTGTTTCAGCCTTCTCTCTTTCTAAACCTTTTACTAGAGAAGTTAAATAGAGCTTTCAATTCTATATTTCCTTCTCCTGAGCGAACTCTTGGAAAGAAGTGGTAAGAGGTGAAATCATCTGGGAAGAGCGTCCTATTTTATCAGCCCCTGTATTTCTCTTCTTTAGGGCATGGCTGTGAGCCCCTCATCTTCCTACTCTGTATGGTTGTCTCTCTCCCCACTTGCATAACTCTATAAAACCATTTTAAAAAACTTACATTTATATTGCCTCTTAGTGCTTCTAGACCACATTCACATATGGAATTAAATTAGGCTGAGCTTAGCTACAGTACAAAAAAGAAAACTCCAATATGTTCAGTATTTCCTACAGAATGTCTTTCTCACACAACAGCTCAAAGCATGTATTCCTAGTTGGTGCCTTTTCTCTTCTACACAGTGATTAGGAAGTCAGGCTCTTACCAGTGTTATAGTATGGCATCCAATAGATGTTTAACATCATCTGGAATGGGAAAGAGAACATGGAGGATGCGACATACCTGCTTCATAAAACCCAGGGCCAAGAGTAGCAGGCATCATTGGCAACGACTGCTCACATGAGCAAAACCAACTGCAAGAGATGTCGTCTAGCCATGTGCCCAGGTACAGACCTAGTATTACAGAAAGAAATAATGAATTTGGTGGAGAGCTAACAGTTTCTGCCTTAGGTTTTGTGTATGATCCTCATAACGATTAGAGAAATGTGTGGATTATTTTCCCCCTCCATTTCACAGATGAGGAAACTAAGAGTTTATGGGACTAAAATCTACCATCTGTGCCCTTGATTTATAATTTGATTCTGTTGCCGAAATGGTTATTGTGGAAACCAACTTGGATGCATTTCTGAATTTTTCCTGAATTTTATCAAACTGTCTTTTCAAAGGCTATGAGTCTAAACATTTCCGTGTTCTTCATATGTTCTGTTTTGACATATTGAGAGACTGGGAAAGCCTTACACAGTGGAGTTAGACCTTTATCAGGGGTTAGGTTTCAGCGTCAGCCCACAAGGCAAACATCACATGTAGCCAGAATGACCCCAGAAAATCCCTTCAGCAAGCAAACTCTTGGAGACTGACATATGTCTCTTATTAAGACCTACAAAGCCAGTTCTTCCTCCAGTTTTGGAAGCAGATTGCCATCCCTTCTGGGGAGCACCAGATGAAATAGTTGTTTTCTGTTTTCATGTTGTACCAAAAATATGAGTCTTTAAGCACACGGTAGTACAAGACAACGCTCATGTCACGAAAACCACACATTTTTCTAGATACTTCCTTGTAATTAAGTTTCTCTTATCATAATAATTTCATAGGGATGGGAATTTCTCTCATTCCTTTTATGAACGGTGTCTTTTTGTGGTTGTTAAGTATTTTTCCACTTTGGAAAGGTGGCTAGATGTGTCATATGGATAAGCAATGCCAAAATGAGGAAAATTTTATCCTATGGACCTTCGAACTCATCCTCGAAAAAAAAATCTAGAGAGGAGAATACAAATCTGTGTGCCTCTCCAGCCTGTACAATGCTTGCATTGTCTGGAGAAAAGGGGAAAAGCTGGGGTTCTGGCAGGCCTGCCCCATTAGAGCTGTATTCCTTGTTCCATATTGAAAAGATGACATTCCTTTGCTAGCAACGTCCTGCCCGGATTTCTGGCACCAGTTCTGTGGCCAGCACTGTCGCTTAGGGCATTTTTGTTTGGGTTGGTTTTGTTTTATTTCAAAAGCAGCAAAGTGCAGGCTGCTTAAGTGTACAAGGTAGAACTGTTTTTATAAAGTTTGTCATCAAACTTGTCAGTACAGTCAAAGTAGCCCGAGTGCCACGGCGTCTGCTTCCTATTCACTGGTGTCAAAATGTGAGAAGCATATACAGTAAATTTAACTTATTAACTTGTTCTCAAGTGTTCCTGAGGCAGCCCTAGGGTTTTAACATGGGTCCCCGCCTCCCTCACAGGATTTCATGTAATGCTTCATTTATAATAAAGACTGGTGGATTTGCAAAGCAAATACTCCAATAAGGAAAAGCAAAATCTTCAGTGACCCTCTTAGTTCTGCTTCTATGGAGGCATTTTCTATGCCTGGAAAAAAAAATCCTTTATATTGGCCACAGCTCTGAACTGGAGCATGTAAAATATACTTCTCAGGTTCTGTGAGCCTTAACATAATGAGCAGTAGAAAACTCTGAGGTAGGTTGGTGAGGGGGGAACATCTTTGGTTGTATGGAAGATGTTCATGGCTAAACAAATTTGAAGAAACTAGAATGGTCAAGCAATGTTAGTTTGTCTCTGTGCTTTTGAATCTGAAAATAGCAGCGTTTTAAGTATACAACACCACCATTCACACGGACCTGGAAAGTCCCCCAAATCATGAAAATTGTCCTTATTAGTCAAACCCAGCAGCGATCATCTGACTGCTCCTCAAGAAAACAAGAATTTTAGTTTGCATCTTACTTCTGCATGTCATATTCAGATCATAGGTGAACTATGCTATATCTGGTGACTTTGGGAGTGTGGCTATACTTTTAAGCCAAGAAATACTTTCGAGAGCTGATAACTTAATTTATATGACTCCTTATTAACATAAACAATTTGTTTCAGAATAATAGAATTTGGTGTGGGGGGATGTTCTTTACATTTATCAGTTTCCAGAGTCATGTTCTCCTGTGTTAGATGCTCTTTTAACAGGTTGGTATCCTAAGTTAACAAATTTATAGACCCAGTACTCCATAACATCTTTTGATGGCATCTTTTCTATTTGAATGCATAATATACCATGTTTATGATTTCATCAAAAACATTATGCTAAAATGCTTGAATAGCTTTCACTATATTTGTTGTGTTGAATTGTGATAGAAAAAGTCCAAAAGTTACCAGTCCATTGCTAGAAATTATGGAAAAGGGCATCAGAGATTGAGTCCACTACCACTAAAATGAAATTAAATGTAAAATTCCTCATCCAGTTGTCTGTTGGTCTTACATGATTATTTCCTGTTCTGAGAGTTAGGTGGGAAATAATGTTCTATTTAAATGATGATTTGGTGCTAATTTTTGCCTGTTGACCAAAATGTTGAGTTTCATTCCAAATTAGACATCAGATATCAAATTTATTTGTATAAATATTTGTGACAGGTAGGGTCTGCATAAAATTATGAATTATATAACAGCCTAAATGAATCTAATCGTCACCACCTTTATTTGGTTTTAAACCCAAACTGATAATGAAATCATTTCTGTTGCCACACCTACATGTGGGATGTTTGCAGAGAGAGAGTTCACAGAATTGATATTCGTGGACCTGATGGCTTAAAAAATCTAAAAGAGTATTTTGAATTAGTGAGTCTAGATCAGATATTCCTTTATTATTCGATTCTGTGTCATCCATCTTATCTTTGATAAGCTGTGGGCCTCAGAAATAGTATTTCTATTCTCTACTATGTATGCTGGTAGCAACAAAAGCATTGGATGAGAGATCATAGTGACCTCCAAGGAACTAATCTTTACCGGTATTATGTCAGGGTAGGTGGGCCATTACCAGTTGTTCTAAGCATGTGATGGAAACCAAAGATATATTTACGTATTTTAGTATTCAGTATTATAACTTATTTTAAAATAATAGAACTGAAATTCCTCCAAGGACATGGAAAACGACTTAAGTTATACAGAAAAAATGATTGAGGTCATTTTTTGAAACTTGATATCTTTATTACACTTGCTGCTTTTTCTTCAAGCCAGCTGGGAGCACAAAGTGGTGTGGCTAAGTCTTTGGTTCTGAAGCTTTGCTGGGTGGGATGCAAGCTACCTCTCTACTCCCATCTGTCACTTCCATGTACAATAAATTGACTAAAAGAATTCTTACGGCCTTACAAATGGAATAGAGAAATACAGTCTTACTATGTGTCTAGAAAAAGAGCGTGAACAATATTGGTAAACATTGATAATGTTTAACTCTCTCTGCTCCAAGATTGTTTCTTAATCCATATTCACGTGATTCTCAATGCAGTCGTCTCCTCCATACGGCTGCATTCACATGCCGTGGAAGGAGAGTTCTTTCCCCATCACTACCAAACTCTATTGTCTACGTAAAACGCCTTGGGTAAGAAAACACTCTTATTTGTCTATGCCTCCGATTTGTCATACTATTCTTCTCTGCTAAATTTTTTTTTACAAGTTCCTTAACCATAGTGCACAGGATAGATTCAGGAAAAAAAATATTATATCCTACCCCAAATTTCCCCTCTCTGAACTGAATTTGATTATAACGTTATGTTATTTTTCATGTTATTTTTCAATAATCTTTGCTACCTCTGTAGGTCACCCCCCAAGAAGTTAAAGGACAGTTGCTGGTCCTGTCTTGATGTGAAAGATCCAGTCCTGGGCGTACAGTTTCCTTTTCTGTATAATCACCATTTCTCCACTGTGGCATGTTGAGTCTTCATTGAAATAGAAGTGCTGGCAGCCATCCTGACATGCCAGCGTTCCTGTAGTGGGACATCTTTTGTAGTACTTACTACGATTTGAAATTATTTTATTAATTGTTTATACAGTCACTGGTTCTCTTTCCCTGCCACTAGTACATGAGTACCATGAGAAGAGGGACTTTGTCAGTCTCGTTCTCTTTTGTATTTCCAGCACCTATAACAAAACTAGGCATGATGCGGGCACTAAATAAAGGTCAAATAGTTCTATAATAGGTAATATGTAGGAGAGATATGGAAAAACTAAACATTTGTGCCCAATGATTGTGTTAAATCTAAATTATCCCAAAGCAGAGGCTTGGGGGCAGGCGGAGAAGAACATGGTTAGGACAATGTTAGCTGAAAATGTCCTCGACAGGAAAAGAAGAATGACAACGCCAGGGGCAGCACTGTTTATTCCATTAGTATTTTTAAGAGGTAAGTTCTGCGAGCACTCAGGAGTATGCAGAAGTGTCTGCTCCATCTGCCCTGCTGTCTCTTCTCTGCTCCCCATCGCCACACCGCTCCTGGGCATGGAATAAGTGGTACAGGAACAACGTTTGGGCTCAGTTTCCCACCTGTTGAGATGGCTCGTTGGTATGTGCCAAGGGTGACTATTTTCTTATCAATTATTAAGGTCACCTCTTAGCCTCAAGTTGAACTGGTTTTGAATTTCAAATATTGGTCTTTCCCCATTTGTCATATACACCAGCGAAATAATAGGTGCCTTCTTTTCATTATGAAATGATAAATCCTATAATTACTAACAAGTATAGGGCATACTGCATTTACTGAGAGTTCATGAATACAATATCTTTTTGCTGTTTATAATAACTTGTCATGTAGGTAAGACCGAGAAAAGAGGAACCCCTTCTTCGTTAGGGTTTAATTTCTAACAAGTGTATGAGATCAAAAATGGTATAGGGTTCAAATGACCCTTAATCATCCAAACAGTATGTTCCAGTTACCATTACTGTGTAATAAATCGTTGTAATTCTCAGAGGCATAAAACCACTTTTTTTTTTTTTGCTCACAGAGTCCGTGGGTCAGGAATTTAGATGGGGCACAGTGAGGATGGCTTGTCTGTGCTCCATGCTGTCTGGGGCCTCAGCTGAGAAGCTTCGACATCTGGCAGTGTCGATGTCTGGGATGTGGAATCGTTTGCAGGTGTCTTCAGTGATGCCTCTGGTAGTTGCTGTTGCCTATTGATCTGAGCACCTACATGTAGCTTCCTGATGTGGCATGAGCTTCTTCACAAAATGGCAGTCTCAGAGTCATGAGACTTATTACACGACGGCTCAGAGGTCTGAAAGCTAGAGTTGTAAGAGGCAAGGGAAACGCCACATGGCCTTTTATTTCCTAGCCTTGGAAGTCCCATAGTGTCTCTTCTGTCGAATTCCATTGTTTAAAGCAGTAACACACCTACCTAGATTGAAGGGGAAGGGACGTAGACCCTTCTCTCATTGGGACAGAGCTAGGGGCACTTTCGAAGAACATCTGTAAGTGGGAGATATCATAGCGGCATCTTTTGATAATTCCATCTGCTGAAAACAGGTGTTTTACGTCATCGCACATCAGGCACTTTCTTCAGGTAGATGTCAGATAAGGTACGTGGCTCATTCTTAGGCATCTGTTGTAGGAAAAAATATGCATCTTTATGCAGTAGGAAGACTCAAGGCTCACTTTGAAAAACAGATGGGAACCGAGAGGGTCTGGGGGAACCGTGGTTTTCCACCGCAGGCTTGCCCTGCTTTAGGGCATGCGCTCGCTGCATTAAATGATGGGGGAGCATTGGGCTGCCACCCACCTTTAAGCTGCTATGAGTGGGTTCTTGCTTCACAGGTAACTAAAAAACTGAAATACACTCAGGGTGTATGTAATGTCTCTGACAGTAGAGAAGGAAAAGGTAAACTCGAAGGCCCAAGCGAGACCCAGCTCTGCCAGCTTTATTGAACCGGACTGTTGGCTGATCTCTCAAGGATCAGCCTCAAGTTTAGGCTCCCTGCCTTCTCCTGGCTGTGTCACATCATATGATTATTATCTTCTCTATTCTAGGCTACCGAGTGAATTTTTAGTTTTATGAAATGTAGGTTCTAATGTGAGATGCTCTCTTGCCTTGCTTCCCTGTGGTCCCTGCCGAGATGGTTATTTATTTCTTTTTTGGGCAAGCTATTCCTGTGCATGGTCAGGGTGCTGAACTCCCATTGACTTTGACCGAAATTCTCTTTGGCCTCAGTTTGGAAGTTGTCTATGGGCCTTTAATTACACCCTCTGGCAAAGGAGAAGGAGCACTTGAAACAGGCATAAATTCTGTACATATTTCCAAGGCTGGTCTGTTTAAAAAATGCTGTCTGTCTTTCTTTTTTATTTTTTCTCTTTGAACTTGGACATGAATTTTTGTAAAGTACAGCATGTCAAAGGAAGGGCAGTGAGAAAATATGCAGGGGTATTTACTTAAAAATTACTCAGTGTGTTCATTGATTTTACTATGGTATACTGCATTGTGAGATGTGCGATCTTTTACTGTATTTTAGATGGCTGCTTTGAAAAATCTCAACCTTGTTGTGAGTAGTGGTATGAAGTCTGTGCCCTTCTGTGACCATAAACTTTATTTTCCTTTTTTACATTTTAAATTATATTAAAACACAAAAAGCAAAACAGCGAAATGTGCTGAATTTTGTTCAGATCTTTATAAATGAATATTTGTAGCAATGACTTTTTAAAATATTGAATTCCATGGATTTTAAGGAGATTTAGAGAATGATAGAAGCATTTTTGGTGGTTTTTAATTGTTCCTTGGTTAGGCAGAGTTGCGAGAGCTCAAAAGTCTTCAGATCTCTTCCTTGTCTCAAACATTTCATTGGGTTACCACCTACCAAGCCTCCACTATCTATTATAAAAGAGGCTGGATTATCACTGATCACAGAATCCAGGAGTCATATTAGCCTCACTGTGTGTTTCAACCCCTCTGCTACTGGATTTTAATTTTTTTAAATTTTTTTTTTAAACGCTTACAGCATCTGGTATTCCTAGCTGGTCTCCCATCCAATTACTAACCAGGCCCGACCCTGCTTAGCTTCTGAGATCAGATGACATTGGGCATGTTCAAGGCTTGGCCATAGACTGATTGTTTTGAATAATAGCCATGGAGTGAAATAGGCTCATTTGACTTCTCTCCCTTCCCCTCCCTGTTCATGCATTACCAGCAGTGCAGTAACTGGGAGGCTGGGAAAAGGGCTTGGATGACCCACAAACTGACCATTATCCCAGAATAATGAAAGATTGGTTGTATTTCTTTGGAAAAGAGAGATTTGTGTACTTCACCGTGGGCTCGGTCTTGGTGAGATGGAATATTGCAGTGGTGCGGTTCCTGCTTTTCCTATTATTGGTTGGCATCTCCTCGGTCTCAGCTTGTGATTTCCATTGGACTGGGAATTGGGTGGCCTGGGTTCAGATCCTGCCTCCACCACTTTCTTGGACAAGCCAATGAAACCTAGTTTCATTTTTTGTAGAATGAGGATTAAAAACTCATCTGAGCATTAGAATTATTTTGAGAATAGAATATAAACAGTGTTTCCTTAATGAGTAAAGCACCGATATAGCACTTACTATGTGCCAGACACATATTTTAACTCAGTTAATCCCCACAACAGCTCTATGAAAAAGGTACTGTTACTGCCACATTTTCTAGGAGAGGCATAGGACCTGGGCCAAGTCAGTGAGCCCTAGCTTACTTCACTTTCTCTCTCTCTCTCTCTCTGTCTCTCTCTCTCTCTCTCTCTCTCTCTCTCTCTCTCTCTCTCTCTCTCTCTCTCTGTCTCTCTCTCTCTGAACCTTATTCTCCACCTGTGAGGTGAGCCAGGTCAGTTTCAAATAATTACTAACATTACTTACTTTCATCTTTAACGTTCTCTGATTCCTTACCCCTTGAAAGTATGGCAAGGATGCCTTTTGGTCACGTTTCATATAATTCTAAAGTTAAAAGTCATTACATATTCCAATCTACTTAATTGAGTTTAGGGTAAAAGGATATTTAATCATTTTCTGCAAAAATTACCCCGTTGAGAAGTTGTATTTACTTTTTCCTCATTGAAGTTAGTTTTACTATTGTTGTTTGAGAATTTAGGTAATTTATCAGGAGCATCAAAAGGTAAGTGAATGATGCAGGCTAATTAGACTCAGTAGAGGGTGGTGGGCAGTATAATAAAGCCAGTAGCTCTCTGGGGTGGGGTGAGCATTTGCGTTTCTGTTAAGCTCCCAGGTAATGCAGGGATCTGTCTGGAGAACACATTTTGAGAGACACTGCCCTATGGGAAAGTGAGGCTAGGATTGCCAGGTTTTCCAGTACTTTAAATGACACTGTCTATGATTTGAGAACCATAGTTTTCTCAAGGTCTTTTCTGATTTTCCAGACATTTCACTACTGGAAAACACTCAGACCGTACAATGATTAATCAAGAAAATATTAGGCAGAAACATTAAGTCAATCTGTTTTGCAATTGAAATCGCCTACTTTTTAAACACTGGCAAAAAATTTAAAAGTTTTTAAAAGACTGTGCCGGCCACCATTGTCTGAGCCAAAATAAACATGTCTTTTGGCTCCATTAAGCTTGCAGATTAGCAGTTTGCAACTTCTGCTTTAGAAGCTAAAAAGTTATCATGGATGAGAATAAAAGAATTAAGTTTTTAAAATTTTTCCCTGCAATTAAAAATATTGTGAAAATATTTTTTTATTTAGCAGAATAAAAAAAAAGCTGGTCCAGAAACCCATAGCATGGACTTTCCTTTTATAACCTGAAATGGAAATGCATAAACTATTAAAATTAACAGTTCCCTTGGTTAGGCACAGGCAGCCTGTGAGCTGTGGTCACTGAATAAGCCTATCAGCTAATGACAGGCATGGCTTGTTTGAAAGGTCCCAGTGGAACATTTCTTTTCATCCTCACCTTACTGTGCCTGTGGTACCTCCCAGATGTTTTTCCCTGTTCTCTCTATCTCCTTCTAGCTGTCTTTATTTCCTGATCTCACCTTCCTTTTTATTTCAGCTTCACTCACACCTTTTGCCACTTTCATTTGCATTGGAAAAGCTACTGTTTACCTTTCAAGGTGGCAAGTAATAATAGTAATAGTTAATATTTTTGACTATTTGTTTTTTAGGCTCTTAACATGTGTTAGCTCATTTAATCTTCAAAACAACCTCATGAGGTAGAAAATATTACTATCCCCACTTTAAAGATAAGGAAACAAGTCACAGAGAGGTTAAATGTCTTGTCCAAGATCACGGTTTACAACAGGCAGAGGTGGGATTTGTACCCAGGCCACCCAGCAGCAGGACCCAAGCCCATAGCCACTAGCCTGCCTCTATTGTAAGGAGTCTGACCCTGAGAGCAGGACCTGGAAATGTGGGGAGATTGAGCATACTATACAGCCCTTAGAATCATTTCTACTTTGCCTCCATCTCCTGGTAAATCTCTGTTTCATTGAACCTTTACCACCATAAAAATATGATTATGCACAGTGTGCAGCCTGAGACGAAGCTTACTGTTCTTTGAAATGTCTGCAGTTGCCTGATGGGACTCGTGCAGGATTTATTTGATTAAAATCTTTACTTGATTTTTCCTTTAATAATAGTCATTTTTGTCAACAGCAGAACATGTACTCAACAAAAGATTTTAGGCGTCATTACATTTAGGACCCACTAGGCCAGGGCTGTCCAATAAAAATATAATGCTAGCCAAAAATGTGATTTAGATACATAACTTAAAATTTTCTAATAGCTACATTTTAAAAAAGTAAAAAAAACAAGTGAATTTCAATAATGTGTATTATTTAATTCAATATCCAAAATGCTATCATTTCTACAATGAATTGATATAAAACTTTTGACAGTTACATTATTTTTCATGCTTTAGTCTTCAGGAGCCAAGGTTACTTTTTATACTTACACATATCTCGGTTTGGACCAGCCATGTTACAAGTGCTCAATAGCCACATATGGCTAATGGCTACTATATTACAGAGCAGTAGTGGCCGAAGAGATGTGGGAATTACGCACAGAGCGAAGCAACCCAGTGAGAAAGCCTTGCAATGTTAAGTACAAGTGGGGAAGGAGCACAGGGGAGAAAAGAATCAAGAAAGCATCCAGATACAATTGTTTTAAACAAGTGATTTTGGAGGAAGATAATGGGAAACTTTGGGGAAATTTTTCCAATTGGTGGAAAGTCTAGTTGAAAAAATACATACATATATATATATATACACACACACACATACACACACACACACATACATACATATATATACACACACACATATATATACACATACACACACACACACACACACATGTTTACTCTTTACTGATTTATCTAGTCTAGTTCATTTTTATTTGGAGCTAGGAAAAAAACGCACATGGCATAGTCGAGATGTCAGATCATAATGAGAGAGAAGTTCGTAAGGAATTCTTTGAGGACCAGAGTTATTCCATTTGAGTGACTTAAGCTTCTTGAACCCTAGACCCCTTTAGTTTTCTAGATCAGAGGAGCATAATACATTTTAAATCATATTTCTTTTTTTTTCTGCTGATGAAAGAATGCATGCCTTTAGCTCATAGGTTCAGATGGTGCACATAAAACATCGGCTTCTTGGGCTTTTATTTTGATAGCATGGAGAGAGAGAGAGAGAGAGAGAGAGAAAGAGAAAGAGAGAGAGAGAGAGAGAGAGAGAGAGAGAAAGAGAGAGAAAGATTGAGAGAGAGAGAGACAGAGAGAGAGAGAAGCCAGGGAGACTGCGGATATGATTAGGAGTAAAACTTCTCTGGATGTATAATGTCAGCAGCACAAACTGTTTTCATTCTCCATGTTACTTAATGGCTAATCTAGAGATTGTACTGCCGTTTGCTGATAGAGCACAGTTTAAAACATTTTATCATTAATGTGACAGAGAGTTGGATAAAGAAAATGAAGCGTGATTATAAAATGCTAATTATCGTTCTCAAGTGCATATTGGGCATTCATGAATATTTGCGGCATAATTTGCTTTATTTATTATTTCTGTTTGGTTATAAATGTTAATTCAATTGCAGATGGTATGTTGGCAATTTACAGAGCTATAAAGTTATTTGGAAATCCTAATATTTTCTACCAAAATGTTTCATTAAGTGATGGATGAACTAAATTAAAAAGCCCCTGCTCTTTAGAGTTAAATACATTAATTGGCAAGTAGGGATTTCCATCTCTGCACTGGCTCCGTTAACTTTTTAAAGGAGGAGAGGACATGATTTCTAACTTAGAGTGGGGATTTTCTTCATGAGAAAGAGCAGGAGAAGGGAGGCGTCTTTCTCCTCCTACCCTCGTAATGTTTCTTCAAGGCTAAAATTTTCTTCATGTTCTGGTTCATAGCACTAAAGAAATATGCTCAAAGCCACATTCTTTTTTTTCCTGTACTTCATTGACGGTGTCAGAGACCGTGATGTTGACAATCAGGGTGTATTTATGTGTAACTGTGTGTGCGTGTGTGTGAGAAGGAGAAAGAGAGATTGTGTTTTCTCAAACCTCACTGATTACTTAAAAATACACATATGTTTTAGACCAGAGGTTGCCAAACTACAGCCCACAGGCTAAATCTGGCCCTTCACCTGCTTCAGTACAGCCAAAAGCTAAGAATATTATTTACAATTTAAGAGCTTGAAAAAAAATCTTAAAGAATAGAATATTTTAGGACACATGAAAATGATGTGAAATCAAATTCAGTGTTTATGAATAAAGTTTTTCTTGGAACACAGCCACGCCTATTCATTTATGAATTAATTGTCTATGGCAGCTTTCACCCTACCCCAGCAGAGTTGAGTGTCTGCGGTAGAGACTATATGGTCTACAGCTTAAAAGGTTTGCATCTGGCCCTTCACAGAAGGAGCCGGCCAAGCCTTGGATTAGACTACTTAAGACATAGTTAACAAAATGGAAGCCTTATTCTCCTCTCTCTCACTCTCTCTCTCTCAACTTATATACAAAATGTTTGGAACCATAGAACTTTGGGAGAACAAATAGGTTCAAAACACAGCTCTTTGTTTTTGAAAGTGGGGAAGGAGATTATAAATATGAGCCCTAGCTCCCATCTTTTGTGGTGATGTTGGTAATTAAAAGGAGTGATATTATATGACTAATGTAAATAATTTTGTGCTTCACATACCCACAATATGCTCACAACATCCTCTGCCCACCCCTAGATAAGAATAAAAGTAAAGATTCTTTTCTTTTATTGTCAAATTAAAAACATAAACTAAGCCAGGTTCCTGGATCGTTCTACTGGTGTTAACAATTAAGGATTGTACATGGAAGCACAGTAATATCAGGAAATACGGCTACCTTACATAACTCATTTGGAAAAATGCCATTCTTTACTAAGAAATACTGTGCTTAATTAATTCGTGCTCCTAGGAGGTCAACCTGGGGCACTCATTATGGCCTTAATTGGTGGTATAAATCCTGAGACCCCAGAGGAAAACACGTTGTGTGGTTAGTGGTCTCTGGCCCTTTGGCTGATCATGCACCGGTGCCGGCCCCATTTTGGAGAGTGACAGCTTCAGGTTTTGATGGCTTTGGGTCTGGCCACAGTGATATTGAGTTTAAAGGCCAATGTGCAATAAGAAAAGAAACACAATGACTGCCCTGGTGTTTTGCATTAAACAGTGTGAGACAACCCCACTACCTTCTGACTTGGAAAAATGAGTTTCTTTGAACTCTGGTTTTTCGTATTAAATTATATTCATTATACAGCCCATCTGGAATCTCCTGCCAGGCCAAAAATCATCGTACAGACATTAGCAAAAGGAAGTTAAATGTAATTTTTTTAATTGTATACTTTTCATTTCTATTTATTTTTCCCCCCTTTTTATTGGAGAAACCAGATGGAAAAAAAGGCAGGAGCCTCTCCTTCACTCTGGTTCCCTTCGGGAGCAGAGGCAGAACGGTCCCGGCTGTGGCCCCTCTCGTGTGCTGACTAGAGGTGATGATGGGCCTGTCTAGATTCCGGGGATAATTGCTGGAAAGGTCAGGAGTTCAATTTGAAGCTCGCCCTGGATTGGGGTGCTGAGGTTTGGAGAGTAAGAACAGCATGGTGGCTAACTTTGGGCTTTCCTTGATGTGGGTTGCCACAAATTATATTCGACAGTGTGGAAATGGAACTCACAAATGTCACATGTGATGCGGTTCATTTTTGTGTCCTGGTATTGACTTGGTTATTTTGTTGGGAGTTGTCTGTTTGCTGGATCTTGACTCCGTGCAATAAGGCCCCATATTTGGAAGACTTTTGGCTCTCTTCATCTCTTTACATTTACCAAATCAGACATGCCTCACAAAACGTACAGACCTGAGGCTCATGCTGGGGACATGTGGGTGTGTGTTTCCTTGTTCAGAAGCATGGAAATCTCAAACGTCAGCACTAGAAGGTACGTAGAGATCATTTCAAAGGTGTGAAATGGAACTGCACTAGCCATTCCACAGTTGCCGGCGGTCCCAAAGCCAGTTCGAGGCAGAGTGTAAAACCAGCTCACAGCCCTTTGAACTTCCATTTGGGTGCTTTTCCTCTTTGGCTATCCTACTACCCTGGCAAAAGGTGTTTGGCAAACTGAATCATTCCTCCACACCGCCCTCCACCCAACCACATGAGCAAATATTTACTGAAAGCCAGGTATGGTACTAGATTTGGTGCTGAGAATAAAAAAGCTAAAGAGTTATGACAAGTCTTCAACTTGATAAACTACATCAGAACAAATCTATCGTCTCTATCTGTTTACACTCTTATCACTCATCTGTTGATTCACTCAAGTGAATTCCTGAGTTGCTGTGTTTGGAAGGGATATTTTAAGTTCAGATAACGGTGAGATACTCTTGGCAATATACTGACATAGCAGGTACCTGTGGGCATTTCTTGATGATGGTCTTGGGGGTTTAAAGGGAGAATAATTAGGGTTCATTTTGAATTTCTAGTAGTGAATCCTTGTATCCTATGTACAATTTTATTTCAATCAGAGATTAGTAATTTCATTATCTAAATATATTTTCAGTGCTCTAAGTATTTTCTTTAGACCGGGACGAGGTCTTCAAGCACACCTGGAAAGGATATCATTTGATATATGTTTTCATGCTTTATGACAGGGGATCCCAACCCCTGGGGCACAGACCAGTACTGGTCCATGGCCTGTTAGGAACTGGGCCGCACAGCAGGAGGTGAGCAGCAAGTGACTGAGCGAAGCTTCATCTGTATTTGCACCTGCTCCCCAGCGCTAGCATCACCGCCTCAGCTCCACCTCAGATCATCAGGCATGAGATTCTCATAGGAGCACCGGTCCCTGGTACCAAAAAGGTTGGGGACCACTGCTTTACAACATACCTGAGATTCGAAGGGCAGCGGGAGGAGGATGCTCTTCCTTCTCACTTAACACGATGATTGCCTTTGTGCCTGGATGTTGACATGAAGTGTCTGCTGTCACTTATTTCCTCAGTTAAGAGCTTCTTTAAGGACCCTGGCCCTGTCTTACCCTCATTCATGCTTGACACAGTAATAGACACATCACCCACGTAAATAACAAGTCCAGGTTTTCCTTTCCTTAGAAGTGTGTTAAAGATATGTCCACTAAATGGGTTACTTTGGCTTTAAATAATAGACCCCATAGCTGCTTCTCTCTTCCTCAAAGTGAGAGGTGGTTTCATATACCACTCTCCACTTTCAACAAAGCAGATAAGGTATCAACACAATTAAAAGTGAAAAATAATCTGTCCGCTTTGCCGGTAGTAAATGCTTACAGAACACACACTGATACAATAGATTTTAAATAATTTATGTCTGGCACTTTTTTTTTCAATCTGTAAATGAGGACACCTAATGCGGAATGGCCAGCGTGATACTTTATCCTTCCCCCATTAAGATAACAAGATGAGGGGCAATGATTCAGATCGGTATATTTTTGGAGCACGGCGTGGATAAAAATTAAAAATTAAAGGAGATGATGCCCTGAAATACTTTGGGTAAGCAAGCTCATAAAAGCCATTTGGAAACCTGAAATTATAAATGAATTTAGAGTCTCCTAAAAGCCCTTTCTGTTTTCTTGGCAGAATTAAAGCATTCCTTTTGTGTCACTGCCTTTCACCAGGTTTGTTCTAATGCTCGCTAAGGTGTAATGCTCAGCCCTAATGTGTCTCTTGCAACGTCTTTGGTCTGAACGAAGTAAACTTCAGGTGATGTTAAAAACAAATAGGAATTAATATGTGATGGATTATGTCTTCCCCCTAAAGACATGTTAGATCTCAAATTACCGGGATCATGTGATTCACAACTTATTTTTCAGTCTTGAGCTGATGGTTGATCCAATCCTGAAGGATTTACCCAGCTGCTATAACTCCTGTTGGCAGTAAAGGGAATTGCCCCCACAAATCCCTAAAGTCTAGGGACATTGCTGTCCCACAAAACAAAACTGCTAAGCTGTTTATAAAAAGTCATTCAATCCTTTGGTGGCTAAATGTAGCTGGATCATGATTTATGGGGGCCTAGCTCTTTTCCCTACACCTGCTTATGGACATTTTTTTAATTATTCATTTGAGAAAACTCTGGATAAAAATATCAGTCCTAAAAATGTGTGTGTTCCAAGGAAGAACGCCAACAACATCCAAGGAAATTTCCAGTCCTGTTTGATGTAAGGAAAATAATTCCCCAGTTCCATATATAGATGCTCATGAGTGCTTTTAGATAGGTTCAAAATAAACACGCCCTCCTAAGTTATCTTCTTTGTCCTTCTGGAGAAAATTAGAAGGGAAAATAATGTT
The DNA here is from genome assembly GCF_000151845.1 of Pteropus vampyrus. Classification (NCBI taxonomy): domain Eukaryota; kingdom Metazoa; phylum Chordata; class Mammalia; order Chiroptera; family Pteropodidae; genus Pteropus; species Pteropus vampyrus. The sequence continues at coordinate 11,380,883 of NW_011888782.1, forward strand.
CTATGGAAGAATCTTCTGAAAAGAGCAAAAATAGGGTCAAACACTCTCAGAGCTTCCAGGTGAGGCTTTCTGGCTTGGGGAGCCAGATCTGACACCCCTTCTTCTGGACCAGAGTATGATATCAGGCACAGCTATCTGCTAACAAGCTCGTCCTAGGCAGCAGAAGGCTTTGGGAAGTAGCCACTGAGGAGAAAAATGTAATTTTGATACAGGAAATAGAAGAACATACAGGTTTTCACTCAAGATAGATGTTTCTTCGTCTAAAGCCAGCAATTTTGGAAAATGAAGCTAAGACTTTAAAAGTAAGGGCTCTGTCAGGGAAAATAAAACAGGTCCCCCTACATCCATTAGGCCGCTTTTAATTGAAAACTGGAGTACAATCTAACTAATTGTCAGGTACCTCTTTTATTACTTAGACCATTTACCCCCTTCTCTCCAGTATAATCAGAAGGCAGCTACTCTTTTTAGCAACTAAAGTCAAGTATGAAATGGAAAAGCAGAGAAATAACACTTAAAAAATTGATTGTGTATATTCTGTCAGATTTTCTCTTATAAAATAGGTACAGAAAGTACAAAAGTTAAGTTCCTCAAAACAGTAGTAGCTCCAGGATTGTATTTTTATATAGCATGGTACTTAGGTGGAAGCTATAATGTGCTAATTGCAGGCAAGTTCATGTTGTTTGAAAGAGTTTTACCTATTGCTTTGGGGACCTACTTAATTTCAAATCTTGGCACTGTGCTGACATAATATAGCAACTTTAATTTTAAAGATCAAGAAAGAGGAGCTGTGGGTGAAATTTGAGCCTATTTCTTGCTAATTTAGAATAAGAAAGAAGGGAGGTTGGGATAACTCATCAAGTTAGGATGTCCGTCTGAATTTATGATACTGGAATTTTACTATTGAAAATATAACCTCCCGTTTCCTTTTTTTATATTTCAGGAATTTTGCTGGTGGTTATATTTATTGAATTTAGGTTTTTATTTTGACCTTTCATTTCCTCTCTTTTCTTCGACGTGGAATCTCCATATGACATCTAAAAGGCAAAATAACTTGTATATGTTACTTTTTTAATTATCAAAGGTACACATGTTCCATCACAAGGATGGTTATGCTTGCAAAGGACCTCTGCTTGCAAAGGACTCCTGTTTTGAGGGAGAATGAGACACAAAGATCAATCATTGCAATGTTGCGGAATGAATGTTACAGCAGGGTATGCTAGGGTGGTGAGTGGGGAGTCACAGATGCCTAACCACTCTTGGGGCTGTATTTCAGAGCATGAGCTGGTGTGAACCAAAGGACAAGGCAGGGAAGGGACTTTTGAGTTATAGGGAACAGCATGGGTAAAGGCTCAGAGGAAAGAGAAAACTCAAGGTTTGGGGGGCCTGGATAAGTACAATTGGACAAAGGGCATGTACAACTTTGAGAGAAACATAAAAGAGAGCTATTTTGGGACATTTTCGCCATAAAATCATTGAGAATTAAAAATGGTTCAGGCATGCTCTAAACCATTTTGTTGATGATCTCAGTGTTTAAAGGTTGTGGATTTGGGATAATGCACTGTAACAGATCTTAGCCTGGAATCACCGTGGCTTTTCCATACAAGGGCAGAATCTATTTTGAAAGCTGAAGCTTAAGCAGTATTTTCTCAATGAACTGATAGCGAGGTTTTTTGTGCTATCAGAGCAGAGAAGCAGAAGGCTGCGTCCAATAAATACCCATTATTTTAGTTGTCTGACTCTTGAAATCTTAAATGGCTTCCCTTCTCCTACTTGTTCTTCCTCTAGGATTTCTTCCTCTTCACTTCAGATTCAGGATGTAACCACGTTTAAAATGAGTCAGAAAAATTCCAGTGAGAAGATTCCAGAATGGTCCTGAAAATTAAATTAACTTGGAAAAAGTACAACAAATTGTGGACAAGCATATTTTTCTTTTCTAATTTTGGCCCTTCTTAACATCGTAAAACAATGCAAGCACATCCTAATTATCGGTGTCTGTGAATGGCCTTTGAATCATGTGATATGCAGAGTTGCTACAGTGTGTACATTGTCATCAGCCATCGGTTGTGACAGAGCTAAGTCCTGACTGTGTTGATGGTGAAATGTTGCATGCCAAACTTCTAAAAGAGATTTAAAAACTCATGCTCTCTGACAGAATTTAAGTAGATTTGAGCATGTTTTGGCTCTTGTCTCCTTCTGCTTACCTTTTTTTCCCTTCTTCAGTACAGAGGAGGATCTTTAATTTGGGTCCAGATGAGATTTAGTAATTGATGTGCAAAGCAGCTGGAGTCTGCTAACTCCTGGGCTGAAGCTTAGGAGCTATTTTGGGGTATTTTCTCCGTAAAATAATTGAGAATTAAAAAAACTTAAATACATTGGCTTCTCGCCCTGTTATATTTAGAGTAACCCTGATAATAAATCGGTTACTATGGATTTCACCATGGAAGGGCACAAAATAACTGACCCAAGCAATCTAGAAAACAGATGTCTTTGGTTGGTTTAAAGGAAATTCTCAAGACCAGATTTAAAGACAGCTCTGCGGAGCCCAGTGACATCGTCCATTTTAGAGTTTTTTTTCTGCCTTAAATTTTTCTCCCTGCCATCTCTCAACTCAAATTCTTGAGAAGAGTAGAAGTGGTCCCCATGATACTGTATTTATAATATTTAACCTGCTCATCAGAAATTCTTTGGGTAACAGATTAACTTTTCAATCTCATATTCTTCACTTTCTTTCTCATTTACTCTCTGTGTGGATGGCTCCCACATCGGGGTCAGAATGAGCTTCTGGGCACCCTCCTGAAATTACGCCTAAATATATATGCTATTAGGGAAGAAATTTTATCCAATTCTGAAAAAGTTCTCTGTATTCTTTCTCTTCCTTCTAGCCCTCTCCGAAGCCCCTTATGTGTAAAGGAATTAAAGTTTAGTAGTAGAACATAAACTACCTCCTGAATGGTTTCCCTTTCTGGCTCTTGCTGGGGCCATAGAATTGCTCAGAAGCTTCAGGGGTCGTCCTGAAGGGAATCATGTGGTTGTGGTGGATTTGCTTAATTCTGTCTCATCTACAATCTTAAGACTAGCTTTATAGTCAACCAAAGGTTAAGAGAGACCATCCAAGACTTCACATCTTCACAAAGGAAAAAGGTTGGAAATCTTTGCTGTAGATGGTATTGTAGGGCCAGGACTGGCTTCCTAATTTGCAGGAATCTGTCTACGGCCATGCTACCCTGAACATGCCCGACCCCATCTGATCTCGGAAGCTAAGCAGGGTCAGGCCTGGTTAGTACTTGGATGGGAGACCACCTAGGAAGACCAGGTTCTGTAGGCATAAAAAAATTAAAAAAATAAGGGATTGTAAGCTGACAAGGTCCTTGCAATCTGTGAGGTCAACCAAAAGTTGACCTAAGTAAATAAATAAATTACAGGAACTCATGCAAAATGAAAATGCTTGCGTCTTGTTCCAAAGTTTCAGAATTTCAAGACAGCGACAGCAGAGCAGTAAACCAAGCATGAGGTCCTTCTAAGTGTGAGGCCCTGTGTGACTGTACAGGTTGTACATCCCTTAAGCTGGGCCTGGCCTGTAGCAGATCTTTTTACGTTTTGAAAATAACTGTTCTAACTAGTAGTGTTTACTTGCCTTATGAAATTCTCTATCCCAAAGTTTTGTTTTGAGATTATTGATCGTAAAACCTGATGATTAAATGCCTACAATTAGAATGAGGTTATAATAATCAAACCTATATGATAGCTGGCCACTTTAAAATATTATTTTAAACAAGGTCACGTTTTACAAATTGGAAAAAGATATATATATATATTTTTTTTTTACCTAAATTAAAAGACATTTTATCCGACTGATTAATCTCTCCTTACTGTGGGTTTTCAGTTTATATTACCTAGTAGCATTTCTTCCCTGGATCATGTTCCTGTAAAATAAAGAATATTGTGACCTGAATACATTGGCTCGCTGCCCTTCCTGGGACATCTAAACTGTGCAAGTGTAGACCTTGGTCTCTGATGTTGTGAGTTCAGGTTCTCGGTTAAGAGCACTGGCCGCCTTTTTATTGGTATTCCCAGGGAGTTTTAATTAATTGAGGATTAAAAGGATTGAGAGCATTGGCCTCTGGGTCTAACAGGGGTTGAGCTCTCAGGGGTTCACCTGACAAAGTCCAGGAAAATACCATAATCACAGTCTTCCGGAAAGATTGGTTCCCACGGAGACGATGTTTTTGCTAAATCTGTAGTCATTGCCTTCTTTAGAACCATCTTTCTAGGCATCTCCCAAAATAAAGGTTTGCCTTTCTAACCTAGGCAAGAGTGAATGTGCCAAGGAAACTTCTGTTCTGAGGAAGTTGAAAGGAGACAGCCTAAAATACAGGGTCAGGTTCAAAGTGAAAGGACAAAAGAGACATTTTCCCAGTTAGCAGGCAAGAGGCGCTGTAGAATAAAGGGCCTTATAGAAGCCATGACTATTAAACTCCGGAGTGCTTAATCTTCGCTATTGTCATTCATTCAGCTTTACTAAATTCTTAACAGTGGGACCTTGTCCTGGTGGGAATTTTTTTTTTTTTTTAAACAAAAAAATAACTCTGAGCCTCTACCTCTTCGGACAACTCAACTTTCTTGTTTGGAGTATAAATCTTACGTTGTTTTCCTTTTTCTGGCTCAGAGTGTGGCCCCCTCCCTAAGTTGACTTGTTCAATGTGCTTTTCGTTACATTCATGCCCACCCTCCCTGCTTAGGAGGAAACTCTCCGTTTGTCATCAAAATAGTAGGCTGTTTTTCTACTTTCTCCCTCCCTCTCACCCATTGTCTTTCAGTGGGGTGAAAAGGTCTTTACTTTTCTCTTTCTCCCTCCCAAATCTCGCTATTAATAACTTTTCAAACATTGTCACGCATAGACTTCCACTAGCTCCGAGGGTGTTTTTTGTTTGTTTAAGGCAACGTGTTTCCTGGTCTGAAAACCGGGTTTCCCAAAGTAGCTGTGATGGGATTATTCCATACTCACCTCCCACCGGCAGCATCTTTGCTTCTGGATGGAAATGGAAATTGCAGCTCTGGGACCCCAGCACCTCACTGTGCTCCATCCAGCCTTGCGGCCTGGGGGAAGGACTGCTCGGGGCAGCCACCTGGTCACTTCTTGATTGAGATGGGGTTGAAGTCTTTTCCTTTTCATGACCAAGGAAAAATGACTAAGTGACTTCTTGCTTTCTTTTCTTTCACTCTGGAAGGAGAATTTTGTGTGGGATAGAAATTAACTCTGCAAAAACCCGTGCAAACAGATGCGCTTCTCACTCTCCTCTTTGGGTGAATTTCTCCTGATCCAATGCTTTTATGATTAATACAGTATCAGTTTTTCTTTTAAAAAAATAAGGAAAGAAAATAGTTTTTACTTAGTGCCTTTCTTCAAATGATCATGATGCGTTCGACACATGTGAAACCCTATATAAATGGTTCTAAGGCTAAAAAGCAACTTCTATTCAAAACACTGTAGTATAAATTCTTACAAGCAACGTTATGATTAAATGAGTCAGCAGATTGCAGAGTTATTTCAGAAATCAAGAATTTTAGGGCTGCGTTCCTGCCCAGACCTGAGGGCAGGCTCAGGGTTTTAGTATTTGTATTGATACTCAGAGCCCACTATCTACTTAACTATGTGCAAAACAATAACATGATGAAATCAGTGATTCACAGCTTCCTGAATAATCTTTGCAGACTGTAATTCTGACCCTAACCATCTCCTGCACGGAAGAGTAAGGGCCTCCCCAGTAAGTGCGTGAAGTGCCTGGCATGGTCATCATGGTCTTCCTCAGTCTGAATATCAATCCCGTTTTCCAGTTGTGGTCTCTCTCTCTCTCTCTCTCTCTCTCTCTCTCTCTCTCTCTCTCTCTCTCTCTCTCTCTCTCTCTCTCTCTCACACACACACACACACACACACACACACAGATCCATTCATCCCCATTATCCACATCTCTGCCTACCTGGACCACTGGCCCTTTCCTGCACTTTCTCACCCCTGACCTCTGCTGCTTATCCATAACGGTAAAAGCCTACCCCTTCTTTAGAGCTGGAAATAAGAGTCAGTTCTCCTCTATTTCTTTTGAGTTCCTATGACCTTTACTCCGTAGATATTTTATGTGTACCTACTATGTGACCTTTACTCCGTAGATATTTTATGTGTGCCAGGCACTCTCCTGGGTATTTTTTCACTTTCTGCTTCCATTAAAGTTTTTATCATTCTGCTTGGTGGCCTCTGCTATTTACTGTTCACTCAACTTATCATTATTGGTTGATTGAGAAAGGGCAGAAACCATACTTATACAGTTGAGACGATAAGGGGCTCTGACCCCCATGCAGTCAAAAGTTAGTGTGTAACTTTTGAATTCCCAAAAATTTAACCACTAATAGCCTACTGTTGACCAGAAGCCCTACTAATAACATAAGTCAATTAATACACATTTTTTACAACAAAATAAGCTAGAGACAAGAAAATGTTATTAAAATCATAAAGAAGAGAAAATATATTTACAGTATTGTATGAGTTTATTGAAAAAATCCATATGTGAATAGACTGGCGCAGTTCAAACTCGTGTTATTCAAAGGTCAACTGTACATCTTAGTATGCCCAAGGGAGCCCACTGTACCAACTCCAGTTGATTGGCATTCGATGAATGAATCGGTATGTGAATGAGTAAATACAGAGATGGGCTTTGAAATCACGAGGCTGTCTACCCACAAAAGCCTATATTGTTAAGAGATTCAGGACGGTGTTCCATCTTTGGGAATCTTTATTTTAAACTGTAAATGTATATTGGAAATTGTTCAGAAGAAAGCTTTGAGAAAAGGAGTTTCGTCAATAACCATAGATACCATTCGTGGAGTACTTGCTATGTGCTGGGCATCGTGCTGATACTTTATGGGCATTCCCTAATTGGGTACATTCAGTAACTGCAGGAGGTAAGTATTTTTATTATGCCCATTTTACAGATGAGAAAAACTGAGGCCTTAGTGTAACTCACTCAACATCACTCAGTGACAGACAGATCAACTCCTCATGTGCCTGAAGTAAAGACTAATTCTTAATCTCTAGGCCAGTATCTAAACTGACAAAACTCTGTGGGAGAGGATGAGAGTATTATGTGTAACAACACCCGAAATCTAGAAGGTCAAACAAGATCTATGAATGGAAAAAAAAAATTACAAGAATTAGAGTAATGATTTGAGAGTATTAGAGGAGGGAAGGTAACTTAATCTCATATCCAGATAAGAAGAGAGTGACCTGAACAACTTTTCTCCATGCCCTCTATAGAGTTGGGATTTGAGACAAGCCCATCAAAGGAATTATTAATTTTAGATTTTAAGATATAGGGGAATATTTAGTTTTAAAAGAGACAGTTATTTTTCCTTTTGATTTAGGATTGTCTCTGCACTTTAGCTAATAGAGGATTAGTTAGAACAATGGTGCCTCATATCCCCGACGGGAAACAGAAGTAATCTGAATCAGATATGGGCGCTCCATGAGTATTACTAAGACATGAAGCGTGAACCAGATGGCTCTAACGCATATGTGGCCTTCTCTACCACGAGTATTTTTTTTTTCCCTTTTGGGTGCAACCCCCCTCCTTTGATAGCAAAAGTAGAAGAGCATAAGCTAAGAAAGGTAGAAAAATCTATGATTAGAAAACACTTAACTCAGTTTGTGACGAAGAGCTATCTTCTTGTTCTAGGTAATTAGAGTGTTAATTATGCTACTGACCATGACTGTCACAAACAACAGAAGTCATGGTTAACTCATAGAAGCCATAATTAGACAACAGAAGTCATAGTTAACCAACAAAAGTCATGATTAATTAACAGGAGTCATGATTAACCAACAGAGGTTACGATTAACAACAGAAATAATAGTTAATCAGCACAAATCATAGTTAACCAACAGCAATCCTGATTGACTAACCTGATTACAACTAAAATCAGTGGATCTTTTACTAACTTCAGAGAAATCTGGTTGCTTACTTTCTTAAGTACAGATAATATCATCATCAAGGAATATATTATTATTGAAGAATTTTTTTTTATGGCATTAAGGTATAATATATCCGAGACTATCCCTCTGGCTCTGGTTATAGTTGAAGACTTCATCAATACATTCACTCATTCGGCATTTATTTACTGAATATCTACTGTGTGTCAGGATCTGTCCCAGCCCTGGGGATATGTATCAGTATAATTTTATTAGGTGTTGAAATATTGAAATACTTTTCTACCAGTTGTTTTAACAGCCGTTACTTTGAGTCTTTCCTTCTCCCTAGCCGAGTCCACTGTCTTGATTCCAAGGAAACCATATTAAGTGCTGCTCAGAGACCAGTTTAGAGCCCACGACCTGCCTGCTTCGGTTCTGGGGAACCAGCCCCCATGCTCATTTTTCTCCCCTGTCAGGGAGGCCTGGATCCCAGCAAGGAAGATGTCACACTCGGTGGAGGTACTGTGACACCTTAATGTGGCAATCCACGATGCCCATTCAACTCCCTGAGGCTGTGACCACTGGGCAAAGGCTGGCATCCCCCTGTGTCGCCCATTTAAACTCTGAGGTAGACAGTCCTATTTTAGTATATCATATTTAAATAGGTATAATAGAGAGGGAAAAGCAAAAAATCAAGGTTGCCTAAAAGAGGAAGCATTCATGTGTGCTTGGATCTGTCAGAGAGGGCTTCCTGGATGAGGTGACATATATCTTGAAGACCTGATAGAAGTTTTCTGGGTTTACTTGGAAAAGGATGTTCTGGGGAAGTGAAATTGTGGTGTCAGCAACCCTAGACTTAGTGTCAGAAAACTAGACCTGCAAACTCATAGCCATGAACGTGGGGCCGGTTATTAGAGCGTTCCAGCTTCAATCCAGCCACAGCTACCTGCCTGAGGTCCCTCACAGAGATGTTTGGGAATCTTTATTTTAAACTGTAAATGTATATTGGAAATTGTTCAGAAGAAAGCTTTGAGAAAAAGAGTTTCGTCAATAACCATAGATACCATTCGTGGAGTACTTGCTATGTGCTGGGCATCGTGCTGATACTTTATGGGCATTCCCTAACTGGGTACATTCAGTAACTGCAGGAGGTAAGTATTTTTATTATGCCCATTTTACAGATGAGAAAAACTGAGGCCTTAGTGTAACTCACTCAACATCACTCAGTGACAGACAGATCAACTCCTCATGTGCCTGAAGTAAAGACTAATTCTTAATCTCTAGGCCAGTATCTAAACTGACAAAACTCTGTGGGAGAGGATGAGAGTATTATGTGTAACAACACCTGAAATCTAGGAGGTCAAACAAGATCTATGAATGGAAAAAAATAATTACAAGAATTAGAGTAATGATTTGAGAGTATTAGAGGAGGGAAGGTAACTTAATCTCATATCCAGATAAGAAGAGAGTGACCTGAACAACTTTTCTCCATGCCCTCTATAGAGTTGGGATTTGAGACAAGCCCATCAAAGGAATTATTAATTTTAGATTTTAAGATATAGGGGAATATTTAGTTTTAAAAGAGACAGTTATTTTTCCTTTTGATTTAGGATTGTCTCTGCACTTTAGCTAATAGAGGATTAGTTAGAACAATGGTGCCTCATATCCCCGACGGGAAACAGAAGTAATCTGAATCAGATATGGGCGCTCCATGAGTATTACTAAGACATGAAGCGTGAACCAGATGGCTCTAATGCATATGTGGCCTTCTCTACCACGAGTATTTTTTTTTTTCCTTTTTGGTTGCACCTCTCTTCTTTGATAGCAAAAGTAGAAGAGCATAAGCTAAGAAAGGTAGAAAAATCTATGATTAGAAAACACTTAACTCAGTTTGTGACGAAGAGCTATCTTCTTGTTCTAGGTAATTAGAGTGTTAATTATGCTACTGACCATGACTGTCACAAACAACAGAAGTCATGGTTAACTCATAGAAGCCATAATTAGACAACAGAAGTCATAGTTAACCAACAAAAGTCATGATTAATTAACAGGAGTCATGATTAACCAACAGAGGTTACGATTAACAACAGAAATAATAGTTAATCAGCACAAATCATAGTTAACCAACAGCAATCCTGATTGACTAACCTGATTACAACTAAAATCAGTGGATCTTTTACTAACTTCAGAGAAATCTGGTTGCTTACTTTCTTAAGTACAGATAATATCATCATCAAGGAATATATTATTATTGAAGAATTTTTTTTTATGGCATTAAGGTATAATATATCCGAGACTATCCCTCTGGCTCTGGTTATAGTTGAAGACTTCATCAATACATTCACTCATTCGGCATTTATTTACTGAATATCTACTGTGTGTCAGGATCTGTCCCAGCCCTGGGGATATGTATCAGTATAATTTTATTAGGTGTTGAAATATTGAAATACTTTTCTACCAGTTGTTTTAACAGCCGTTACTTTGAGTCTTTCCTTCTCCCTAGCCGAGTCCACTGTCTTGATTCCAAGGAAACCATATTAAGTGCTGCTCAGAGACCAGTTTAGAGCCCACGACCTGCCTGCTTCGGTTCTGGGGAACCAGCCCCCATGCTCATTTTTCTCCCCTGTCAGGGAGGCCTGGATCCCAGCAAGGAAGATGTCACACTCGGTGGAGGTACTGTGACACCTTAATGTGGCAATCCACGATGCCCATTCAACTCCCTGAGGCTGTGACCACTGGGCAAAGGCTGGCATCCCCCTGTGTCACCCATTTAAACTCTGAGGTAGACAGTCCTATTTTAGTATATCATACTTAAATAGGTATAATAGAGAGGGAAAAGCAAAAAATCAAGGTTGCCTAAAAGAGGAAGCATTCATGTGTGCTTGGATCTGTCAGAGAGGGCTTCCTGGATGAGGTGACATATATCTTGAAGACCTGATAGAAGTTTTCTGGGTTTACTTGGAAAAGGATGTTCTGGGGAAGTGAAATTGTGGTGTCAGCAACCCTAGACTTAGTGTCAGAAAACTAGACCTGCAAACTCATAGCCATGAACGTGGGGCCGGTTATTAGAGCGTTCCAGCTTCAATCCAGCCACAGTTACCTGCCTGAGGTCCCTCACAGAGGTGTTGTGATGACTCAGATTCAAAATAAATGTACAAGCCATCTGAAAGCCCTCTTGTTGGTGTCCTGTAAGCGCTAGGTTAGTCCCAAGAAATTGCTGTTTTTGCCCATACAGGTGGAGGGTATGTCCTCCCTTAGTCTTCAGACACCACTTACTCCTTGGCCATTGTCTTTGTCCACAGAAACACTCTCATTCCCAACTCTGAAGCTATTCCAACTCGTCACTCCCTGGTGCTTACACATTGGGATCACAGAAATTTATACCTGGAAAAGATCTTAGAAATAAGCCACCCAGCTCCTCACTTAGGAGAGGAGAACTTAGCCCCCCAGGGCTGTGACCTGCCCAAAGCCGCACAGCAGCAATGAGGCAGCTGCAGCACAGACCCTTGCCATCCCCTCCAGGTTCTTCCTCTTCTGCCTCCCATCTCCTCTCCCCTTGGGCTGCTCCTCCAAACAGGGCCAAATCCTTCCTCTTTATATGCCTAGCTTTTCAGTCTTTCCTCCTCCAGATGTGTCTTTATCCATCCACTGGCTTCAGAACTATTACACTTGAACACAGTGCTTTAAAGCCCATTTTTACATATGACCAGTTTTGTGTTACAGCTTTGTTTCCCAAAGTATAAGATTCCCAATTTTAAGTGGTAAGGATTCATGGCTTTAAATCACATTGATTTGGATAGTGAGAAACTTGTTTCTTTTCTCTGAATTTCTAAAAGAGGAAGTCTCAGATCAGAGCTGATCTGTCTGTAATGCTTGCTTAGCTCCTTGTGCAGCGAGAAGTGAAGAGGCCTGGGGCTCCAAGCTCTTAGCAGATCCAGTGTCCAGCCAGACTGAAATTACATCTGATTATTGTTTCATTGGACTTCCATTTTATTTATTTTATGAGTACCTTCTAATATTGACGGTTGGTGCTAGTTTTCCAATTAAGCCAGAGATTAAAAGTTTCCATTTTAAATAGTGTTAAGTATAAAAAGAGTCAACCTAAATAAAAATATTAAGTAAATAAAATTGAGGTGGCATGAAACCATGATGCCACCCTCACATACACACATACACACGAATGTGCACATATACACGTACGCACTAGGTCCTCAAAGCAGTGGTCTAAGAAAAAGCAGGTTTTATGGAACTATTCACGTGTCGACTGGGGAGAAGGAAGATTTGTACAATGTAAACATCTCTTTGGCCTCAGAAGGCATTTCTGTTTCCCCAACCCATGTATAAAAATACCTCCCAACATATATTTTAGTCAGCAAGTATTCTACCTTGATGAAAATGATTTACTGAAACTTAGACCTTCTCCTGAAATCCAGCCAAAAATCTGATTTGGAAAACCAAGAAGTCCTATTTAGTTTCTGTCATCATTGTTACTGAACCACACCGACTGGCTAATTAGTGACATATAAAGTTCTTTAATTCTGTCTTCTTCTTTCATCTGAGAATCATGAGGTTGTTTTTCTATCCTCAGTGGTCACTCACTAAGAATTTGCTGAACTGGATATTCAGTTTTTACTAAATAGAGGTCACCTTCGTCCATACCTCACTCGCTTCACACCTGCGGAAAAGACCGGAACTTCCATTGTGTCAATGTTTTTTGGCAGGAGAGCAATGAAGTTTTTGTAAATTGAGTTTGTACATCTGGCAGCCAAAAGTGTCCTGTAGGTATTTTTTTGCAGGAAAAGATGTGTTTTGAGGTGACCACTCTGCACAGATTCTGTTAGGGTTTCAAAGTATTTGTAGCCTGTTATTTTAGATTCTGAGCATATTTGTAGCTCCAGAGGTACAAAAATAAACTGTGTTTTCTTGGAAAATGTGTGTGTCTGGGATGTGACAGGAGTTGCAACCTTAAACAAGACTTCCAGGCATTTACAGTCGAACCATGCCAGTAAAAATATGTTTATTTAGACATTAAAATCCTAGGGTGCCGATGTAAATATCCTAAAGAATGGGTGTTGTATGAGCTTTCTTTGCTAATGTGCTTTAGCTTTGAATGTTTTTAGTTTGACTCCTGGAGTGTTAATGAACTAGAGGGTAAGTTGAACTCAGATGGTGAGAGTCTTATTTGCTGTTCAGCACATTTGGTGGTGTGTTTCTTCCATTCAGGAGAGATTGTTTCTGATGTAGGTAAAAGTCACATCTCACTTGAGAGTGTAAAATTTCTTGCTTTTAATACTCATAGCAACATAGAGGTTTTGTTGGGCAATAGAAGAGAGAAAAGGCAGCAGGCATACCTTTCACGCCCTCTTTATTCATATTATTTAATAAGCATCACTAAATTATCTGTCGTCTGCAAAGCTGTATGGTAGCAATGGGGAGGACAAAGAGAAGGTCGGGACCCTGTGCTCATGGAGCTGAAAGCCTTCTTTATTTCATCAGGGTTTCATAAAAATTAGGATAAATTGCCTCTTTTGTCAAAATATAATTTTCAAAGAGTTAAAAAAATTACTCATTAAATGTTCAGTAAGCGCACACTGAAGACTTATTTAACTCATTAATGAGGGAACTAGTAGAGTGAAAAACTGGGTCAAAAGAGGATATGAAAAAATATCTAGGTAAGTAGGTAGGTAGGTAGATAGGATGGATGGATGGATGGATGGATGGATGGATGGATGGATGGATGGATGGATGGAGTGAAAAGAAAGAAGGATGCTGGATTAAGGTTTCAAGTTAGATACAAAACTGGTCAATGTCCTACAAGGCAATATTAAACAACAATTTGGGGGATTATATTTCAACCAAGCAGAAATCCTTTGCCCTTGTACTAGACAAATATTATTTGTAGTTTACTGGTCTTCTACGATACTTAAAGAGTCTGGGTCTAATCAGGAGTAAATGCTGTAAGTCAAACAAAGTTATATTTCTCAAGAGCGTTAGATGACTAAGTAGGTAAGCTGGTCCATCAGTGCTGCCGTACAGCACTGCCCAATAGAACTTTTCTCAGTGATGAAAATATTCTGTACGTGGGCTATGCAGTGTGGTAGCCACTGGCCACATGTGGCTATCGAGCATTTGAAATGCAACTCGTGCAAATGAGGAAATGAAATTTCGATTTTATTTCATTTTGATTTAAATAGTCACGTGCGATTGGTGGTTATTATATTGGACAGTGCAGTTCCTACATGCCATTATCTGTGCGCAGTCATTTTTCTACCTTGTTTTCTGGATATTTTTTTCCTAAACACTTTGTAAATTAAATCATACTTTAAATATCGTAACAGGAGCTAAATATGGAAAAGAACTCAGAGAAGACTCCTTTGAAAAGACTTAATTTTTCCATGTATCGAATAATTTCTTTTGCAAATGTGGCGCCTCTTATATTAAGTTCCTTGACAGTGGACTTACCCGAAATCTTTCTGGCCAGCAAGGGAGCCACTTATAAAGCGAAGCCTGTTTGGAAGGAACCCAACTCTGCATTATGTTTTCCAAGTGAATCGCCTTGGTCTTAATTTTCTTTTAGCAAGATAATAACGGTCACGTCTAGTTTTGATTAAAAGGGGCTTTCTGGTTTGCAAAAAAAAGGGAAAGTGACTATTAATATTTCACAAAGAGTTTAAGGCTTAAATAAGTTAACTTTTCTTCTGCCATCACTTCATTACTCAAAATGAGCAAACAATGCATTGATAAGTTGGGCTTTGATTTCTCATGAAGCTCAGTAGTTTTACTTAGTTTTCTCATCTTCTTGCTTGCTTGCAGGGGTTTTTCCGCAGAAGTATTCAGAAGAACATGATTTACACTTGTCACAGAGATAAGAACTGTGTTATTAATAAAGTCACCAGGAATCGATGCCAGTACTGTCGACTCCAGAAGTGCTTTGAAGTGGGAATGTCCAAAGAATGTAAGTGGAGTCTCAAAAATTTTTTTTTCCTTTTTGCCTTATCTATAAACACGATTTGCTCAGCTTCCAAAATCAAGTCGTGGGGGATGTCAGCATGTGGAATTCAGATGTGACATTAATGATATATTGCCAAGGGTAGGTGTAAACAGAGATGACATGAAAATAGAACAACTGTGGGGATTTTCAGATAAAACTTGAGTGGCAGTTGCTAAAAAGACAGGAGTTGGGTGTCGTGGATGGCAGATTTGTATTCCGGAGCAGTTACTAACTCACTGTGTATTTCAGAGCCACTAGTAACTTGAGCATACCAGAGACTCCATTTCTTCATCTTGATAATGGGAATAACGAGTTTTGCGTGTACTGGTGAGAATACGATGAAATGAGAGGCATTGGATATAGACAGTAGTGATAATTTTTTAGAGGGGAATAGGAATAAAGTGTTTGTTGCAGAAGAAACATTTAGAAATTTGGTATGTTGACATTCTTCCAAACACTTTAAAAGTTAGTGGTTCATGAACATCTGATATGGGGATTTGAAATAATACAGGCAAGTATATACACCACAAAAATTTTCATTCTTACATTCTCTCTTTGGTGCTCTCAGATGTAGAGAATAAGAAAGTGACTGGCAAATGGCTTGGTTCAGGCAGGCCTAAGGAAGATGTAGGCATGTGTGCCAGGTGAAGCACTTAGGAGATTGCTGCTTCTCCATTCATCCCACCACCTGGGGATGTGATGAAGACAAACTGTGAGGGGGGCACTGGGCTGGCAGTCACGAGGAGACTCTGGAGATGCCTGAGGCATGGCCACTGCCCTCTGAGAGTGTGATACAGAAAACCAAAACACTTTAGCTAAACGTAGTCCTGCAGTGGAGTTTGAAGACTTGTTACAGGTTAAGGGCTCTTGGATTTTGGAACTGGGAAATGTGGCTGACTAAGGAGGGAAAGCCCCATAGCCAAGAGCATTGCTCTGAGGTTGCTCAGTAGTCACACTGGTTCTCTGCTGGCAGCTACTATTCGAGATGCTTCTTGGTGGCCTGCCCAGCATCCTAACTGTATCCAAGTTTCATTTGCTTCTCTACCACTCAGATTTCCATACTTTGGGGAAACTTCAGTGTTGGGATCAAGCCAATTAGCATGTCCTATGTCTAGCCATAGTCATTTGTGCATGGTGTAAACATGTAACCCAGTCCGGTCCAATGAGAATGAATTCAAGACTCATGCTTATGATCCATAAAAGAAAAAAATGATAAATTAGACTTCATCAAAATTAAATGTGTGCTCACCAAATGACACTGTAAAATTAATGAAAACAAAAGTCATAGATTAGGAGAAAATATTTACAAATTACACATCCGATAAAGGACTTATATCTAGAATATATAAAAACTCTGAAAACTCAATTATAAGATAGCAAATAACTCAATTAAAAAAAATAGCCAGTCCCCTTCAAAAATGCCAAGATTATGCAAGACAAAGATAGACCAAGGAACTGTTCCAGATTAAAAGATAAATGACAACTAAATGCAATGTATAGTCCAGATTGAATCCTAAATCAGAGGGGAAATTGCTATAAAGGACATCATTGTGACAATTCGTGAAATTTGAATATAGACTGTAGATTAGAATACAGCATTGTATAAGCTTTAAATTTCCAGACTTTGATCATTGGGCTGTTGTTATATAAGAGAATGTTCTTGTTCTCGATGTCTGCAACTAACTCTCTATGGTTCAAAAGATGTTTGTGTGGAATGAGAGAGAGAAAGAGAGGGAAAGAAAATGTGGCAAGATATTAAGAATTGTGAATCAGGAAGAAGGGTATAGAGGAATTCTTCGTACTGTTCTTGCAACTGTTCAGCAAATTTGAAGTATTATCAAAAGAAAATTACTAAAACAAAACAGAGCAAGACTCATGCTTAGAATATTGGGACAGAAATACCCTTCCTTCCAAAGCACATGAGTAAGGAAGCAAGTAGCCACAAGTACCCCTGGTAGCTATCCTTTACCCCTAAGGGAAGTTAGCTGTAGGACAGAACAAGTACTGTGTATAGAGGAGTGGAAAGATAGAAATTACACCCTGAATGGCATCTTTGAATTGCTAAACCTACCCACTCGGAAACCTCTGCCTTCAGATTATTTTATTTTTGCTGAGAAGTACCTGGGTTTGGGGTCTTATTCATATTTAGAGTCCCGATGAACAAGAATGAACTGGGTCATCGAATAGGAAAGCATCCTGCACGTGCCATCGTTTCCGGGAGGGTCTTTTTCTTACTCTGTGCGGTTCTATTTGTAGATGATGGGTCAATTGACTACATTTCAGCCAGGTCCCGTTGATCCCTCCAAACTTTAGAGCTATTGAATTACTTAAAATCAATAAATGTGAAGATATGAAGCTAATATTCACTTAGCTCAGGCTCCAAATTGTACCATTAAAGAGAAAAGCATGATATTGACCTGAAATAGCCAGATTATTTACATGTATAAGTGGGACTCACAGGATGATCACCTAATGCTGACATTCTGTTGACATGGATGTTACAGTGTAGTTCCGTGGGAGAATTTTAGTTCAGGCTGAAATTATAAATGAGTAAGCCAGATGTGAACTCAGGGAAAATCAGTACTTTTACATTTA
The DNA here is from genome assembly GCF_000151845.1 of Pteropus vampyrus. NCBI lineage: Eukaryota > Metazoa > Chordata > Mammalia > Chiroptera > Pteropodidae > Pteropus > Pteropus vampyrus. The sequence continues at coordinate 11,398,426 of NW_011888782.1, forward strand.
TTTTGTGTGGGCTGGAGACCCATTTCCTGCTTACATTACTTAAAACCCATATCCTGCTGCTCTGTAAAAACTGGCAGCTTTGTTGGCAATTAAAAAAAATAATGTTTACACCCACAGGAAAACTCCAGTTTCAACCCTCAAGGAACTTATCACCTTAATTAGATTTAAAAATATAGAAATGAGAAGAAAATGGGATCATTATGCCCATGTAGACAAAAATAAATATATTTTTCCTTAGAAGGAAATTGGAGAGAAAGAAATAAACACTTGGAGTATAGGGACTGAGGGTACAATAGAATATTTTTAAAGTCGAAACAGAAGGAAACAGGAACATAGGAGAATCAGTAACCATTTAGATCACGGTATACGCAACTGAAAGGAACCCAAGAATAATAGAGACTCATAGAATGTTAGAACTGAAAAAGAATCTTAGAGGTTGATTTTCACTCACCTCTCTCATTTGACATACAAGTATATTAGGACCCAGAAAGACGAAACGCGTTTCCCAGCAATCTCTGACTGGTTAACGAAAGACCAAGATTACAATTCACGCCTGCTACCGCTCCCTCTGTGCTTTCTCTGCAATGCCAAGATTAGCAAGATTGGCATTTAATTCTAGCCACAGGTCAGGTCAATTCATTCGTATGTGTCTGAACTCTTTGGATGCGAGCGACAGAAACCTAGCTAAAACTGGCATAAGCTAACCAGTCGGCACATGTAACTGAACAGTTCACAGTAACACAGCTGGGTGCAAGTGCTCATGTTCGTTTTCAGGACGTTATTCCTCTTTGTCTCTCACAGCTGTTTTTTGCTATGTTGTTTTTGTTTCCGGGAAGATTTTTCCCGTGACTAAAAAAGATGGCTATGAGCAGCTTCAGTCTGATAGTCTACCCAACAAAAAGAGAGTCAAATCTTGATCATTCCATCAGCGCCTAGGGACCAGTTGTAATTGGCCTAATTTAGGTCACGTGCCCTTCTATGAATACATTCCTTTGGGGGTCGGAGGTGAGGTAGAATACTGTGATTGGCTAGGTCCAAATCATTTGCCAGTCTCCGGGGGTTGGGATTGAGGTCTACCTCGCCCAAACCACATGAGCCGGGAGTGTGGCAGAAAGTGTTATTCAAAAAGACAAGAGGCAAAATCTACCTTACGTTCACCATGATGGTCACACGGTGCTATTGCCAGTACATTCTTCTTCTTAGTCTTTATGCTAGAGGGGGTAAGGGGAAGAAAGGGGACAAAAAGGGAGGAAAGAAGGAAATGACAAGGGAAGGAGGGAGAAAGAGAGAGAATGAGCTAGCGAGTCTTAAGGATTATTATGGTCATTGCTAACAGAGTATTTCCTGTGTGCCAGGCACTGGGTTAACCTCTTTAAATACTTTATCCCATTTGATCTTCCCAACAGTCCTATGAGATAGGTTACTTACAGTCTTTCTCTTCCCCCTTTGTTGGGCAGATGAGGCACAGAGAAGTTAATTAGCTTGCTCAAGGCAACACAGTAATGGGTAATAGTGGACATTTAGACTCAAATAGTAAGATACACTGCATGCTATAAAAAAAAAAAAAAAACTAATGCTTTTACAACTCTGAGTTCCCTTTCCAGCTCTGTTTTATTACCACTGGTTAATAAAACAATAATTATCCTCCTTACTTTATATTAGAGATATACCCCCTAGAAAATCATGTGCAAATTTAATTTTTATAGATCAAATTTGGTTTTAAATGTATAAGGAGATTACTAGTAAAAGAAATCCTTTGGTGTGGGCCATCAGAAAAGCATGAATATTTCTTCATTTTTTTGTTCTGTAATGCTGATTGGTATACTTTATGTTTTCCAAGGGCTTTGTACAGCTAAAGGAGCCTTTTTTACAGAGAAATAGCTATTTGTCAGAGCATGGAATTTGAAAGCGGTAACAGCAAGTGCAAAAAATCGATTTTCAGCAGCATTCTAAAAGTGGTACAAAAATTTATGAAGAACTTGGGAAGGAGGCAAAGGAAGCAAAATGACTCAAAGTTGAGGGATGAGCTCTTGCTCGTGGAGAAGGAGGCTTGTAACTATGTCAGCAAAGGCCACGTATGTGGCTAAGCCCTAAAATAAAAACAAGAAATAAAAAAAGAGAAGCAGTAAATAAAGACATAAAATTTGGGATTGTGAAAGAGATGTTTGGACAAGCTTATGATGCAGATAAACAGCTAATTGTCCAGATGCAACAGGAGAAAGTTTAAGATGATGCTGCTCAGAGACTGTAGGAGCATAGAAAACCTGACCAAAAGCATTTGAGTCAGTTACAGAACTTCAAATGAGTAGTTCAGACCTTTAAGCCAGGGATCAGCGAAATGTTTAAAAAGGGCCTGATAGAAAATATTTTTGGTTTTGTGGGCCATACGATGATCTCTTTCAATCACTCAATTCTGCCATAGCACAAAAGCAACCATAGAAAATACATAACAAACAGGTGTGGTTGCGTTCCAATAAAATTTTATTTACAAAAACAGGTGAAGGGCTGGGTTTGACCAAAAGGGCCATAACTTTACTACTTCTGTTTTAAGTGGCTCACCCAGGGGGCAGTTATGCCACTTATGGCTGCTCTGTGACCTCCTCTCCAGCTCCTACTCTCATTTGTTGATCTCCTACCAATAGACACCCCAGCTTCGAGCCATACTGAATCGTGCTGACCCTGAGCCTCATATTTCTGCAGAGGCTGTTCTCTGGAATTCAGCTTCCACCTCCTTCTCCTGAAATCGAGCCCCAGGAGCCTACTGAAACGTCACTTCCTCTTCGAAGCCTTCATTCAACCCCACCCCACACTCCATTTTTCCCCCGTATCCCTGTAATGCTTTGAATGCACTTCCATGAACAGTGTATAGTATGATTCTCCACACGCCAGTGAGGCTCCCTGGCTTGTTTATAAAGTCTTAAAAGGCAAGCCTCAATCAAGTCTTCCTCACTTTGCAGTCCCAGTTAGCACAGTGCTTTGCTCAGTGAAATTAGATTGACCAAGTGGTTAAATGTGGCTATTTTAAAGGGCAACGAAATCTGGCATCTCCTTAGCTTTACTTTCTGAAAGGCTGTCAGACACAAAACAATTTTGGGTGTGCATCTATTCAACTCTCAGTCATTTGCTTCTCTGATCCGGGCTCAAAACAAGTTATTCGACTTTTCTAGGTTTGTGTTTTCTACCAGGATAAGAGGAACATTAGTATTGACTAATAGCCCTGGCATGATGTGAGAATCGATGCTCTTAATCCTGTTTAGACAACAGTGTTTCTACAGTCTGCTTCCTCTTGCCAATTCCTTCTCCTAGAAGACATTAGATCCTCCAGTGTGTTTGCTATCGAAAATGGTCGAGCTAAGCAGGTATCTTGTGTAACTGTGCATGACAAGAGCCCAGTTAAGGTGGAGAGGCTAAAATGGACAAGTGGTAGGGTTTGGAGCTCACTTTTGCCAAATCTTCGCTATCAAATCGCTCACTGACAAAAGGAAGAGATCCAGGGGTAGGATAGAATTGAGGACAGGAGACCAAAAAAATGAAAAAATAAAAAAAAAGGAGGGATAAGAATTGAGTGAGAATCAAAACTCGTGTGCAGTGACAAAGGGCAAGTAGTGGACCCTGGCTGCTTCTAACGTTTGCCCAGGTTCCCATGGTCCTCTGTCTTTCTAGATGGGGTGTCTGTAGCACCCTTTGTCTGTAACAAAGATACTATGGGAAGTATTGTGGCTGCCACTCCCATTCTATTTCTTTTTCTTTTTTCTGAAAACCACTGGCCATTAATTCACAAAGGAACCACTTCAGATTGCTCTTTGAGCTTGTGTTTATATGGTCCATGCCTTTGAGTGGTGGGTAATACATTTATTTTGTTTGAGAATGCTGTTTAGCATTTATTTAGCAGCATTTTTTTTTCCATGGCAGTTTCATAAGTATATTTGTAGAATAGAGCAATTGAATAATCTCTGCATTTAAGAGTCCCTAAGCACTCATTGACACCTTCTCATTTGGGGTGTATTGAGCTTAAAAACAACTTTTTATAAAGTCTCTAAATTCCGATTTATATTTTACACACGGATGTCTCCATAGGTCGATTGGGTGGAATAAATGTACTTTGTGTGGACACTTAGATACTTGTTTGAGAGGCTTCTGTTATTCTGTGTTCCTCTCATTTCCCCTTTAATGTTAAACTTACATTAAAACAAACCTTTTGGATTAAAGGCACTTAACCTCAGTTAAAATCACTTTTGTTGGTGCACAAATTATATTGATGTGCTCATCGGTTCTACGGCTAGATTTTACTAGCTTAATAATGAGGAAATTCATATTGTAGGTTGCCCTGTGTACTTGGGAAATTACATAAAAATCATCATCAGGGCACTTAATGTCTTTCTAATTTTAGTTTATTTCTTCATTTGTTCCCAAGTTACATCCTAACCTGTTACTACATTTGCAAGGTTCACCGTGATCATTTTGTTCTGCTCACCAGAGATACAGCATTAACCCTCAACCTTCTCCTTTAACCCGCCACAGCAATCCCCAAAGAGTCCCCCCAAATGTAAATGAAAGGCTAGAAACTTCATATTTTTATATCTAAAAATGTCATCAGAGCTGGAAACTGAAAATCTGCTGCCCCTTTCCACTTGCCAAATGTTGATGTTTTCCTGCATCTGCCTGAGATTTAAAAAAAAAAAAAATTCCGTTTGGGCACCAGCAGTCCAGTGATGTCGGTGCCACTGTGGGACTTGAAGCCCATTAACACTCAGGCTCCAAAGGAAGTATTAAAATTCCTTCAGCTTTACTAACACATTCCTCTTTGCAGCCTGGCTCCTGAAGGGCGACACTCAGCACATTCTCACCTTAGAAAAAGGAGAAATTTCCATTACACAACAAGACAGAACAGAGGAAGGGATAAAGGGCTTTGGAGTTAGCCTGAGCTGAGTTCAAATGCCGCCCTACCTTCTAGCTGTCCCATCTTGGGCAAGATGTATAATTTTGCTTTAAGTGGGACGCGCTTACCTACAACATGAGGATTATCACAGCAACTTCGCTGGATTGTTTTGTGCATTGGTCCTCCTAAGGATAATGCATTTAGGACTGTGCTTGGCACACAGAAGGTGCTAAATAAATGATAGCTGTTATCTCGGGTTCTTCCTTTAGTGGTAACACAGTATCTGTTCTGTGCTCCTGTTGCTGCTGCCAGAGCTGTTTGTTTGTTTTTTGTTTTTTTTTTTTTAAATAATATCAGCCTTCGTCCCCTTTCAGGAGAAAAGTGACGGGTAGAGGTTCTATTTGTTTTTAGTTGTTTATAACACCACAGTATAGGTGTACAGCTCCAATATTAAGTTACAGCATTAAAAATAAAGCTCGAAGGCATAGTTTCCAAAATATATATTCACCTTTCTCGTTTACCATAAGCTAGGAGGCAGGTCATTTGCCCGGAGATGCTGAAACACGTGTAATCAGAGAATAGGATGGGATCCCTGGTATCGTGCAACCCAATGCCAGGGGGAAAACCGAACTGGGGTGTTAGAAAGGACGCCTGGCTCCCATCCTGCATCATTTAGCTCAAGGCGAGGCCATGGGGATCTCCTGGGCAGTGCTGGACTCATGCCAAATTGCCCAGGAAGCAAAGTCTTCCTTTCTCTCTCTCAGCGTCCTCCTTTCATCACCCATTTGGGAGGAATTCTGGGGAGGACATCAGTGATAATAGGATAGTTGATGGTCACAAAGTGCTCTACCAACAGCAAGTCTCCTAAGACTTCGGGTCATCCCATGTGGCAGATAAGACAGGAATAGTACTGTGGTCCTCGGTGTCCTGAAATTCAGAGAGGCTAAGAGACTTGCCTAAGGGCCCACTGCTGGCTTAAACCTAGGGGTCCTACCTAATTCCAGTTTCCCGTGTATGCACAACAGAGTTCTTATGTGATTTTAGTGCTGCAAAGTTTTCAGTATCTTCATCCACCTTTGCTCCCAAATTGCATATCTCATCATATATATACATGCTTTGATCTAATATAGGTACCAGTTTTACTACATTATTTTCCCAAATGTAAACTCTGCATACAGTGGTATGAAACATAATTTTAGGAAGTAATGAATTTAACATGGAACAATATCAAATTATATAGTGATAGTTATTTCCTTTTCAATGTTCATTTAGTCTTTTTATTACCAATGAGGAAAATCTCAGTTTAATGCCAGAATAGTCTTAATTAATGCCTCCCGAACCTTTCCTAATCTCCTCTTTTTATAGAGAGAGGACAGGCAACCATACCTAGTCAAGACTAAATTGTATTTATTGCAGAGCTGTGCAAATTCTTTAAATGGCCAGATAGTACATATTTCAGGCCTTGCAGGCTGTTTGGTATTTGTTACCTGACTCTATCATTGCAGCATAAAACTTGATGACCGAGAATGGCTTTATTCCAATAAAACTTTATTTACAAAACAGGCAATTGACCTGGAAACCCTGTTTATTTTTCACTCTTACCTCCTCTTTATGAAAAATAAAATTACTTTTCCCTTTATAGTAATATAAAATTCCCTAAATTTAATTTAAGCAAAAAAAAATTAATTTAAACAGAAATCATAAGAGCATAATGGCCTATGAGTATGTGAAAAATTTTGCTGGTAGTACTGGAAGGAAAGTTTGAGAAAATCTGTTTTTATATATTAGCTGGTCAAGTGTTGTTGCATCTTAACTGGAATAGAGCAGAGTCTGGGGGATCCTCAGCCCCCTCACAGCCCCCTTTAGTGCCTCAGTTGCTGGTCAATATCCCCCTGAGCTGCGTCTGGCTTGCTCACGCCCCTCAGCCCTTCCTCCATCCTGAGCAGTGCACAACTCAAAGGTAGCAGCTGGGTCTTGCTTTTCTTGGATCCTCAGGGTTTAGTCCTGTCCTGGTATAGTGAAGGGTCATTGAACGGGTAGATCTGTCGGCATGGGATTCAAGCATCCAGGCACACTGGTGGCGGAACAAGGGAGACCTCAAGTTGCACTGTTTATTTCCCCGTCTGAAGACGGGCAGGGTAGTGGCTTAAAGCACAGACTTGAGGGCCAGTCTGGATTCAAATCCAGCCCACTCCTTATTTACCTCTGTGTGATCTTGGGCAGGTTATTTAACATCTCTGTGCTCCTGGTCCTTCTCTAATATTACCTATCTCACATGGCTATTAGGAGGAATAAATGAATGAATTTATGGTAGGAATTAAAGACATTTCTTAGCTAAGTGTTAGCTCTCATTACTCTTCCTCCTGCTCTGATAATGACCCAATCTGGCCTCCAAAGAATGGCCTATTTGATCATCGATATGGTCCTTAGTGACTGTGCAGAACAGCAAATGCTCCTTCCAGCCCAGTGGTCCATTTACTCAAAACAAGAGGTACTGTTAAATTTGACATTTGTCCTTGGGGGCTCAGATGTAACACTCACAAAGCAAAGTGTCAGCTCTGAGCCAGATGATCCCATGCTGGGATTCATGGCCTTTCAGAAACAGCTCCAAGTGTATCAGCGTAGGCAGAGCCCTGCACAGCTGGCTCAGCCTGCCCCAACCTGCCCAGGACACTGTTATGGTCCCCAGTATGCCCACACACTAGCTGCCACTGAGCGCTCTGCATGTCTGGTCATGTGACGCGGCCTCAGGGTGTGCGTGCTGTTCTCTCTGCCCATGATGCCCATCCCCTACTCCCTCTTTCTGCTCGTACTTCAGGCCATCCCTCTCCTGAACACGCAAACACACTTCTCTGAGAACAGGGAGCAGGTGCAAATTACTCTCAGCTCTCTACAGTGTGACATGTTAGTGGCACCTCTGTTGGGTGACTTTGAAAGTCAAACTTGATTTTGAGTCCAGGAGCTAGGTAGACATGAGTGTGTTTGGGGAGGGGGTGTTGTAGGGGAGAGAACGAGAACACACACAGATGTTCTTTGCACTGGCTGTGAAGGCAGACACAGTGTCTCATTCTTATTTAGGTCCTCAAATGAAAGCCTAATGCCTTGTGCTTAACAGAAATTTCTAGAATGGATTGGAGGCAAAGAATACTTGAAGGTTAGAGATTCTAAAGCAGGAACTTTCGTCCAATCTTTCTAAGAGTTGGAGATTTGAATTAGATCCCATTGATATAATGAGCCTGTTTTTGCCTTTTCTATTTTGCTTCCTTCCCTAATTTGCACTGTATGAATACTGGCATATTACCCCTTTTACGACATGAAGCCTTGATCTTATTTATTCCATGGTGGGTGTAACCAGATGGAACTTGAAAATGGGTCCTAATAGAGAAGATTTGTTTTCTCTAAAAACTGTACACACCTACACACCATATTTCATCAAATCTATAATTTGTTAAGGCACACTATTATTTTATGTACCGCTGAAAAGAAAACAGCAGCCATTAAACTAAGACACAATGAAGACTGGAAGACAGGTGGCAATTTCGAAAAGGGAAAGAGAGAGAAACCAAATATCAACCCTGTAAGGAAAGGAAGCATCTCACATTCTAGGCTAGAAATATTCTGTTTTCATCTTGAGCTATTTTTCATTCTGCTTTAAATAGACATTGATAAAACCTCAGTGCCTAAAGACAATCCCCAGCACAGAGAGTTGGTTGAATAAATATGCAAGTGCTTCTAAAATAGCTGGCAGGGAGCCCTTTGTTTGGAAACAAACGTCTCCGTGGAAATAGCAACCCGAAATTCTCCTGCAGTCCCTGTGTTCCGGGACGATGAGCATGGCCCTTTAAGTACCTTCTCCCAGTGACAGCAATTCTCTGGAGAGTGGCTACCTAAATTGCTCAATAAATCCATGCATAGAGTATTGTCTGGAATTTGCTGTTCTTGGAGTGGTATTGAGCACTTAAACCCGTCTCCTCTCCCTCTGCCCTCACAAAATATCAACTAACACAGTTAGGTCATTTCTCTTGTTCTTTTCCCTTTAAAGCTGGAAAACAGAACGTTGATCAGTTTATCTGATGAGCTAGATTAATGGAGACAAGCATCATTTTAGTACTGGGACCAAGTAGAGCGAACATTCTATTTTCTCAGAGAGGGAATGTTGTTGTCCCAAATATACACTTAATTGTTCTAACATTTCATTTGACCAACATAAAATACGTCCATGATTTTTTAAGATTTCTGATTGCTTTGTTTTCAAAATGATTTTAAGACTGAAATGTTGTTTTGAGGTTAGAGAATGCAACCTCTCCCATTTTTTTTTTCTTTTTGCATGAGGGAAGGCATTTTATGACATCGCTTCGTCGGACCTATAAACAGCATTTTGATTTAGCAACATTGTTTAAATATTAAAATAGAACTAAGGGATTTTACTGGTATTTCAAAATGGACCCACTTAGAAGGCAGTCGTGATAAGGCCCTTCCGAAGGGAAAGATAAAGGTTGCTTCTAGTAAACTCTGTCAACTCGGATTTAATGAGGACAGGAAGAGAATCAAGTGTAAAATGTAATGCATGAAGGATTCCCACTTTGTGTCCTGAAAGTGTTGAGACAAAGTGCTTGAGCAATTTTAAACCGAGTGGAAACTTGGCTGTGGTGTCCTTGGACTTTGAGCTCTCAGAAATGTGAAAATATGCAGACTCAGAATGTACTCCCCGCCCCCACCAGTGAGTTATTTCAGGCAGAGACATCAGGACTTCCTCCTGCAGGCTCCTGGGGCCGAGTGAACACTGAGAATGACTCCTCACATTCCCCAGGACCCAGAGCCTCATTTTGTTTTCACGAATAGTGCTTTTTGCATGGCTCTCTATTCCCGAATAATAATTATTTCCACCTAATTGAAATGTGGTGCTTTACTCCACCAGAAAGGTTGACATTAGAAGGACTGACAATACCAAATGTTGGCAAGATGTGAAGCAACTGGAACTCTCATGGGCGACTGGTAGAGTATGAATCAAGCCAAAGTTTGGAAAACTGTTTGGCGACACCACCTAAAGCTAACTGTATCAGTGTGACCCAGTTATTCTCCCAGAACATCCTCAAGAGAAGTAGTGCATAGGCCCACCCAAAAGATATATACAGGAATGTTCATAGCAGCTTTATTTGTAATAGCCAAAGGCTGGAAACAACCCATATGTCATCGGCAGTAGAATATGTAAATAAGTTGTGACAAATTCAAATAACAGAATATGCATAGCAGTAAGAAAGGAACTAACTACTGCTAAATGCAACAGCATGGATGAATCTCATAGAGACAATGTTGAATAAAAGAACTCAGAATAAAACAGAACATTCTGTACTGGATATTTCCATTCGTATGGAAATTAAAAGATGTTTAAAGATGAAAAATGAGCGAAAGTAATCTATGTGATAGAGGTGAGCATGGTGGTTACCCCCAAGACTCAGAAGGGGCCCATGAGAGCCTTGTAGGGTGCTGGACTTTCTAAAGATTAATTACGTACATACATAACTATGTATGTTTTACCTCAGTCAAAAAGAAAAAAAAAGATTGAAATGTGGAAACAGTGTTGGAGAGGACTGTGGATGGCCATTCCTTCCTGTGCATAGGGAAATTGTGCTATCACAGATGAGAAGTGTAATATCTTCTCTTAGAAGAATCCTCCTCCCTTTCAACACATTGAAATTTCTTTAGAAGGTGTTTTGACCTCTCTGCTTTTCGCCTTTTCCTCTGATTTGGGACCTTATCACTTGCAGCTTTGAATGTATAAGGAACACCGGAGATGGGATGTTATCCCTGATTCACTCTGAGTTCTCCGAGGATGGTTATGTAATACCTGTAATTGCATCAACCTACCTAACGAGCTTTTCCCTTCAGTGCCATGCCCTGCAAATTAATAGCCCATGGATCAGTTTACAGCATGTTATGTTTTGGGAAACTACTTCAGCTATCAAATAATAAACAGCTTTAAAAAAAGATAATATAAGAATTATTATTTTCAAATGTTAAATTATTAGTAGTGTCAGTAAATTCTCTCAGGTAGTAATGTAATCAAAATAGATTTATGAACCTGTGTAGAATCTAGTTTAATAATTGCTTGACTATCCTTTTCTGCCATAATTAAAAAAAAATGAAAACAAGATGTCTTTTCATTTTGATTCTTTCATTAAAGCCTAAGGAGACTTTAAACTAGTGAATGATCAAGTTGAGACAAGTTTAGAGAAGTTAACAAGAAGATTTGTCTGGTAGATAGACAACCTACATTTTTTACAGCCATCAGAGGAATTTCTCTATGAGACTGTTCATATTTAAAGAAAAAATTCTAGATTTACAGAAACCCCATCTTAATTCTTAAAAACATCCAAAAGATTTTTTTAAAAAAGAATGTTAGGCTAATTGGCTTAAGGGAAAATAGGAGAATATACTTTGGAGTCAGGTGAGCACACAGAGGTATATATGTGCTGGACAAGGGCTCCATCTGGTTCTGGGGTTTGCGGTAAAGCGAAAAGGGGAGGAAGCCCATGGCAAGATTCTTAGTGTCCACAAGATGAAAATAGCCTAATTATTGGGAAGCATCACAGCTTTTTCCAGATACGGATGTTGGGGATGAATGTCTCTCAGGGGTCTTTAAAAAGAGAGAACTGGGAGATGTTAGTTAGGATGTCCTTGACGTTGTTTTTGCTCTTTTTGCTCTTTTCATTGCTCTTCTTCAGGACACCTCTTGATATAGTTAAATTCCATCTGTTTTCAAAAGTGGAGTAAAAAGGGCATAAAAAAGGCAGGGCAATCATTATGACCCTAGAACACAAAAGAAATAACTGTGGACATGACATTGAAGAGAGCCACGATAAAAGTTGTCACCTCAAAACAAGGGTTGCCTCACCTCTTCGTTCCGTTTCAAATTTTATGATTTAACAGCTCTCTCCTTCAAATACTGTCTTTCTGGGTATCTTCTCAGTTTCGATTTGATTTTCCCTTTTAAGGCAAGAATGAACTATATTTTAGAACATTTTTCTCTTTATTAAGATATAATTTACATATCTTAACAGTTCAGACCTTGAATGTACTCTTTAAGAAGTTTTGATAAATGTCTGCATTTTTCTAACCACCTTCCAAGTCAAGATATGAGAAAGAGACTTTCTAAAGGAATATCCTGGGGTTGGAACATTTCGTATCTTGATTTGGGTGGTTCTTAAGGTAAACTGTTCCGATGTCTATCACCAGAGATTAGTTTTGCATATTGAGCTTGATATGTGTGGAATCCTACAGCCTGCACTCTTTTTGTATCTGGTATCTTTCATTTATTACCATGTTTGTAGGATTTTTCCATGTTGGTACATTTGTCAATTTTTTGCTCCTTATTCTGCTTAGTAGTATTCCATTTATAGATATGCTATTTTCACCTTAACGGATGTTTGGGTTGTTTCCAGTTTGGGACTATTGTGAATAAAACTGCCATGAACATCCTTGTACATGCTTTGTGGGAGACACTTATTTCTCTTAAGTATATACTCAAGGGTAGAAGAGTAGAATTACTGGGTCATAAGGACGCATATGTTTAATTTTATAAAAAATGGCCATTTTTCCAAAGTGGTTTGCCTATCATTTCACACTCTATCGGTAGTGTTTGAGAATTTTGGTTGTTCCAAATCCTTGCCAAACGTTGATGTTGCAGTTTTGTTCTGTTTGTTTTTTTTTAATTTTAGACATTCTACTGAGTATGCAGTGATATAGCTCATTGTGGTTTTAGTTTGCATTTTCCTGATGACTAACGACATTGCACTTATTTTTAATTTAACAAAAACTGGATCTGTTGTTAAATTAGAAAATATAAAACAGAAGTATGCACAATTTGATCTCATATCTATAAAAACACAAAGTTTGGAAGATATAGCTCAAAATGTTAAAAGCTCTTGCTATATTCTTTTTTGAGCTTATCTGTATTTTTATTTTATTATTTAACTTAAGTTCACGTTTGTTAGTTGTGTGATAAAGAAGAAAAGCTATTTTTAAAAAAGAAGTTGACTCATAGAAGAAGAAAACTTCTATTTTCCTAATTGTTTAACACTTTAGGCTCAGTAACATTGGTTATTGACAATTCTTTAGGTAGAAATGGTTGAGAGAATAGATGCCAGTACTGTTTTACATTTTTCTTTCCCTAGGGAGGAACAAATCCATTTCTATATATTTAGATATCTTGAAGATAACATCCATATTTACCTCAATTTAATAGACCATAAACCAGGGGTCAGCAAACTTGAGCCAAATCTGGCCTCTTGCCTGTTTTTATCAATAAAATTTTATTGGAACACAGCCACGTACATTCATTTACATATCATCTATGGTTGCTTCCCTGCTATGACAGCAGAATTGAGTAATTGTGACGGAGACCCTTAAAGCCCACAAAACCTAAAATATTTACTGTCTGGCCCATTATGGACGGAGTTTGCCAACCCCTGCCATAATCCAGTCAGTCTCTTTAAATTTTCTATTTTAATTTAAACACTGGTTATGAGAATTAAGTTCCATGCCAAACATATGTGCAGTTTGTAACTGCACCCTTTATTTCTGTCCAGTTCATATGAGCTACTCAGTGGCATGTGTCTTACAATCATGTCTTGATAATTCAATAGGGACCACATCTAATTTTAACTTTGGACTGACAATTGATAAACAAATACTCTCCCTCCACCACCCCTCTATACCTTCCACATTGAGTGCAGGAAAAAATAGGAAGATTTTGTTCTGGATAGAAATGCAGCTAACTATAAAGCCATGTAACTTTTTTTAAACACACACAAATGAGAACTTAAACAGCCAAATGATAACTCTGGTTTAGATACAATAAGTGGTGACTGTGAATAGATGAGCTTGACTTTCTTGTCTAGAAATTGGCTCTGAAAGCAGTTTTAAAAGGAGAGAGACAAAAATGTGAGCAGGTGGCACCAGAGTTCAAATGGGTAGCATTTCAGGATGACTTCTCTTTGTCTAAATGGTCACCTAATATTAAACGCCATGTATTATATATAGTGAAATGCTTTAACTTTTATATCAGCTCATGACAAATTATTACTGATGCCTTCACTGATGCCTTTTATAATATACCAAAGAAGAAATTAAAACAAATATACTTCAA
>NW_011888782.1:11412502-11417417 GCF_000151845.1 Pteropus vampyrus
TCTGGTTTAGATACAATAAGTGGTGACTGTGAATAGATGAGCTTGACTTTCTTGTCTAGAAATTGGCTCTGAAAGCAGTTTTAAAAGGAGAGAGAGAAAAATGTTGTGAGCAGGTGGCACCAGAGTTCAAATGGGTAGCATTTCAGGATGACTTCTCTTTGTCTAAATGGTCACCTAATATTAAACCCCATGTATTATATATAGTGAAATGCTTTAACTTTTATATCAGCTCGTGACAAATTATTACTGATGCCTTCACTGATGCCTTTTATAATATACCAAAGAAGAAATTAAAACAAATATACTTCAATAAACTAGCATGCTATCCTGGCCCATTTTAAAGATGGACTCCAAGGCAGTTTTATAACTTATATGAAGATATATAAAGATAATATGAAGATATACATTCCTATCTTTCCCACATCTAAGGGAGTTTGTGAGAACAAAAGGAGTATTAAAAAAAAAAAAAACTGGGAAAGTGCTTTGACAGATCACAATGCTTGAGAAACAGAAGATAGAATCGTGGTTAATTTTATTGGCCCAAGGCTGCAGGAGAACCGTGCTCTGGGATTCCCTCATTAAAGAGAGGACAGGGCATTACTTTTCTTCTGGAATTCACATCATTCAGGACTTCCCATCTGTCCAATGCAATGCCCATCTTCAGTAGAGAAATGTCCTTCATGCATATTCTTGTCCCAATAGAACTTTGCCAACCTACTTAGCTTTCAAACTTTACTTATCTAAAAGGTGCAACCATCTTTTTTAGAGTTTTATCCTTCAATCTAATTATATGGAACCGGGGGTGTGCCAGACATCACCTCACATGTGAACTCATCACAGAGATACCGGCTTCGAGGATGAATCAACATGTGCACTTTGCTGCTACAGGAGCTGACAGCATCTTCTTAGTTATTCCTGGTGCCTCTGACAGTTTCTAGGATGTCTAGGGGGGGAAAAAAAAGATCCACTGGGGCTTTGGTTTTGCTGGTCTGTAATTAATTAATAAATGGAGAAGAGATTTATACAATAGGCATGAATATACCCTCCGTAGTCTAATGTAATAGCAGTCTGTTCAAAAGCACTATACTGAGAATCCTGAAGGTGAGACCTAGAGGCTAGCTATACCCCTAGCTAGCTGGATGACCATGTACAAGTCACTTAGCCTCTCTGGGTACTACACATCTGTAAAACAAAAGCATTGAGGCGGCGATTGGTGGGATCCCTTTCAGACATCGCACAATCTGAGACAATAGACTAACATCCCGTTAATTAGAGTTGATAAGACCCCTTCATTGAAAATCATATTTGCTTCCAGGACACAATTACAATGAAACCTAATTCATACTGTGTGCTCTACTCCTAATAAAGTAGACAGAGAGTTGTTAAGTGGTTTTGGAACACAGTGATGTGCCAGCATTGACTTTTCTCACTACTTTTTCTTCAAATGTCACTTTTTTATGTGCGGATCTCTGAACATTCCTGTCATGGCCTGCTAAAGAAGAGCATCGCCATTTCAGAGATAAAATACCTGAGACACAAAGAAGTTAATTACCTTGCCCAAGAAAAGATATGATATAAAATACTTTCAGCAGAAGTGGTCTGGGGAGGAGCTGTGTGCTAGGTATGGGAGAGAAGAGAATTAAAGTTGCAATTTTGAGCTCTACAATTTCTAGGGATCTAGCATGAATACGTGGATTTAAAAATCCATGAGAAGATTTGTACTTGCTCTGTCCCTACACTGTAATTGGGAAGGGACAAACTAAAAGAATGGTTTAGACAACCCCTCAATAGACAACTGGGCATATCTATGAGTAGGTAACAATATACATCCATCCCCACACCCCAAGTCTCAAGCAAAGCCCACTCATCCTTGGCTTCCCACCCTTAAAAGTTCTGCACTTAGCAATAAGGTTTTCTTTATAATCCCTTGAAAATAGGAGTTCTCCAGGGAAAGGTGGCAGGTTAAATCACTTTTTGCTACTTTAGAGGAATTAAATATTGGCTCCTGTTTTTGTTGGCACAGTTGGAGGAGGGAGGGAGGGAGAAAGAAGGCTTGTTCCACTTTGGGATAGGAGCAAGAATGGAGAACACGGGGAAGGTCTGGCCTGGAATCGGGTCCGGTCTAGAAGCACAGCCGTGGGGAAGTGAGAGGTCTGCAGGCCCCTCTCAGAGACCCCGGTATCTCCATTCCTGAGGTGCCTCTGTCCTGCCCTCCTCACCCACACCTGTAACAGACTCTGAGATGTGTTTGGATATTATGGGTTATGGCCCTAGATTCTTGGCTCTGGGTTCTGTACATAGAACAGGAGACCCAGGCTGGCTGGTCTCCAAGTTCCCATCCAGGGCATGGTCCGCTCAGTGGGCACTGGATGAGGAACAAATGAATGCATGTTTACGTTCTACCTTTTCATGCTGTCGTCTAGTCAGCTCTCTTGGTCACCAGAGGTCATGTTTAACACATAAGATTTTCAATTGGTGACAACTTTGCTCAAAAACCCAGTGCTCATTATTAGCATAATAGACGTGTGCTTGAATGCATTCAGAATATCACTGGTTTCCAGTAAGTTCTGCCGACGTACTCAGAAGCATTATTCCTTATATATGAGAAGCTGAGGGCTGTCTGCCTGGGGTGATGGTTCTCTCCCCTTGTTCCTACTTGATTTCTGGCCTCTTTTAGGGTAATTCAAGTCCTTATGAATAGGAAGATTTTTTTCAGATACAGGGTGGGAGTGGGGCAACCACAGTTTACAGGGGGGCTGGGGTAGGTTTTTTGTAAAGTGAATGATCCTTTTATAACAGGAACAGCCATCTTCAGGTAGTTGGATCTTGGCAAGTATCATGTGAGGCAAGCGAGGGAGATACTATTTTAAAATCCTATTTAAAGACTCAGGAATATAAGACTTATAGAACTAAAATGACTTGGCTAACGTCAGCGGCTAATATTGGTTGTGCCAGAAATAGAAGCTGGGTGTCCTGATTCTGAGGGGACTTCCCATATCATCATGGCATCCTGATCTGGGGAGCACATTTTCACCAGCTCAGCTGAATAAACTACAAATTAGAAGCATCTAAATGTCAGGGACCATGTCTGCCCCATGCACTTTATGCAGTTCTTTCAAAAAATGCTTAACAAATGCTTTTTGAAAATGATGAGAAAATAGCTTACCTGTCACTTCCCTATTTGAGTAAAGAACCAGCCCTCACTCCCACTTTCAGAATTGTAAGGGAGAAAGAATAACCATAAAACTTCTGCAGTGATTTTTACAAACTCTTTTTCTCTTACACAGGACCTATTAGTAACGCGGCATAATTTTTTTTTTTAATGGGCCATTTTTAGTAATAGAAATAAGGAGAGAAAAAAAATCTCTCATTCCCATATAAAGTCCAATTTGAAAACTAGCTCTTAAAAAAAGTGTAGCATTACAGCCTATGGGCAATGCCTGAGGCTGGTGCACATTTAATTTTCTGCGGGGTTTCGCTGCTGTGCCCTCAATACAGAATAAGGTGGCTCCTTGCAACTAGGAAGGAATTTGTTTAAAAAGCGAAAGGAATTCTTAAGGTTACCTGAGAAGCATTCTGAAGGCAGAGCTAAATGGGACACTGCCTCTCCCTCTGCACACGGTGTGGCTGATGCAAACACTCACTTTTCGAGGAGGTTGAACTTTGGTACTTACTTGACAGTTTTAATGGAGTCAGAAAGAAGCGCACCGAAGGAGGATGACCTACTTTTGCTACCACGGCACCCAGCATGAACATTCATTTTAAACCAACTCCTTGAAAAATCAGATTGAACAACAACAACATAAAAAGGGAAAGTGCATGAGTACTTTTAAGGTCTCTTTAATTGAGGTGTTGGTCAGAAAAAAGATCAAAGGATAATTTAATCAGAACCTTTTCCCAGTAGGAATTAGGGTTAGATTTGAAAAGTATCAGAAGCCCCACTGTTACTACCATTTTCTCCATCTTGACTTGGATAAAGATGAAGCTCCCGAGTAATTTAGTTTATCTTTTTCATCTCATAAAGTTAAGGATTAAAACCACAGATGAACAAACACCTTCAAAAGGAGTTTCCTCCTTCCCTCTCTCTCTCCATTGTGAAAAAGTTTGCTTTTATGGCTCTAAGAATACAATCAGAAAGTATACTTTGTGGAGAACTTTTTCACTTTTCAACCTCGCAAAGTATTCTGACAAAGCTCTTCAAAAAGTCCACATACTTGTGGTGTTAAATGGATGGGGGGAAAAAACACTCAAAAATCTTTCTATCATGAAAATAAAATTCCGAGAATGTTGAGTTATCCTGTCTTTCTTGGGGTAAAACAACCAATATTTACTCGAAGGCAAAAACAACACAAACACAATTAAAACCTGGTGTCATTTTGAAGTGAGAGACAGAGGACAGAGGGGGCAGAGAGAGCAGGTGTGGAAGTGGAGCGAGAATGCAGGCAGACAGACTAAAGGTAGATATTTATGTGACACCAAATTGCCCCTGTCTCCTGTCCAAGCAAGCTCCTTGCAGTCAGAAATTTTACATTCATTGTTTTTATAGACCCCTCTCAGGAAATATCGTTTCTGGCTCATGTCTTCATGAGCTCACTCAATATTTCACATATTTCCTGAGTATTTACCATTTAGTCTTTCAACAATATCAAAAAATTTATTGTGTGTCTGCTATATGCCAGATGCTGTTTTAGATGCCGAGAGTCAACATCAGAGGAATTTTCTGGTGTTATGGCTCTTCTGTCTGGGGTGGGAGAGAAGGTAAATAGATGTGAGTAATAAGCAGCTCGATGTAATATATCAAATGGTCATCACTGCGTAGAACTGCCTTGTTCAATATGGTAGCCGGTACATATGGCTGCCAAGCACTTGAAATATAAAGAGAAGCGTAAAGCAGAGCATTATGGGGCTGATGGGG
>NW_011888782.1:11417467-11474109 GCF_000151845.1 Pteropus vampyrus
ATCTTGACTTGGATAAAGATGAAGCTCCCGAGTAATTTAGTTTATCTTTTTCATCTCATAAAGTTAAGGATTAAAACCACAGATGAACAAACACCTTCAAAAGGAGTTTCCTCCTTCCCTCTCTCTCTCCATTGTGAAAAAGTTTGCTTTTATGGCTCTAAGAATACAATCAGAAATTATACTTTACGGAGAACTTTTTCAGTTTTCAACCTCGCAAAGTATTCTGACAAAGCTCTTCAAAAAGTCCACATACTTGTGGTGTTAAATGGATGGGGGGAAAAAACACTCAAAAATCTTTCTATCATGAAAATAAAATTCCGAGAATGTTGAGTTATCCTGTCTTTCTTGGGGTAAAACAACCAATATTTACTCGAAGGCAAAAACAACACAAACACAATTAAAACCTGGTGTCATTTTGAAGTGAGAGACAGAGGACAGAGGGGGCAGAGAGAGCAGGTGTGGAAGTGGAGCGAGAATGCAGGCAGACAGACTAAAGGTAGATATTTATGTGACACCAAATTGCCCCTGTCTCCTGTCCAAGCAAGCTCCTTGCAGTCAGAAATTTTACATTCATTGTTTTTATAGACCCCTCTCAGGAAATATCGTTTCTGGCTCATGTCTTCATGAGCTCACTCAATATTTCACATATTTCCTGAGTATTTACCATTTAGTCTTTCAACAATATCAAAAAATTTATTGTGTGTCTGCTATATGCCAGATGCTGTTTTAGATGCCGAGAGTCAACATCAGAGGAATTTTCTGGTGTTATGGCTCTTCTGTCTGGGGTGGGAGAGAGGGTAAATAGATGTGAGTAATAAGCAGCTCGATGTAATATATCAAATGGTCATCACTGCGTAGAACTGCCTTGTTCAATATGGTAGCCGGTACATATGGCTGCCAAGCACTTGAAATATAAAGAGAAGCGTAAAGCAGAGCATTATGGGGCTGATGGGGGCTATTTGATAAAGGATGGTCAGAAAACATCTGTCTGGCAAGGTGTAACATTTGAGAAGGGACGTAAAGGAAGAGGGAGCGAGCCAGGTAGATATCGGAAAAGAGAGTTCTGGGCAGAGGAACAGCAGGTATAAAGCTCTGTGCTCTGTGCTGAGGATTGAGTGGTAAAGAAAACAGATAACAATCATTGTCCATGCTCTTGGCACTTTGATTTTTCCGGTCAGGTAGACATAAAACTAGGAAGCAAAAAAATACATATATAGTTAAACCTCAAGCTTGGTAGAAACTAAGTAGGAGAAAGGACTTAGGATCAACTGATGAGAGAAGACCTCGGTGAGGAGGCGTAAAGTCCATGCAGTAGATGGGAGGAGCCATGACAGGCAGTGAGAACAGCACGAGAGGGAGTGTTGAGGCAGGAATAAGTATGATGTCTTCCACGAACCCAAATGGAAGAAGACCAGTGGGATTAGGCATACAGAGCGAAGGGAGAAAGTGGTCCCACGTGCCTTTGGAGGGGCAGCCAGAGGTCAGGTTGGCAGGCTCTTGTAGCCCACTTGAAGGAGCTGGATTTTATTCTCAGTGTAATGTGGCACCATCGATAAGTGATAAACACTGAGCAACATGATCACATTTGCAGTTTTAAAATATTGACTGCTTAATGTGGGGAGTGGGTTGGGGAAAGAGCTGGGAATGAAAGTTGGGGGTCCTGATAAGAAATCCAGACAAGAGATGATGATGACTTGGACTGAGATTGTTGCAATGGAGATAAAGAAAAGTGAAAAATAAAATTTAAAAATAAAGAGAAGTAGATGGATTTTGATAAATAAATCATAGATAGAGCCAACATGACATAGCATATAAAAGACACATAGATGGATAGGTATGAGTTCTCTGGTCTTCAGTACAATTCATGTAAGCCAATCTCAACCTTTAAGGAGAACAGGGTGATACCTAAGCTGATACCTAGAGGTGTTCCCCTTCCTCAAGTGGGTCCCTAGTTTCCCATGGTCCATCACTCATGATTTTAGTGATAGATTTCTGCTGGTGAAGGTATTACATTGTTCACCAGTGATCTTGCCAGAAAACCGTCTTGTTGGGTTAAGCGTGCAACTGGTTAGATGGCTGTGTGTGTGTGTGTGTGTGTGTGTGTGTGTGTGTGTGTGTGTGTGTGTGTATCTGTGTGCAGTTACCTGGGAGCAGAGTATGTGGAGAACCAGCTTTTATGAAGACTTGCTTTGGGCCAGGCACCGTGCTGGCTGTTTTTTATAGGCTACTTCAGTTAATCCTTAGGATTCTCCAGTGAGGTTGACACCATCCCTCCTCTTGTATAGATGAGGGACCTAAAGCTTAGAGAAAACGAGGCATAGTGGGTCAGTGGCCATAGTGGGCCAGTGGCAGGAATAATTCCCTCCATGACCCAATTGTGCAGTTGGAACCTTCAATGTCTATCTAATGAGCCAGCCCTCCAAATTCTAGTTTTCTGTGATTTCACTTAATTAGTAATGAAAATTTTGAACCTCAGCCCTAAACATTCACTGTTCTAGCATCATTCCTCACTGAGGCAAAGGCCCCAGAGATTCCCTGTGATCTTCCTGCTGATGTCAACCCAATGGTGAGCCCTTTGTGACTCGATTTCCTCTACAGGGAGATCTAGCTGGGACACCTTCAATTGAGAAGCACTGAAAATGGTAGTGAAAAGTCATATGTTTCAAGTAAACCAGTTCCATTTAGAATAGAGGTCAAGTCAGTTGTGGGTTCAGTTCTAACCCCAAGCTGTCTGTGAACTGGAGTTCCCTTAAGTACAGAATGGGGCTAAGCCGATCTCCATAGTATGCTGTGAGAGGGTTTGCTATATATGAAGCATTTAGTCCAGAACCTTCCAAACACAGAGTAAGTGGAACAAAGGACAGTTATTATACTCTTATGTCTCAAAGCAAGAAGGGTTTTTTGAGGGTAACTAGATGTTCTTGGCATTCCTCTAACAAACCCAAATGTGATTATTTCTCTTTCTGTGGATAAAATTAACTGTAGGTAATTATCTTTACCTCCACAGAACTTAAGAGAAAAAAAGCAAACAAACAATTCACTCTGTAAACCCCAGATTTCTTGCTGTTTCTTTACCTCAGTCTCTCCTATTTAAGGCATAATGAGCACTGCTTTTGCTCAGTGACAAGGTCTCTCACAAAGCTGGTGGGAGGCCTGCAGATGAGGGCCTCCAGAAGCTGAGCCAGAAGCCTTAGGAAAACGCTTGCCAAATGCTGATGTTTGACTAATTGGTAATGTCTGGGGAGTTGGCACCAGGAGAAAAAAAAAAAAAAAGAGGCTGGTGGATGTTAGAGGAAGGAAGAAAGACAGACTTGAGGCCAAGTATCAAGATCCTGGAGAAAGAGCCTGGCCAACATGGAGTCCAAGGAAGTTTGTCCAACAGTTTTGAAATGGTCAATTAAACCCCTGAAGGACAGACAGCCACGCCCAGGTTTCCAGCATTAGCTCTAGCAGAGTTAGACTGTAGGAGGGGTGAGGCAGGAAGCAGTGGAGTCTCAGCTGCGCCCTCTTGAGGGCAGACAACTCCATGCAACATCTGGCCGAGCCCCTGTTACAGCGTGTTGGTGGCAGGGAACTGGGCTTTAGCAGTGTCTGGAGCCAGCCCTCCTCTCTCGTTGAGCCGAGGTAACTCATCCGCCCAGATGTTTCTCTCTTTCAAGCTTAGTTTCTTCTGGAGAGGGATTAGGGGAGGAATCGTTTTCTGCTATGTGATTCAATACAGGCCACCTCAGTTCATGAGATAAGAGCCAATAATGTGAAACCTCAAAGCAGTCGTTCCCTTTCCTCCTCCTGTGAGCTCTAGGCAGAAGCGCCCACCTCATTTTGAGGGGCTTTCGTATTTGACGCTGGGGAAGCTGGCGGCGTGCAGCCTTACATAAGAAAAATGTCCCTACTCCTGTGGTTGGTCGCACGTCTCTCGTAGGCTGATTTATAGAGAATAACTTTTAAAAGGCAGTCTTTCTTCTTAAAATAGAAACATAAAGACCCACCGCACTAAGAACTCTTCTATGAATCTGATCTCATCTTTTCAAGTTAGAATTTCTGCTTCACATCCTTCCGCCATGCCATTCTCTCATATTTTACCTTGGTCATAGTGGTCTTTCTGAGGCAAGAAAAGCCAATCATGACTCTCCTGTTGAAAATTGTTCAATAGGACAATGAGAGGAAGAGTAATTGGAATATTATTCACAACTGGTTGGGTGTGAATGGCTATTACAGATTTGAAAAACAATTTGGCATTATTTGGTAAAATGGAAGATGTATATAATTGGTAACCAGCATCTCTCTGTCTCTCTCTGCCTCTGTCTCTGTCTCTCTCTTTCTCGTTCTCTCTCTCTCTCTCTCTCTCTCTCTGTCAATTCTCCTCCTTCCCTTCTTCCCTCTCCCCTCCCTCCCTCTCCCTTTCTCTCAGTAGGTCCATATGTAGTGTCTGTATGTATATATATAAATTTTTCTCCTCCAGTAAAGAATGTGTACAAGAATGCTCTTAGCAACACTATTTGCAATAGCAAAATGCTGGAAACAATTCAAATTTCAAAAGCAGCAGAATTTATAAATAAATTCAAATTTAATATTATACAACAATGAAGTTGTATAGTAGAGAACATGGATTAATCTTAGGTTTCATCCTAACATAGGATTAAGTTAGAAAAATATGAATGTTTTTATTTATGTAAATTTCAAAATATGCCAAAAAAAACAACCTTTTCTTTGTGGGTAGAAATGTGGTAAAATTAAAAAAGGAACCAAGGAAATGATAAACACGAAATTTAGAATAGGGTTACTTATGAAGGATGAGGAAGTGGGGAGAGAATGGGGAGGGGCATCCAGAAGACCTCAAAGGAAAACAAGGTATAATTTGTCTTAAAAGAATGTGATGGAATTTTCGTATGTGACAGGACTACTCTAAATCTTGATCTTGGTGGCATTTACATGAATGTACACATTTGTCAAAATTCATAGAATTATACACCATATAGGATGAGCTTTATTGTATGTAAATGTTAGCTCAATTGAAAAAACACTGTTAAAGCAAAGTGTAGGGTAGTGCTTATTTATTGTAATTTTTTTTATGCCACATATGTAATTTGTATTATTTTATAGCTACTCAATTTACTCAAAAAAAAAAACCAAAAAACAAAAAACAAAAAAAACCCACAATTCTTAAAACTCCTCAGTGGTTCACCATTTTCCTCAGGTTAGCATCAAACTGAATGTGCCCAGTAGTCCCTCCATTTTCTCTACTCCTGCTGGGCTCTCCTACTTGTCATGTCTTCCATCCCGGGCTAAACCATGAATGACCCTCTCTGCCTCTCCTTTTCTGTCTCGGTGCTGACCTCGCTGAGTTATAATTGTCTGTAAACCCCTCTGTCTCCCATTAGATAGAAGTTGCCTAGGTGTTATTAACCCCAACAACTCCTGCTTCTAGCGCATAGTCTGGTTCTGAATAGGAGTTCAGCAAAGATTTTGAGCACTTTGTTGAGATACAAGCACCTCTTTTAATTCTGTAAGAGAAAAAAATAATGGGAAGAAATGGATGGGGGATGAAAAGTGTATAAGGTGATATTTACTTCAAACTTTCCAGTTCTGCAATTTATATGGTGTATTCATTTCCTATCGCTGTGATAACAGAATACCACAAATGTAGTGACTTAAAACACTTGATGACTTATTCTCTTATAGTTCTGGAAGTCTGAAGTCTGAAATGGATCTCACTGAGCTAAAAGCAAAGTGTCAGCAGGGTTCTGTCCTTTTCTGGGTGTTCTAGGGGTTCCTTGCCTTTTCCAGCTCCTAGATGCTGCCTGAATTCCTTGACTTCTCCAAAGAATTCCTAGCCCTTTTCCATCTTCAAAGCCAGCAATGGCTGGTTGTGTCTTTCTCACATTGTATCACTCTGATTCTAACTCTTTTGCCCCCTCTTCTGCATTTACAGGACTCTTGTGATTACAAGATACCCAAAATAATCTTCTCATTTGATAGTCAGCTGATTAGCAACCTTACGTCTATCTGCAACCTTAATTCCCCCTTGCCACGTAACATATTCACACATTCTGGGGATTAGGATGTAGCATCTTTGGGGGGGCGGGGGAGGGGGTGTGCATTATCCTGCCTGCCACTTGTAGTGAAGAACTACTGAAATCATCCACTGACATTTAAGAGAGTGACAGCATGTAGCAAATGCCTCCTTTTGGTTTCAGGATCTGATTTGACTTCTATCTTAGTCTGTACACCACAGAAGCAGAGCCTGAGACAAGATTTAAGTTCATATAGTTTTTTCTTTTTTTTTTCTCTTGGAAAATCCACTGGTGAGAAGTGGAGGGAGGTAGAGAAGAGCAGATAGAATAAAGAGGGTGTAATCAAGGTAGTTACCTGTGTGCAAGTGGAACTTAATCTGGGGGAACCAAGAGAGACAGTGGGAAGTATGAACTTTAGCATTGTCTCCCAACAAGCGTTAGTTTTTGCTTGAGGGCTGTTCTTAGGGGAAGTTCATTCCCAGGATCTGTGGACCACTTGCACTCTAGGAGGGCCCTCAAGCAAAGAGATACAAGTGTCTGCAGCTGGAGTCTCAGAACACACTGGCGTGTGAAGGCCCTGGGCTACACACATATGTGGGGCACCAACAATGTCTGTTACACTTGCACTGGAATTTGGAAATCTGAATGTAGTAGAATCACAGTACTGAGTAACTAAACCGATCGTTTAATGATAGTTCGGGAGCTTTCCAACTTGTTTTCCGAAGGATTCCACAGAGAAGTCCCCAGGTTCCTTGCGTGAAAGTCCCCAGCTTGTTGCTTCTTCAACCAGAGGCACTCAGTTTTCTCTTTTCTATGCTGATAGATTTTATTTGAGGAAAATAAGAGATACAGACACTTAAAGAGAGAGAAAGAAAAAGAGGGAAGGCAAGGCAAGGCAAGGCAAGGCAAGGCAAGGGAAGAGAAGGAGAAAACCAGTTTCCTGGACCACAAATTATCAAAATTGTGTGTCAGGAATCTTTTCTGCCAGGTAGGAATCTGAGGGAGGTGAAAAAGAGCTCAACTTAATTTCCCTCAGGGTCTTTGCTGAAGGCACAAGAACAGAAATCTGGATTCAGTTTTGTTAGTAAAAATACTCTTTTACCCTTAAAAATATAAAAAGCTACATTGTTCAGAATCTTTAGACTTATTCATTTCAACACAGGCCGGGATGTAGGAGTGGGGAGGGGAGATTTTTGAGCTGTTTAGTTTTAATGAAATGTTTAAGGATGAAATAATGGTTCTATATATCTTTTGACATAATTTATTCTATTTTGTGTCAATTTGCCTGAAGAGTGTAATGTTATGGGGTGTTAGAGCTGCAAAGGGCTCTCACTGAGTCATGGATTATAATTTACATGTAGAAAGTCTACATATTCCATAATTATGGTATGCTGTGAATTAGTAGAGTAATATTGAAATCTCCAAACCCCTTATTATGGCTTCTCACTTGAAATATGTTTTCAATATACATTTATTCAGCAGTGCTTAAACATGGCAAGTCATAAACACATGCTTTTTAAATCATGTGACTACATTTTCTTCCTGATTAAATGTAAGATCAGATGTTATTAACAGCAGAGGGGGAAAAACAAGTGAGGAGATGTTAAAAAAACAAATAGAAATAATATTTTTTATTTTAGAAGACGTCTCTCCTATTTATGATACTGTTTCCCCAAAGCAAAAGAGGAAACAGTACTTAGAGGCTTTTGGTAGTTTCTCTGGAGACAATTTATTTTATTTTTGAAGCACTTTGCCTCCCAAGAGATACATTATGTTTGAAATCTGCCATATATTATGTGAATATGCTTGACCAACTGATTTGGTTAGCAAATGCTCTCTGGAAAACATCCAAGAAGAAGAGCTAAAGGCCCAGCTCTCAGATAATTAAGAACACGGTGCACATGGCTGGAGCCTGAAGAGGCTTCCTATAACTAATTGTCTCTAGAGTGAGAATTTAACTTCATCCTTCGTGGAAAGTGGCCCAGGCACTGAGCCACACGATGAGGGGATTCCTCCCAGGAATGCAGTTAAGTATTTTGGAAGGAGAGGCATCATTCTCCAGGACATGTAAAGTTCAGTTTAGAGGCTAACTTCTTCATGTCTGGTACTCCTGAACCTATGTATTGGAGTCCTGTGCTTGCAATTTTAGCATACTGACACCAGGTGGAAGACAGATGTCCCTTCAGTGGCACTCATGAGTTGAAAGGTGTTGAGGAATCAAAAGAGAATTCTCTATGAAAGAATAACACTTGCTAAAAATACTACAGAGGCCTCCTTTACCTTTAAGTCTAATGGATTCATTATAAAGGCCATTCGGTGTACACTAACAAAAAGTTTATCTATTTTTATAAATATATTGAAAATAATTATACTGTAGTTTATAGGGGGAACATTATAGTGTTTATGTAAACATAATAGGCTCTATCCCACGATTCAACAAAATGTGACATGTTCTGGATATATGCTTGTGCTTTACTAACCTTGAATAAGAAATCCCATGGATAAAATAAATATGTTGGTATCAGGAAATCATAGAATATAGAAAGATTATAATAGTACTAGAGTAAGTAAATCTAAAACATTAAGATAATGGGCCAAATTTACTACCTAATTAATTGCCTGGTTTGTGGTTTGTTATTTTATAAGAGGACAGAATTGTATATAATTTTACATCTTGGGCTCTTGGTTTCCATGGGTAATACAAGCATATGGAATGCAGGGTGTCTGGATATATTTTATTGGTGACAAAGGAGAGGGAAGATTACATTCTATGTGCCAGCAAATAAAGTAAGTACTTACTTTGCAAATGATATATCTAAATTTCTACTTTGTTGCTTCAGTCTGCTCAGTTATTGGCAGAAATCTTAAAATGATAGGATAGAAGGAGTAAAAAGTAACTCATAGGAGTTTATTAGACAGTGCTAAATGAATGAAGAAAACCAGTCATAAAGTTTAAAGTAGAGCAGGTACTAGCTGTATTAAAAAGCTATTAAGTTATATAATTCAAAGCATGATTTAAAGAAATATGAATTCCTGGGCAAAATCAACTACTTTACTTCTTAACGCTGACACTTCTGAATTAATCTTAAATTAAACACTGGTTTTCACTCTTGTGACCAAGGAAGTGACCTTTATTCCTGCCAAATCTTCCAGTGCTCTTCTGGGGCTTCCCAGAGTTCCTTCATGGAAGCAAAGCTAATTCCTTCCTCACGTCCCCCACATATCCCAATTTAAGAAGTGCTCTTACCATGTGTCACTTAAACTCCCAGATTTCACTCGACTCAGCTCTCACTTCTTATAGTATTAAGGGTTGATTTATTCTTTCATAACCAATCATTGGAAAACCTTAAGAAAATAGACTTGGAATCAATCTATTGAATTGGAAACCCATCCTCACTACTTGCTGGCCATAAAACCTTGAGCAAATAACCAGGAACATTTGTAAAATTAGAGTAATAATGGTACCTACCTCAAACATAGAGAAGGTTGGTTTGGAACCTATGTACAGTGCTTAGGTTCTGTATACCAGGTCCATAGTAAGTGATCAATGTTAGTTATTATTACTATTACTATTATTATTATTATTCATGGTTCTTCAATTACTTTTCTGAATCTGAGAAATACTCAGGGTTCTTAAACTTGTTCTTAAATCATAAGTAAAAGCATAGACTGGTCCCTGCTTCATAAATCCTATGGGAATATCACATGTGTTTTTCCCACTTTCCCTTTCTGTTAAATGTCTGGGTGTGAGCACACAATCAGTGCCCTTAGCAGTGGCTTTCCTAGGCCCCTCTGGCAGTGTTTGCTGAACACACGCATTTGGATTCAGACTTTTTCTTATCCAAGGCCGTATTTCTTTTCAGAGAAAAGTGTATAAATACAGTCATATATTGATTAACAATGGGAATACGTTCTGAGAAAAGCATCATTAGGTGATTTTGTGAACATCATAGAGTGCAGTTACACAAACCTAGATGATACAGCCTACTGCATACCCAGGCTATAAGCTATAGCCTATTGCTCTTAGGCTGCAAGTCTGTACAGCATCGTACTGTACAAAAGAACACGAGATTAAATCAAGCACAAGAGAAAATGATACAATTAAGAGATGAGGTAAACCTAAGAAGTATGAGGCTGCTGCTGATCTAACAGGACATACTGTTTTACAGCAAAGTTTTTTTTATATATTAGAAAGAGTACACTCTAAAATATCGATTAAAAGTATAGTATAGTAAAACCATAAACCAGTAAGTCATTTATTATCGTCGAGTATTATGTACTGTACATAATTATATGTGTTATATCTTTATATGACTAGGAGCACAAACATGTGAGTGAGGGGTTGTGTTAGGACAGCTACAATGTCACTAGGCAATAGGAATTTTTCAGCTCCATTATAATCTATGGGACCACCATCATCTATGTAGTCTGTCACTGACCAAAACGTCCTTATGCAGTGCATGACTGTAAACACATCAAACCACATTTCAAGTTTGCATTTTGATTTATGTAAAGAGTCCTTGGGGATTAACACCAAGGAGTTGGTCATCTTTAACTAAAAGAACAGAAAAATGCAACACTGCCAGTGCACTGAAAACTTGAAGAATTCCTGCCTCTGCTGCCAGAGGGTGCCCAGTGAGTCCCTCCGAAGAGGGCCCAGCCGTGTTACTCTGAAGCCTAAACCATATTCTTCTCTGTGCTTGCCAGTAATGTGAATGAAAGGGTCAAAATAGCAATGTGGCTGTTAATGAAACAAAATAAGAACAGGTTGGATTGATTATATTAATGATACGGAATAGAGGGAAGTGAAAGTCGTAATCACGTTTGCGTTTCCCAGTGGAAGAGAAAAAGCAAGGACGGCGGTTTGGTTTTAATTCAGCTGAGTGTTCTGTTGGTTACTTAATTTCTGGGGGATTTGGGTCGATAGCTATAGAACTCGTTTCTCTTTTTTGTTTCTTTATCAATGAGTGTTGATGAGTTCTGAATTGGAAATCTCTCGGCTGGGATCAGTGGTCACTTGCTTGGGGCGACGTCAGAGAAGACTGTGTTATCTGGTGTATAGGAGTATGTCTTAGCTTTATCTCCTGGCTCCACCACCTACTGCTTATGTGACCTTGGACAAATAGCTCCTTCATGCCTCAGTGTCCTTATCTCTAAAATGGGAGAGGATAAGAATTTCTACCCCATTAGGTTGCTATGCAAGTGAGATGAGTTAATATATAGATGTGCTTACAAGAGTGCTGGACACAGAGGAAGCCATTCATAAATGTTAGACAAGGCGAGGAGGCTGCTGAAGATGATAACAGTGACACCAGGTCCCCCACCTACCCCCACCTCCCCACGACATGAAATTATATTTTTCCCTACCTGCTACTTCATCCAGGTGTTAGGGTTGATGGGGACACACACAATCTAATCTCATTTCAAGGACAAGAAGCTAAAGCCAAGAGTGATTAAGTATCTCCTCTAAAGTCACACAGCTGGTTAGGGACAAAGCCAGGCCTAAAACTCAAGTCTGCGGAATTCCAATTTAGTGCTAATAACATCTCCCAAGCCAAATTCCTATTGGAATGAGGAATTTTATTTTATGATATTATTTTTTTATTGAGATGACATTGGTTTATAATATCGTATGATTCAGGTGTACAACATTTTAATCCAACATCTGTTTATATTGTCGTGCTCACCACCAAAAGTCTAGTTCTCATCTGTCACCATACATTTGACCCCCTTGGCCCATTTTGCCCTCCCCATGCCCCCATTACCCTCTGGTAACTACCAATCTGTTGGCTGTATCTATGAGTTTGTTTTTGTTTTGTTCTGTTCATTCATTTGTTTTGTTTTTATTTTATATTACACATATGAAGAAATAAGGAATTTTAAAGTATAAATGCCCAAGAAGATTTAGCAGGTTCAGTTTCTTCAAGGTTTAAATGGGAGTTAGATTATGCAAATTCATTTCAATCACACAGCCAGCTTGTAGCAAAGCCCACAGCCCTGCGGGGGGCGGGGGGTGGGGATAAGGGATGCAGCAGAAGTGGAATTGAGACATTTGAGACGTTTAGAAGATGGAAAAATGTTTCAAGTCAAACCATTCCTCCCAAAATGGAGTGCAAAACTAAGTAATATTTGTGGTGTCAAAAAACACTTTTTAAAAGAATCTCTGATCTCTGGTGAATATGGGAAAATTAATTTGGTACATGTAAAAAATTTAAACTACAGTGAAAAATAAATGCAATGTGTTGCTCTTCTGAGCAAATGCAGGTAGGTATTTCTGGAAGAAAGAGTGACTCAGAAATTCATTGGTTGATGGAGGCATCAGGGGTGAGGTTTGTGAGGTAAAATTGGGGGTTCTCCATGGGAGTTTTATGAGCTGCTGGGAGGGGAGGAGTATTACCATGAAATGAGAACTTCAGAAGCCCTATAAAAAGAAAGTTGGGGAGTTTTCCAGTGAAATTTTGGATCGAGAAAGAAAAGAAATCCACTTTTTGCTAAACAAGATGGCAGATCCAGTTCAGAGAAATTGAGAAAGAGACTAAATTCCCAGAATCATAAGAAAAACGAGTCCAACACTTCCCTGGGGAGCACCCAGATCAAAACGTTGGCTTAGGGGGTCACTCTGCAGGTTGCCGGGGAGGGGCCCGCTGCAGTTGGAGGCTGGACGGGGTGGCTTGGAATTGAGTCAAGAAAAGACCCCAAACCCCCAGGGACAGAAGTAGTTGAAAGTGTGGTTTGGCCTAGTGGGAAAGAAGGAAGGTTGGTCAAGAGAGGCCTGCTAACAGAAAAGTGGCTGAAAACAAGAAGCATCTGGAAAGGGCCATTTAATGCTTTAAACTCATGCCAAGCTAATTGAGTAATGTGAGCGTATGTTCTTGTAAATTATTTCAACTGTGTATCATTCTTTCCCTGAGGTCGCCTTACCCTGCAGTGCAAGACTGGTTGTGTTTGAATGGGCTCAATGTGGGCTGTAACTCTGCGTGTGTGCGTGTGCATGTGTGCACGCGTGATTTATTGATCATAGACTGTATTCCCAGTACTGTGCACTGACTGATTCAGTTTTCACAATTCATTATTTAACATGGCAGATATTATAATTCCCATATTGCCGATGTAAACACCGAGACGCTTGCAGGGCCGTTTGGCTGTTGCCCTTAATTCCTAACCCCATGTTCCCCATATCATAAAAATGCTTCTGGAATGAGAAGAATGCATGTACGAGTGTGTATTTCTGAACTGTCTTATCAAGAGGATCTATTCTAATGGTCCAGCCTTGAATGGTGATATCATTTGACTTATGAACCCCTTGAAAGCGTGGGACAGACTCCTGCAGTTCACAAAGCTGAGAATGAAAGTTTTAACTGTAATCAAAATGAGTCTTCACCCAAGACCTCGCCCCCACCCCGATCTCCTGCCTTTGCTTTCCTCAGACGGCTCCCAAGATCTCTGTCTGTTTCTTTCTGCACAGAAATCAGAAAATCTAGGTTAGTTTATCCAAGTAGAAAGTGTTATTTTATTGAGTTAATTCTGTGCAAACTGCTGCCTCAATGCTTTAGAGAGACAAAATCCCTCATGTCCAGGGCATTTTCTCCTGATATTTTCGGAGGCCTCCAAGTAATCACTTAGATTTAAAATCAACAATGAAAACCCTTCTTTTTTTAGAAGTACTATTTCCCGGTAACAAGTGTCAGTCTTTTAAACTGTTTTGTCAGATGCTAAATCAATTGAGCCTTTTTGATTGTGAAAGGACTTCGAGTGAAATTGCCAGTGCCAGTACATCAGTAACCAGAAAGATCAGAGTGCATCTGACAGAATGGGAAGCTTAGACGTATTTCATAATTATGGAATTTCCTTCTTATTCCTGAAGTTGACCCAATGAATATCATTAATCCCAAACTGGTTATCAAAAAAGAAAGGGGCCCTTGTGGTTGCTAAACATCATTTTGAATTCTGTTATCTTCTCATTGGGTTTTTAGATGGTTTATAATTGTGATTTTTTTTTAACGTCTTTGCATTACAGTAGAGCCGTTTTATAATAATACTTTTCAACGTTTTCGAGTCCAGCGACTCAAGATGTGGTCTGTGGACCAGGGCCGGTCCATAAACTGCAACTAGACCCGATAATATAGGTACGAAAGTTGAGAACAGACATTTAAAAACTTTCAGCAATTTGATATTGCTCCAACATCCAGGT
This sequence comes from Pteropus vampyrus, assembly GCF_000151845.1. Taxonomy (NCBI): domain Eukaryota; kingdom Metazoa; phylum Chordata; class Mammalia; order Chiroptera; family Pteropodidae; genus Pteropus; species Pteropus vampyrus. Next base: position 11,431,673 of record NW_011888782.1, read on the forward strand.
AGCATTTCATTTTTCCAGCAGTTCATCTTTATTGTAAAGTATTTGTCTATTATGAATTAGAAACGGGCAATAAATAAATAAATAAATAAATAAATAAATAATTCCTGGTCCTTCCCCACAGATAATTAGAGAAAAAAAACTTTTGTTACAGCATCCCTCATCTCGTTCAATGTTGTCTACAATTTTGTGAGGGAGATAGGGGTTGAATGTTAAGCCCCATTTTACAGATAAATAAACCTAGGCCCAGAGAGGTAAAAACAGCTAACCTGTCACATGTGTGGTGTCGTGCTCTAGTTCTTACCTGAAGCCAGCAGTTTTCTAAGATAGCACTCTGTACTCACAGACCAGTTACAGCACGCTCATCTTCAAATATTTTTACTTAAGCTGTTTAAAAAGAGGTCTCTGTGTACAATTGACTTTGAACGATCTATGAACAAGTAGCATTTGAGTTCTCCGAATTCACAAAACCATTTAGATCCCAACAGACTGGCCAGTTCCCTGTGTTTTTCAAAGTAGTTAAAAGATGGTGATTGCATAGATGCTTAAGGTTTGGAAGAAACACTAGGGGGCCATGTAGCCGCTTGGCATTGATCTGTACATGGACAGCCCATGAACCGTGGAAGGAATGTACCATGATAAACAGCATTCTGTATGCAACAGCAGGGACACTTAAAGTCCTTCCTTGTGTTGTGCCCACCCCTTCCTCTCTAACTCTTACTGCTGGCCCTAGATATACATCCTTAAGGTACTGAGAATAAGTCCCAATATTTGGTCACAGGCACGTGTTCCTCTTAAATCTTCCTTCACCCCAAGCCAAATATCTCCAGATTTTTCCAATGGTTCCATGTATGGTATGACTTCAATACCCCACTCCCAGTCTCACTATCCTAGCCACACGCCATACATTCTCTTTAGTCAGTGTCCACCAAAAAGTGGGTGATTCCCCCCAAAATGAACCTGGCATTCCAAAGGTGGTCTGTCTTTAATATAGGAAAACGATCATCTCCCTCAATCCATATACTGTATTTCTGATAATGCATCCTGAGACTGCATTACTTATTTTGCAGCCTCATCACATTGATATCTTGTAATAAGATAAAAATGCTAAGTCTCTTTCATATGAACATCTTCCTTTTGCAAGTAATTCTATTTATTAACTCACTAATTTATTACTGATTCCTTCCTTCGTCTACTTTCTAGCCAACCAGTGGAATTTAGTAATGTCTGCCTCAGTATTTTAATCCTATAATTTATTTTGAGAAGAAGTCATGCCCAGTAAAAGGAAAGCAGTTTAGGCCTTTTACTCCTCCCGTTTAATTTGACCTGGAGCCTCAGTGTCCGGGTAGGCACCAGCTCTTTGGTCCACACCTCAGGGTATGGTGAGCCAATTAACAAAATTCCAACAAAACTCTCTGGAGTCTGAGTTTATTGGCGAGCTCCCAAAGTGGACGCTTCATTGGTTTTAGCTGCCTCCCTCATCCTCCTTTCCTTTAAGAATCCTTGCTCAGGGTAATCTCTTTGCTGTGACCTTTGTGACATCTGTTTCTATAACTGTGCAGATTGCGCATCTGATGATACCCAGCATCCCAGCCTCTGATGGCATGGTCACTTCATCGTAGGACCACAGCAGACAGTTTACGTGGGTCGCCTCAGGGGTCAAGACTGGAAGAGGAGTGGGAGGCAGGTCATTAACATTACTGTTTCCCATGTTATAATAAGCATGTATGAATTCTGTAATTAAGAAAAGTAATAATAGAGAAGATTAAAGAGAGAAGAAGTCACCCCTCCTCACTTGTTGGCTCGAGTTCCGTTCACAGTGGACCCTTCTCCTCACTGGCTGCTTGGCTTCATCATGACCCACTCATTTGCTAACGCCTTGCATTCTGGCCTCTACCTTAACCACACTAGAGAGAGAGAAAAAATAAAAATGCTTTTTCCAAGTCTACTAATGACCTAATTCAGAGGTCAGCAAACCACAGCCCATGGGCCAAATCCAGCGGGTTACCTGTTTTTGTAAATAAAGTTTTCTTGGAACACGGCCATGCCCATTTGTTCATCCTGATTTTCTGTGGCTGCTTTCCCAATACAACCACAGAATTGAGTAGTTGTGACAGAGCCTGGATGGCTCACAAAATCTGATCCTTTACAAAAATCAATTCGGTAACTCCAGTTCTATGTTAATAAATCTATTGATCCGGTCACTCCAGTGGTCCTTAATCCCTTCTCACTCCCCTTAGCCCCTCGGCTGCCTTTGACTGACATATCCACCATTCTTGACAATGTCTTCCCTCTCCCCGTGACAGTGAATCATTATCTTCTTGTCCCTCTGAGCACTCTTTTCTGTCTTCCATTCTGAACCTTACTTCAACTGTAAATCTACATGGGGCCACAGTTTTCGTTGTTTTTACAGTGCCTAGAACAGTGCCTGGCACATGTGTGTGGCAGATAGATGAATGAATCTACCTCTATCTGGAGGAAAGTTTCATCAGAGCTTCTTTCCCATTACCTGCGGAAAAGTCCTATTTGGACTTCAGAGGTGAACAGGTGGATCCCAGTGACAGTCCTCAGAGGAGAATTTAGCTTGGAGTAACGCACATTTCCCCAGCCAAGACCCCAGGGCTTTAGGAATCTGCTTTGCATTTCCCTGGTCCCGCACTTGAGCCCTTGGTCCAACTTGCTGTGGCTGTGCGCATGATGCATGAAGGTGTAGTCGAGCTTCTCCTCTAGTCATATAAATCTCCTCTGTTCATCTCCCAGTTTGGTCCAAGCTCCTGGATCACACAAAGGAGAATAGCTGAGATCTGGTAAGGGTCATGAGAAGAGAAGGTGAACAAACGAGGATTTCATAAAGTGGTTCTCTGGCCCCTTTCTCCACAGATTCGTGGGCCCCTCTGTGCCACCACCACAGTACTAGTGAGGACTCTACTGTTTGTTTTGAGGAAGGTGGCCATTTTTTTTCCTCCAGTATTTACATAGCTGACTTAGATCATGTTTGTCAAATAAATTATCATTGGAAGAAGGAAGGAAGGAGGGAGGGTGGGAGGATGGGGAGTCAGCCAGAGAGGGAGGAAAGCTAGGTATAACTTAAGTATTTTGTTATTAAGTCCGGTTGGCAAAGAGGTTTCATTTTCTATGCTAATGCTGATCAGTTAGTGGTGGTTGCTGGGATCTGCTTGGATCACTGTGTTGAGAAGGATTCTGAGGCTGTATTCAGGTTCAATTCAGTGAGAAAAAGAGCTCTCGTCAGTCAGTGACATCTGCCATGGGTACGAAAGAGGGGAGTTGTAGCCTACGGCCCACGTTTTCTCATCTCACTTTTAGGCTATTAAAATGTCTTAAAAACCTTTTTAAAAATTATTATGTTAGCGGACTATTAGGCTACCTGCCTTTCTTGCCACCGTCTTCCTTTTTGCTGCATTTTTGAAGCCTTCTGCCTTTTCCTTTAAACTACCAGAATTTAATCTTCTGTCCATGTAACAAAAAAACATTTTTCCACAAGAACTGAGGATATTTATAATGGCCAAAAATGTATGTAGTCTTTGACTATTTACTGACAATCTTTAATAATTAAGCTACATTCATTGAATATGTAGGCATAAAATGCCGGAACAGGGGTTTCATGTTGGGGTTAATGAAATAGTTCTCTGGAGAACCTTAGCTGGTAGAGCAGAGCCTCAGGTTTTCCAAGCTGACATGGGCTAAACCCACAGGTGCATCTGAAGTCAAAACAGGACTTTTCCAGTGGCATCTTTTGCGTCTCTATAAGGTAATACAAAAGGAAAACTTTCATCCAGACTCAGACAGACTCATTCATTCATTCATTTATTCATTCCTCAAGCATTTGTTGCCTGCCTGCTGTTTGCCACACAGTGTTCTAGGTACTGGGCATACAGACAGAAACCCCTGCCCTCATAGAGATGGCATTCTAGTGGGAGGAGATGGACAATACATAGATAAATAAAGTATATGCTGAGTTAATTAGTGATGAGTGCTAAAGAGAGAAATAAAAAAGACAAGGGAAAAAAAGTGAGCACTGTGCAGGCTCTGGAGGGGGAGTATCTGTTATTTTAGATAATGTAGCTAGGGAAAGGTCTCCCTGGGAAGGCGATATTTGAGTGAAGACCTGGAGGTGAGGAAGTGAGCCACGTGGATATCTAAGGGAAGAGCTTTCTAGGCATGAGAGATTGTGAGTACAAAGATCCTGGTGTATTTATGGAACAGCAAGAAGGCCAGCGTAGCTGGAACAGAGTGAGTCAAAGGGATGGTGGGAGGAGACAAAGTCAGAGAGGAAGCAAGACAGAGTGAACAGAGATGCAGTTGAAATCATTATATTTATGTTGCTGAGCCTAGAAAAAGTGTATATAATCTTGGAAATTTTTATCATCTGTCTTATTGGAAATTTAATCTTTGGGGAAACAACAAACATCATCAACTGAGAGAGCAGTGAGGACTCTGATCTGGACAAGCCAAATGCCTCTCTATGCTCCATGGGTATGGAGTTTGAGAATGATGATAACAGCAATGACAATCTGTATGATAGAATTCCTCTCCCATTTGCATTCTATTTGCATTTAAACCAGCTAAGAGTAGGTTCTGTTTCTGCAGAAACTTTTTCCATATTTCTCTTACCTTGACTATTTCTCTAGTTTTTTCCCCCAGAATTGTCTATGGGAATACATCAGTCACGGTTGTTTGGTCATAAGCAACAGAAACCAACTTAGCCAACTTAAGCAAAGAGGAATTAATTAGAAACCTATTGCAGGCTCCCAGAACGGACTGGGGACTAGAGACCCAGGTTTGGGAAAACGATCTGGAACCGAGTGGCTGGGGAGACTGGGAAGGAAGCTGTCTGTGGACAGTTTGGACAGAACGCCACAATTAAGAAGATTGAATCCCAATCATTGATTTCCTCTTCCACATTCTCAGTCCCAGGAGAGGGTGTCCCATTAGCAGACTGAGACCTGTACCCCTAACTGTACAGAGAAAAGGGTGGAATGATTGAGTCTCCTCATCCTCTATAATAAATGAATGGGGCAGGTTCCTGGATTTTCCATCCTATCAGAATTATACCCAGTGGGGTAGAAGTAATTCCCCTAAAGGAAGTTAGGGTCACGGTAAGGTGGAGAAATAGATACTAAGAACTGCTTAGTATTCTCTCTAGGGTGCAATCAAGGGTCTCCTATTTCTACCGTAGGATTAAGAAACACTGCTCAGTTCATTTGGGTCATGATTCATCTAAGAATGGCTCAAGAGAGGTCAAATTTGGCCAAATCGCAACATCTGATGTAATAAAGCTTTGCCTCTACATGTGTGTACACCTCTGAAAAAGTTGTCATCCTTTTGCCCGTGTACAACAGTCACTTCCCTGAGTGTGTCTGCAAATAAGCCACATGATAATAAGCCATACCTGCCATTTCTGCAGTGCTTCCTAAGGGCCCAGGTACTCTCCATCCATTTTCCTGCATAACCCTTACACCTCTGTGAGTTATGTATTGCTGTCCCTGTTTGCAGATGAGGATCAGAGGCAAGGAAAAGATGGTTTGCTGGCATAGTCAGTGCTGTGATAGGTTTGATTCCTAAGCCGTGTTCTTACTCATTAATTCAAGATAGTAACGTTTACATATGCCAACCAAGGTGAGTTTTTCCCCCTGACACAAAATATTGGGAAAATCGGGAGACATTTTTGGCTATTTCTGCTGAGGGAGGTGCCACTGGCTTCTGAGGGGTCAGACCAGGAATGTCACTACACACTGTACACACCCTGCCATGCACAGGATGCACGGAAGGGCCCCACAACAGGAGGGTATCTGGTCCAAAATGTCAGTCGTGCCAAGGTTGAGAAACCCGGATGTGTGTACACCTGGATACACGGTGTATGACCACATAAAGTGCCCGTACTGTTTTAGAGTCTGAATATGCACGTGAATTAGCTCTTAGAAGATGAAGCTCATTGTGAGTAGGAATCAGCTGCTAATATTATTTTAACGAACTATGAGTTACCAGAAAGAAATCTTGCCCAGCCTCTACTCTCCTTGACGCCCATCTTTCAAAAAGGACAAAGGTCAGCGAGTCTGCCCAGGCAGTGAAACTGATTAAAACCCTCTACTTCAGGATGGCCCTCCATGATTGTCTCAGTAGCTCTGTATGGAGAGGCAGCCTGGCAAATCCACTCCCTCTGGGCAGTGACTGTTTGCAAAGCAAGACCGAGGTTGGCCAATGGGGTCACAGTTGTCCCGTAATCAGATTATGTTGCTATATCCGACCATTGGCCATCTGTGGCCCAATGGGGAACTATTAAACCAGCAGCCCTGACCTAAGTGAGATGGACGATAGCAATGTTCCGTGGAACAATTGATTGACCAGAAAGATTGTGTAATAGCCCTGCTAACAGGGGTTTGCAGATGGGCCGTTCTGACAAGAGCAAAACCTGTCTGCTCCCCGCAAAGGTGAACAAAACTGGAAATGCAAAAATTAACCTCCATCCATAGAATATGTCTTATGATCGGCAAAGAAAAGCGAAAACTAAGCCTATGGCAGACAGACCCAAGCTTGACACTAGAAACTGCCCATGATTTGGCCATGTAGTTCAAAAGCTTTTACAACCACCTTCCTTGAAGCTATTTTAACAAAATAATAAAAATATATTATTTTTTTCTTAAATGTGCAATCATAATATACACTGATGTTCATTGCGGTACTATATATATTAGCAAAAAATGGGGAATAACATGAAGGACTAACAGGAAAAGAAGGACTATATAAATTAATTCACACCCATAGAAAGGACTTATGCTGCCACTAAAAGCCATTTTTTTCACGACATGGAGAAATATCCACAATGTTCTATGATCTATAATGAAAAATATATAAATGCATAAAAAGGAACAAAAAATAAATTAAAATATTAATAGGACTTACTTCTGAGACAGGGATGATTTATGATTATGATTTATATTCTCGCCTTTGCAAATTTTATTATTTTCCAAATTGTCTACACTGAGCCTATGTTGCTATTTTTAAAAAGGTATAAAAAGGTACCTTTTTTCTTTTTTCAAAATAAAGTAGCTTTTTCTCTAGCACTAGTAATGTTCTCACACTGAATGGAGACTCTAGGAAACTAGTTGCTCAAAACCTAGTTTAGCAGCTATCTTCACCGAAAACCAGTTGTTACCTAGAAGATTGAAGTTAGTTCCTCTCGTGCCTTATGTCCTTTGTGGCATGCACATCGTCGATGTTTAACTGGAAAACAGAGTATGTTAGTCGCCTGACTTGTTTGACAGGATTATCCCCAAAGTGCTGCTCCAGTAAATACACGTTTCAGGCCTCCAAGGGGTTGCTACCTTTCCCGACCACTGCCAACTGCCTTCCTTTTTGGCCTAACTCTCTCTGGAATATTTAGATTTTTGTCGGCCTATGGAAGAATCAATGGTTGTCATAGTTGTATTATGTTTACCTGAGCTGCTGGTTTCAACAAATAGAATATAGCAGCTTTGGGAATTTTGTTCTATTCTCTCTACATGTTTCGGCATACCTTTGCACTCTCCTCTCAAGAAGATGGCAGTGATGGGCTCTCCTAAAATGAGAGGACTTTCTTTTGTCTGCTTTGTACGTGTTGCCTAGTAAGAGTATCCCAAATGGCTAGGCATCTTCCTGGGTCAGGCCTCTCGGCCTGCTGTGGTTTGCTTTTTTGCCTTTCTTTGCCAAGGCAGAAGCCACACGAGAACGTGGATTAACGTGGTGTGACTTGGAGTGGACCATGCTCCATCGGCCCAGCAAGCAAGCTGATGTTCACATGCTCTTCACCCTTGTTCCCTCCATACATAACCCTGTGTACTTAGCTGGCACTGTCCTGGGTAGCTGGGCAGCCTTGGGATCAGGGCTTTCACAATGAAACAGAATGCCACTCTGCCACCTGCCCCTCATCCACAGCTTCCACAAGGCCACAGACACAGAGCTGTGCCTCACACCCCTGCCCAGCACTCAGCCTCCCCTTCCAGAGCAAAGATTCATCTACAGCAAAGATTTGTCAAGGGCCCACAATGTGCAGGACAGTGTTCTGAGTGCTGGTGATAGATAGCATGTGAAGAATTCTTAAAATTGCATTCTAGTGGGGAGAAAGATAATTTAAAAAGGTAAATAAGAAGACAAAACTGGGAAGGGGCATAGGATTGTTGAAGTTAGGGGTTGAAGCAGTCAAGGAAGTCCTCATGAGAAGAAGACATCTAGGTAAAGGCATGAAGGAGGTGAGCCATGTGGCTATCTGGGAGGAGAATGCCCCAAGCAGAAAGAACAGCCAGGGTAAAGGCCCTGAGGTGGGTGTATTACCCATTGTGTTTGAGGACCATTAAAGAAGCCAGCATGTCAAGAGGGGAATAAACAAGTAGGTATAAGATGGGAGAGGAATCAGAGAGGCCACACGGGCTTTGTACAGACTTTAGCTCTTGCCCCAAGTTTGATGGGAAGCTATCAGGTGTTTGGGCAGAAGGATGACCTACTTGGGTTTTAATAGGATGGAACTGACTGTTATGTTGAGATTAGACTAAAGGGGAGATAAGGGCGGAAGCAGAGAGAGCCGTTGGGAGACTATACAGAAGTTAATCAGGTGAGAGATGGTTGGGTTGATCAGGTGGGAGTGGTGTGGTGGCGGTGGCAGCATTGGTGGCGGTGGATTCTTTCCGTCATGAATCCAGACCCAGTTGAGAAGCAGCTGTACGAATCAAAGAGATCAAAATGTCAGCCACTGGTTTCCAAAAGTCACCTTGTAGTCTGAGAACCTTATAAGTGCTAAAGAAAAGCTACTTTCTTTTGAAAGGGGGAAAAAAGTACATTTTTAAAAATAATTGAAGCAACATAGGCTCACTGCAGATAATTTGAAAAGTACTGAAATTTACAAAGAAGAAAATATAAATCACAATTAATCTCATGTCCTAGATATAAGACCTAGTAATATTTCGATTATTTTATTCTGCCCTTTTTTCTATGCCTATATGTATGTGTGTTCAGTTATTTCTGATCTCCTTTATTAATTAAATTGAACATTGTGAATGTTTCTCCATGCCATGGTGTAGTGTTCTAAAAGGTTATTACTAATGGCAGAGTAATGTTTCCCCCTATAGATATGAATTAATTTATATAGCCACTTGCTTATTGGAAGATGCAACTTACATGTGCAGCCCCAATGAGAATTCTAAACTTCGCCCCTGAATCAGGTAAGCTTACCTGCCCTATCATAGGCAGTGTTCATACCTGAAAACCTCCTCTTAAGCAGAGCCTGCTCCTGAGAGCTTCCACATCTTAGAGAGCAGGCCTGTGTTCTCTATCCTGCAGAGAAGACCTGGAAGGCCTTAAACCCGGAACACTAAGTGCCTTGCCTTAGACTCATCAAGGCAAGTGCCTTCTCCAACCTGGAGAAATGAGAAAGTGAGGTGAGGAGGAAGTTTAAGAATGTCACTCTACTGAGACACCTGCACATAGAAACCTCAAGGCCAAAGACACAGAGGTGCCCTCCTACTATTGAGGATTTAGTGAGTAATGAAAACTGAGTTCTTGGTCATGGCAAATGTTCAATAAGTGTCATCTTCCTCTTTGCCCTGCCACTGCCGGGAAAATACCAAAATTCCATACAGTAAACATTCCCAAATGCCAGTCTAAGGGGCCAAGCTGAATTAGTCGACAGTCATTCCTGTTTGTGCCAACTTAGTGAGCTCTCTACATGTAGAAGTTTCCTTTCTATATAATTTAATTAGCCTTCCTTCTGACCTCACGCACATTTGAATATACTCAAGAGAAAAAGGAGTCCCAAGATGGCCAGTCTCTTGACCTCAATTGGAGTTCAATAATTGTTTATTGATGGATGGATGGATGGATGGATGGATGGATGGATGGATGGATGGATGGATGGATGGAAGAAAAGGTAGGTGGATAGATGGTTGGATGGATGGATGGATGTAAGTAGGAGGAAGGGAGGGAGGGAAGGAAGGAGGAATGAAATAAAAGAATTAAAGAAGGTTAGAGGGTCAAGGAATGGAAGGAAGGGAGAATTAAGTCGTACTATTTTTTTCCTCTTTCTAAAAAGATGTGAGGAGAATAATATTTTTACATAAGGTGATGTCTTTTTCTCTTTTTTCTCGGTTGAAATAAAAACCCAATATGAAAATCCCTCATTTCTGTTGGAATAAAGTAAGGAGTCACATTATAATCTAAGTAGCATATTTTATCTGTTTGAACTGGGTAGAGGAAAATGAGTGATTCTCTAGCTTGAGTGAAGTAAATCTGTATCCCCCCCCCCATAAAATATATTGTTATTGCTATGATTCATTTGGCTTTTTTTTTGAAGTGGACTATGGTTTGTGTGCAGTGGATGAAGTAATTGGAGTGAGTGCTTCTCCCTAGAGACAGAATCAATCACCGTTGTAGAAGATGGTGACATTTTAGAAAGAAACTCTGAGGAAAATGTCATGCTTAAAAAATTGGATTTAAACACACTGGCTCCAGATTGATTTTTATTACACTCAAATGGATACCCTGATTGATTATCAGTCTTATAAATGTTTAGCACATTTCTCACTTCTGTAATAATCAGAATAATCTAATTTTCAATGTCATTTAATGTACTCTATTCAAGGTTATAATAGATCATATTTCTAATAAAACACAGCAATTATATAATGAATAATACAGGAGGACCGGCATTCAGATTCCCTTGATTGCAATGCCAAAGGGAAGTCTTAGATAAGCCCATTCTTTTAAATATGAGGTATATTCTAAGTCTTCGACTACATCGTATAGTGTGTTTTTTCCTGCTGGCGATCTGAATGGAACTTTGCTGGACTTAACCAAAAAAATAAATAAATAAATAAAATTTCTTGGGAGGAAACAGCAAAGTTTGAATCCTTTAATATATGTTATTGGTGCACCTGGAGAAAAGTGACAGGTTGCCAGGTTATTTATTGAGTTTCTCTAGTAATTGCTGCTTTCTCCCCATTTTTCGATATACATCCCCTGGAGAAATACCATATTTTAGTTCTAAATACTTTCCCAATATCCATTGTAGCAGCAGCTGACATTACAGATGTTTCAGGGTAAGCCACAGGATATCTAATTTTGAGGAGGATTGACTCTATATTTAGAGCCTAATACTTACCTGATTATGCTTATTTTGTTTTTTTTGTTGTTGTTGTTTTTTTTTTTTTAAGAGGCCTGACTCACCTTGGGAAGTTGTGCTTTTTATATCTGTGGCTTCTAACCAATTCCAGTCATGTCGAAAGCTAGGTTAGTAATTATGAATTCCTCAATTATGGCTTGCAGCTCAGTTAGATGATCTGGCACATAGGAAATAATAGCAAAACCTGGTCACCCAACAAGCAATAGCACTTTAAGAGTTCCCCCTTTTATGCTGTGCTCCTTGGAGGGGCTTCTAGGGGTGGCAAACAGAACAAAGGAGGCTGAAGAGCTGTCAGGCCTCTGGACATTTAGAGACCAAAGGGCTCCCCTAAAATTGGTCCTAGATATGAACCTGGCAGACAAGAACTTCAGAAGGTCTCAACAGAAGCTAATTATGGGCCAGCGCAAACAAGATACCATTTAACAGAGGTGAATATTAAATCCTCGTTCAGAGTCAGTCAAGTCAGTAGCAGAAGGACAGGCTGGGGAAGACCAGAGCTGAGGATCTGATCGCCAGGCGCTTGCTGTGAACTAAGTTGGGGTAGTACCATGTCTTTCCTCTTAAGATCTTTTGTTAACCAGATTATGAAAAACCACCATAACCCTGTGTTTCTGGCTGGTCAGAGCACATTTTGGAACATTATTGTTTTTTAGTTGTTGTTCCAAGCACTTCATTTTAAAAGGGGAGTTTTCTAGAACCAAACATCCAAAGCAGGATGACCAGGATGGCATGAAATCAACAAGGTGTCTTCTGTGAGATGTAATTGAACACATTGGAAATTCATAAGGTGGAGAAAATCAGTTTGCTGTAAGTTGTTTGAGGGGCTATGAGCAGAAGAAGAAAGTTTGCTACCATTTATTGGATCTTTTTAACACCTCTGTTAGATTACTACCAGTCCTTAATGGTCATGGCAACTAGTACCGAGAGTGGCCAGGTGAACTGCCTAAATTTACTCAACTACTAAGCCATTGAATCAAGATTTAAACCCAGCTCTCTCTCGTCTAGCTCTTGTGATCTATACCATAACTGAGACTCTTCATAGACTGATTCTAAATGATCACTAAAGTCCCTTCCAACGTAAAACTCAGTAGATCTCCACTCAGGATACATGTTCAAAGTCATTTCCTGATATTTCGAAATATTCCAAGCATGAGGAGGGAGTACTCTCTCATAGTACCCAAGTAAGATGAGAGTAGTCTGGGAACACTTGCTGCTTAAATAAATGTAGGTTGAGAGAGAGAAGACCCTTTGGCAATTAAGGTACTTGGCTGTAAAACTCCCTACAGTTCTTGAGGCTGGCTTACCATCTCGCAATTTCCTGGAGCCTTAAGCAAAGGGAGGGAGTGTGTGTGTGTATGTGTGTGTGTGTGTGTGTGTGTGTGTGTGTGTGTGTGTCTGTCTGTCTGTCTGTCTGTCTGTCTTAAGGGATTTAGAAGGAGATGGCCTATAATATCAATGAGAAAATTCATCACTGAGAACTTTAGGGACAGGGTCTTAGCAGGGTAGTACTTATGACAGGAAGAAGAGGACTTCAAATGATGTCCTTGTGCCGAGGACCCACACACCTGATGTTTAGGAGAAAGGTCTGGGGTTTTGAGCCTTCTGGATATATGTGTGCATCCTAAGAAAGTCCCTTAACCCACTAACCTTTCCTCGTTTTTCAATAAATGTTGACACCAGCAAGAGCTGTGGGATGAGAAGGTGAATCTGATAATCATAGTTGACCATGGGCCCCTCTGCAGTTAAGGTGCATGTTTAGCAAAAATCGTCTACACAATTGAAAATGGCAGTTCCTGGAGCTGACCAACCATTGTGCAATTTCCTGAATTCAGTCAAAAGATTATGGGGTAGGTGGGGAAACAGGCCAAGCAGGGGATCTGGAAGAATTAATGAGAAAAATATTATTTTAGAGTTCAGCATTCCCTTCCAGCTTAAGGTCTGGCCAGCCTTAAATGTGCGTAAAGTTATGCCATATGTTTCTCCAGATACTGAAAATGGCTAGGGTAGCGGTAGGTGATGGCTAGGGCTGAGAGTGTGGAGGGGCTGCCAGCCCTGTGGAAAGTGATTTGGTTGTTAAGTGGAAGGGACTTGGTAAAGAGGAGGGGGAGCATCCTCATCTCAGTGGCTGGATAGGGCAACTTGACCTTTCTGCTTGTGTTGGGGTGCTCCCAGGACAGCTGGCTCTGCTTTGAGTACATCAAGGTCAAGTGGACACCTCCACCATCTCTTTCAATCTAGTTTTCCTTCCCAGGTTTTTAGAAGATCTGTTCTCACCCTTGACCTCTCTCCCTACTAAAATCTACATAAGGGAGAAAATACCCCACTCTAAAATGAAGCAAGAGTATGATAAAAGTTACGAAAGAAGTTTGGAATATATATGGATAAAAGCATTCATTGTCTAGGGTTTACTGCAAAATAATCTGGGGGGAGGGGTGGGAGTAGAGAGGAAACAAGATTGGCCATAATTTGATAATTGAAGCTGAGTGTTGAGTGAATGAGGTCTCATTATACCATTTTTTTCTACTTTGGTATGTTTGAAATTTTTCATAATAGATATGGGTAAATAAAAATACATATTCCAGCTGTCAGGACAGGAAGAGCTAATAATATATCCTTTAAGGTATAATTTTGTGTTTTGAAGCTTTAAAATGAAAAGGAAATTCTACAAAGGAAGATGTGTAAAGTATAATTCACTTGCTGAATTTTCTGAAATCTGTAAAAAGTAACAGTGCTTAGATATTTTAAAATTTTAGTTCTAGGGAGATGATATTTTTCTGCTATTGTTTGCATTTTTTTTCTGGTAAGACTTGTGTAAATAAAACAAAACTTTATTGGTTGCTATCTATAGACTTTTTTGGCTAACCAGACCCTTGTTGAACTTTTATTGAATGGGAGCCTACCTTGCAGAAGGGTGGCCTTTGCCCCTGACACTCTTCAGTGTCACTCAAGGAACCATAAGCAGGGTGGTGGGTAACCTTTTATTTTATTTTATTTTATTTTTCAGTTGACATACAATATTTTATTAGTTTCAGGTATACAACTTGGTGATTAGATATTTATATAACTTGCAAAGTGATCACCCAATAAATCTAGTACCCTTCTGACACCATATGTAGTTATTACAATACCACTGACAATATTTCCTATGCTGTACTCTACATCACCATGACTGTTTTGTAACTACCAATTTCTACCTCTTAATTCCCTCCCCACCTTCACCCGTCCCCCATCCCAGGGAACTTTTCTTCAGAGAATCTCCAGAATCTTCACATGTTTCTTCTTCTGTTCTGTGTGAGTTAGACTTAGCTATTTGTGAGGTTCACTTTTTGAAAAGGCTACCTTCCAAAAAGGTAGTAGGTAATGCAATGACTTTGGAGAAACTTTGAATACTTATTAAAGAAGAATAAGAATTGTGGAAGGAGAACTCAGCGCTCACTGCTTCCTCACCCCCAAAAGTCATCTGAGGTGTTGCTTCATAAGATTTTAGAGCAACGAATACACTGCATTTACATCTTATGTGTCAATACTCAGTCACCCTAGACAACATCTGCCATCAAGAGGCAGCTGGCCCACAGTTGTTGAATGTGCTCCTAAATATTATCATTGAATGTCACTACAGCCCACCTTTATTATAGGCCCTTGTGAGAATTGAAACATCCCTCTGTCTCTAGAACACCTCTCAAATACCACAACCTCAGATCCCTGAGTCTCTTTATGTTCCCAAGATCTTTGCTCATGCTTTCCCCTCAGCCTAGAATGTTCTTTACCTAGTTGACTGCTACTCAGCTCAGTTATTCCTTCCCTGGGAAGGTTTTCTCTGACTGCCCTCCTGTCCTCTACCCATTGGGCTCATGTTGCATCTCCCTGCCCCCCGCCCCCCTTACTTCTTGGGGTGTAATGACCCACCCGTTATTCTGTGTGTGGTTAGGTGAAGAGAATCTACATCTAGCTCTAGAGCAGGGGTGTAGAAATACTTCTGGCTATTGTTAGGGGAGGAGAGGGGGATTTCTCAGAAAAAAAAAGGTGTCTAGGGGACGCTGGGCAGAAAAATAAAAAACAATCGACACCTACTATGTTGCCTGACAACTGAAATAAAACGGAAAAAAAAAAAAACATGGAAGAGAGTAGATGTTAAGCATTTTCTTTTTTGTTAAATTCACTTTCTTCCCTAATTTGGATTTATTATACAAACAACTTCTTAACAGTCGAGGACATATTTTAGGGTACATGTCAGCAAACTGTAGCCCGTGGGTCAAATCTGGCCTGCAGCTTGTTTCCGTAAAGAAAGTTCTGTTGGAGCACAGACGTGCTCTTTGTTCCCGTCTAGTCCTGCCACCTTTTGCCCTGCAGTGGCTGTGACAGAGACTATAAATGCTCGCAAAGCCTGAAATGTTTACCGTCTGGCATTTTACAGAAAAGCTAGCCAGCCTGGGGCTAGCCTGGGAGTGCGTGAGGAGCCCCACCTACCTGCCTCCTTCACCCTTAGCGTCTCCAGCAGCCGTCACAGGGCCAGGCACAGCATAGAGTGCGTTCCCTATAAATATCTGAGCAAAATCACTGAATGAATGAATGAGTAAATGAACAAACAGCTACTCTAGCTTGTATCTGTCATTAATGAGATGCTCTTTTGCCCCAATCTGTGTGACACTTTCTGTTCCCAGATGGCCACAGTACTTGCTTCTTTACCTCCCTGGTCTCTTCTCAAACATCTCATCACAGGGGCCTTTCTTGCCTGCACTTCATAACACAGCCTCCCCTGTCCATTCCTCTCTCCCGCTGTGTGATTTTTCTTCAAAACACTTACCATTGTCTGACATTATATTGTATATGTCTTTGTTTATTGTCTGCCTTCCTCAAGAAGAAAATCGGCCTTCAGAAGCCAAGAACATGGCTTTACTCACTCTTACATCCCCGGTACCTAAAACAGTGCCTGGAACATAACGGGTAGTCAGTAAATATTTTGGAATTAATGATCACGTTTAGAATTGATCACATGCAGACCAGGATTTCCTTGTTTGTTCTTGGATGTGAGCCATCTTCCTACTAGATCTCAAATACTGTCTCTCTTACACCCCCCAAGGTAAAATCGGTAGTGAGTGGGTGGCCAAAAGGAGGCTGGAAATCTCAACTGCTTTCTGTTCGAGGCACTGCCTCTCCTCCCTCCCCAGAGTCCTAAAGGCCGTCTCTCCCTGAGAAGGCATTAGCAGATGTCTTTTTGATTAAAAGGAGAGAAAAGCACGTCCTGGGTGTGGATGTGGGTGTTAGAGGAAGGGAAAAGGAAGGGCAGAGGGAAGTGAATTGTGCAGGTCTGGCAGGAACATTGTGTGTTATTTCTTGAAATGTGTGTGTGCGTGTGTGTGTGTGTGTGTGAGAGAGAGAGAGAGACTCCTTAGCTGAAGCATTCCCAGGAATAGAAACTCAGTTCTCCGTTCATGTCAAACATCCAGCTATGTGGCTGTGAGCTATGCAGAGAATGGTGAAGATGGCTTTATTTCTTTCCCAGATGACTCTCCAGAGAAATAAATACCTGAGAATTAAAGTTCTGTAGGCCAGAAAGAGTATTTTTTGTGAACTAAATAGGATTTTAGCAATCCTTCACAGATGAGGGCAATTTGGGATGATCTATTTATATTGAGAAACTGATAAGTTCACTCCGGGGAAGGCTAAGTTGGCTACAATTCTGGCCAACACTTCACATGCTGAGACCGACTTGGAGGCTGTGGCTTATTTCTGCTGTTTCATTTTTAACATTTTCTTTTAGTCACACGTGTGACCTGAGAGTGACCCCTTCATGGCATTCGGGGCAGCCAAAGCCAAGTAGAAAAATTCCTTAATTATATTCTTCATTTTATGTTTGTTATAAACACTAATCTTTTAAAAAAGCAAACCGTTGTAAAAATTATTTTATGAGCAGTATATCATTTGGAGTTAGATAGAACTGGGTTTGAATTCTGGCCCTTCGGAGACTGACTATGTGATATTTAAGGTCCCTTAGCCTCAGTTTCCTTGTGTTCAAATTGGGGAGGAATAGTGCCACCTCCCACTGAGGATTGCTATGGAAATTAAATGAGATAATATACGTTAAACACTTAGCACTGAGATGAAGCCCTCCCTCTCCTGCAGGGATGGGGTTGGCCACGGTGGTGATATTTCCTGTTAGCACCAAACTTTACTTATGGCTGAAGGAAATGTAAAAGAGTTCCAGGTCACAGACTGAACCCTGATTTAAGAAACCGGTCTGTGGCAGTGTGAGATTTTGTACTTACTACCTATGTTTTCTTCTGGGAGTTTTATGGTTTCAGATCTTACATTCAGGTCTTTAAACCATTTTGAGTTAATTATTATGTAAGGAATAAGATAGGGCCCAGTTTCATTATTTTGCATGTATCTGTCCAGTTTTCCCAACGCAATTTATTAAAGAGACTGTCCTTTCCCCATTGTATGTTCTTGGTTCTTTTGTTGTAAATTAATTGACCATATATTTGTGGGTTTATTTCTGGGCTCTCTATTCTGTTCTATTGATCTATGTGTCTGTTTTTTATGCCGATACCATACTGTTTTGATTACTGTAGTTTGTAATATAGCTTGCAGTTGGGAAATGTGATGCCTCCAGCTTTGTTCTTCTTTCTCAATATTGCTTGGGCTCTTCAGGGTCTTTTGTGGTTCCATTCAAATTTTAGGATTGTTTTTTCTATTTCTGTAAAAAATTCCATTGGGATTTTGATGAGGATTGCATTGAATCTGTAATTGCTTGGGGTAATATGGACATTTTAACAATAGTATTTCTTCTGATCCACGAGCTTGGAACATTAAGTTTGAATTTCCACAATGGGTTGGAATTTCTCCCATCTTTGTGTTTCAAAGCCGAGGACAGGGAGAAGTCAATATTTTCTCATAAATAAATTCTGGTACCCAAGATAGGCCAATAATGATGTGGATCCATCCTGTGATTTTGCACAAGGCATTTTCTTACAATGGCAGTGTGCTCTTTGGGTATGTTTAGAGTACACTTCAAAGAAATTTCCTTTCTGCGTGCTTTGCTTCTATGTGGTATTGTGCGCGCGCGCGCGCGCGCGCGCGCGCACACACACACACACACACACACACACACACACACACACACACACACACACACCGCACGCTGTTTCCATGAAAGCAGGGATTTGGTTTCCTGCTGCATCCTCATGCCTAGATGAGTGCCTGACACACGGCTCAATAACTATCAATCAGTAGAATGAACAAATAAATGCCGAGTTCCAAACCGCTGAGTTTGTTTCACATTAAGTCAATTTCTAGAAGTCAAGAGCTGGAAGAAACAAAACCCAGAGAGACTAAGGGGTTTGCCATCACTTTCCATGGCTACCATTTCCATCACAAGCAGATTTATTTCTCCCCAAGACTCTGGCTCCAGCCAGTCACTTCTCCTGAGCATGAGATCCAGATAGACAACTGCATGCCACACACACTGAACAACTCCACTAGGGTGGCACGTGGGCACCTGGAATTCTGTACATCCTGCTCCTCCTTCTGTGTTCTCTCACCATTGTCCAAGCCAGAAAACAGCTTGTCACCTTTGACCCTTTCCACTGCCTGGCATACACATCACTTCCCCTGTCCCTTCTCCACAGTCCCTCCCTAGATCAGACATCCCTCTTTTCTCATTTGGAACTTCCAGCAACCACCTCAGTGATCTCACCACTCTCCAATCATTTCTTCACCACAAACAGAGTGACTTTTCTAAAAGGCAATTCTGATGATATCACTGCCACTGCCTCCCCGAATGAACCTAAAACCCATGTCTGCTTGGCAAAGTTCAGCCTCAACTGTGAACTGTGAGCCCTGTTCCTATTTCTTGCAGGGTCTCAAATCTACCCTGTTGCTTCCATCCAGACCTCCATACTTGTTCTGTCTTCTACCTGAAAAACCCTCCCATCTTCTAGCCTTTGGTTAGCCAAAGCCTCCTCTTATGTAGACAGTGCCTAAGTGAACGCATCTTCCAAGATCTCACTGCTCCCTGTTGACCTTCCAACAAGTCTCAACAAATGAAGAATTTCAGATTCTCTGAGAAATTCATACAGCCTTTTTGTGTTTGTAAACATGCATGGTTTCACTGACCTCTCTTACAGGTTTGATTATAGAAAAACAAGTTTTCAAGTGCCTGGACTCAAGTTTATTTCCTAGGTTGATTTTTGAAGGGCTTTCTCTGGCCTCCTCTTAACCCTCCCCACCCCCCAAATCTGGCTTTCATTCTCATTGCTCTGCTGTAAATGTTCTCTTGAAAACCACCACTTTCTCCATTGCCAAAACTGATGAACTTTGCTCTTTCTTCATTCTTTCTAACTTTTGGCTACATTGGATGCTTGGCCAGGCAGCTGCTGCTTTTTCAAATGAATCTTTTTTCATTGGATTCTATGATTTTTTTTTATTAGCCCAACTTTCCTCCTACCATTCATCTGCTTCCATCTCTGCATCCTCTTCCTTTTCCCGCTAGCTACTGGTAACTTCCAAGGATCAGTTCCTGATCCTCTTTTTCTCTTTCCTTTCTCTCACCGCAGATTATTTATTCCCTCTCCAAACTTCAATAGTCACCTCTAAGGTTTTGACTCTTCAGTAATCTAACTTCAGACCTCTTTTCTCACCAACCCACAGTGCCATCTCTCTAACAACCTCTGAAATCACTGCCTATATTTCCGACTCACCTCTTCTCAAGCCAAATTCATTTTCCCACCGAAATCCAGATTCCCTATTTCTCCCCAGCTTCTCCAGTTTTCTTCTCTGTTGTGATACCATCCATCCCAGTACCAGGATTAAAGTCTCATTGTTACCTCCGAGTCTTCTTTTTCATTCTTCATATTCATTACTAACATTTTTCACTGCAGTGCTTCCTACATATCTCTCCTTTCTCACCCCATTATATCAATCTAATCTTTTCTCCTCACCAATCCTTAGCCTCCACTTTTTTTCCTAGTCACACCAGTCACCTTACCTGTCCTACAAACATGATGCAGTCATTCTTGAAAGCATTTTCTCATATCCCCCACATCCAGAGTGTTCTTTTCAACCCTTTTCGCCTCCCCGATGTGAAGTCCTTTAAAGGCCATTGCAAAGCTAATCTACCTTTAGGCCTTTACACATATCGTTCTCTTCATCCAAGACATCTTCCAGCCCTCTAAGCCCCATTTATTTAAGAAATACTTAAAAAATGTTGAGCATCCCTTATGGAAAAGACACAATACTATGTACTGAGGATATTTGAATGAATAAGACCTAGCACACTCCTCTAGGCCATTCAGCTCACGATTCCTCTCTTCTGTGATGGTTTTTATGACTCTCACAGATTGAACTATTAGCTCCCTCATCTATGGGTCTAAGTACTATCTCATAACCTACTCTTCAGATTTTTGTATTCCTATTGCTTAAGCAGTGAATGAATATCTCCCTTTTGGCATCTTATTCACTGCATGATATTTATTTAGGTGATTGTGTCTTTTAATAGAATGTGAGTCTTTTGAACGATAACCTATCATTCTGTTTCTTTAACATTTATCACAGTGTCAGGTACAGTGTAAGTACTCAATAACTATTTGAACAGATGGAGAAATAAATAATTAGATAGATGGATGGATGGATGGTTGGATGGACAGACAAATAGATGGAGAGATAAACTGGTGAGAAAATACACTTATGAACAAATGGACAAATAGGTAGATGGACCAAACAATGGAGAAAAAAATGAGACGCATGAATAGATGGGTGGATGTATGGACGGACAGATGGACAGATTCAGACTGATGGACAGACAGCTGAATAGCTGGACAGATGCATGGGATAAATAAAAAATAATTGAATGGATAAGTGGGTGAATAGTGAATGTATGGACAGATAGATGAAAAAAACTTACAGTTACGAGACCTTATGGGTTATTCTCTCACCCATTGTAAGAGTTCCTTTTAAAATAACCTTGAAAGTTAAGCCAGCCTTCAAAAACACTAACAGTAAGCTTAAATTTATCCATAATTATTAAGAAAGGAGACTATGGTTAGACTAGCCACATCCAATAGCAGGCTAGTATACATCTTATACCTGGATTGGCAACTCTTTAAGAATTAGACTTAATAGAATGTATTTAGAACAAAAGCTATACTTACCAATAAACTTATTTGGTGATTCTGAAAACCATTAGAAACGTCAATGTTTCAAGGACCCTAAAGAGAATCACTGAGAGGCATACAGGCTGACATAAGCCATTTAAGTGCCTTAAAATGAGAGTTTTTCATTTAACCCAAATACGTAATGTAAACACCCATAAGATATTCACATGTAGACCATTTCTCTAATGATTTGGATTTCTAAAATTTATTTGACAATATACACAAGCTTCTCTACATAAATATCCTAAACAAGGTATTTGGCAAACATTGGGCAAAGGCGAGGACCATTTCTCTCTCTCTCTCACAGGCATCTCATTGACACATGGATGGCTCAGGCAGGGATTCGTCAAGTGTGTCAAGTAATATCTGAAAAAGTTGGATTCCAAGGAGGTGAAATGAACATGGTCACATCTATTTACTTAGCCAAGTTCACATGGAAGTCCTGCCATAACACATGAACCCACTGGAAGTTTAAAAATTGTCCAGTTTTAATCTTAATCTCTAATTACGTGGCGCCAGGCTGGAACACTGGTCTTCTTTACTTCCTTCTTTCATTTCCTTCCTGCCTCTTTTCCCTTCATTCCTTTGTTTCCTTTTTTCCTTCTTTGTTTCCACTTTCCTTTCTCTACTGCGGCCTTAGCATTTCACATTTCAAAGCACGTCATCTGTATTAAATCCTTATAGTCTATATTATACATCATGTGTTTCATTTATTGAGGGAGAAATGATGCTTTATTTGACTCAATATCTTCAGTAATATGGGACTCAATAAATGTTTGGTGAATAAACAAATTGGTGTAGGACTTCCACTATTTTAGTGCATAATATACTGTGTTGCAAATATATATTTATATAAGAATCCTATGTGTGATGGAAAAAAAAATTAATGTCCCCATTTTTCACATGAAGAAACAGGCTCAGGAACATTAAAAGCCTATCCTGAGTTTTCACAGTAGTAAAAGATGGACTAAAATGCAGACCTTTGTAATTTTACTCCAGTGCCCTTCCCACTGTCGACTGTACATTTCATATTATTTAAGCTCTTTGGGGAACGATCCCATAATTTCTGAGTGTTGTAACAGATGTGGGCAGAATCTCGAACCTTGAGCTGAAGGAATGACAAATTGTTTTCTTTCTTGCCTTAATCACTGAATAAAGGCAACCATTGACTCAGATAAACCGTTGGGTAAAAGAGCACATGGACATATGCTACTCTTGTATAAACCCACTCTTTACACAGATTGTGTTAGTAGCTATTGTTATCTAACAAACACCTGAAAGCTCAATGGCTTGAAACAATAATCATTTTTTATTGCTCACAAAACCGTAGATCAGCTTGGTGGTACCTCTGGGTTTACCGGGCTCTCTCATGAATCTGTGGTCAGCTGCAGATTTTTTAGGCAGCTCGGCTGATCTTGCTCGAATGTACTCCTAAGTTCAGGAGCAGGATGGCTCTGGATTGACCTAGGATGGTCTTGGCTGGGCTAACTGGGCTGTCCTCCATATGATCTCTCATTTTCCAGCAGGCTAGCCCAGGCTTATTCACACACAGTGGTAAGTTTCAAGGGACAGGAGTGGGGGATGAGCAGAAGTACACAAGATCTCTTGAGATCTAGGCTTGGAAGCGGGACATTACTGCCACTGCATTTTATCAGTTAAACGGAGTCATAGGCTGTCCAGATACAAGAGGTGTGGAATAGTATCCACCTCCTGGTGGAGAGCACTGCAAAGTCACAATGCAAAGAGCTGCATATAGGAAGACAGATAAGATTAAGACCATCTTTGCAGTCAAGGCACCACAGTCCCCATTTCCTGGCACTCCCCTCCTGTTGCTCCAGTTTGCAAGGTTTGCCAAGGGGTTGTACTCCCCAAGGGGAATCACTGAGGCTGCTTCTCAGAACTTTTTCCAAGCTAAAAAAAAAAAGTACCTTATTTCTATTTTAACACATATTTTAAGAGGAAAACATAAGAATGTCAAGGAGAACTGCAGTTCATTTTCTAAAAATTAATTGGGTTTAGAAGAAAGTAGGCGTGGAAAAATTTGACCATTAAAATCCATCATGATAGAGATTGTTGTTTAATATTTGAAAGCCCATAACTTACTAAGAGTATATATTACACAGAGCAGGATACAGGTTTCTCTGGAAGAGTCTGCCTTTAATTTTTACAAAGACATTAAAAAACAACCCAAAAAATGGTCTTTCAGATACACAGGGCAGGTTAAGCTTCAGCAGAGAGAACTTCAGCTTAATATAACAAAGAATTTCCTGCCCATGAAAATGGCTTATGGGAAGTGGATTCTGAACTCTCCTTTTCTAAATTGGAGGCTTTTAAAAACAAGGCATGTTGATCACGTAATAGGTGCACAAATTGACTCCTGATTAAAAAGCAGAGGGCCAGCCTCAATGTCTTAAATTTCCATTTTTAGCATTTCATTTTATGCCATCAGAAAGACCTTCATTGCAGCCCTTATCATGTTGGATAGCTTGCCACAAACACAAAGCCAAGGATGCATCCACCCCTGTGACAGGATTTACAGAAAGCCATCATCGATAGTATCCCATTGCTGCCGGAGGGGACACACAAAGAAGACCTACCGATTATGAAGGAAGGCATGTCAGAGGCTGTATGCTGTTTCTCAGCCACTCATTGCCAAGCTCCTGCTTTTATTCATCATGCAGGAATGTTTTATTTTTCCTCGTCTCTGGAGTAGAACTTTAGATATTTCTTACAGCTCATACAAGACTCTTGTCCAAACAAAAGGATTTGTCACTTGTAACAGAGCCTCTAAATTCCAAATTTCTTGCCTTGCAAGGACAGCCACCACACCGGGCCCACCCTGAAACAAGCACAGCCACAGCAGGGCTGCTCACGCCCGCCCAGACAGGGGTGGAAGAAAAGCACTTGCAATTACAAGACAAAGGGAAACCCTGTCCACTCGAGAGGAGGTGAAATCTCCGCATCCGAAAGCAACCAGTGAGAGGAAAGTGTGTTGAAAATTGTTTTGAAAGTTGTATTAGTATCATATACAACTTTAACTAGAAAGAATTATTTGGCATCTGTACATTCCGATATTTCAAGGATTTTCTATAAATGCTTAGTAAACTTTAAGAAATTGAGCCAGGCTGGCAGATCCTTGTTGAAATCTCAGAATACCATGTCTAAATTTTTATAGTGTATTAAATATGCAAGTCTTGGGGGAAACTTATGTGGCCAGTGCTGTATTGGGAGAAAGACAGTCTCCACCTTCAAGGCAATTCTGATTTTGAGGGATTATTCACTCACCCCAACTCTACCCAACTTACCGTGGGACCTGCTTCTCAGATGCTCTAGTACCCACCCCCAAACCCCAAAATTATGGGAAAAGTATGTCTCTATTCATCATAGATCCACCTACCTTCAAATCCACAAGTAGCTCATTTGCATAATTGGTGCAGAAAATGATTTTTAAACTCAGACTAACATATGTTTGTGTTTTTCTTTTAAGTGTTTCCATACGTTAGTGACACACCCTCTCCTACTCATGGCAGCCAGATAGCCCTACTCCTCAACTGTGGTCCATGATTCTTGCTGTTAGCAAGGAGGTGAAGAGTCAGGATGAAAAAATTCCAGACTTCGATATTCAAGCAAAAATAAATAGGCCATTATGCTTCCTTTGCTAAACTGAGTATAGAGAATTTTATGGACTAAAACGCTGTCGATTGTGTTTTCCTTTCTTTTTTTCCTTTTATTTATTTATTTATTTTTTGACATGAAGGAATTTTTAGTGAAGCATTGTTTTCATCTCTTCCTTATCTCAAGTGAAATCCACATCTTTTGCATGTTTCCTGTATTGCATTTTTATTGCGTGCATGGAAATCAATATTCCAGATACATGCACAAGTGCACACATTAAAATGAACATGACTTCATTTATTTCCATGATTAGACATTCAAATAAAAGTGCTGGGGTGTCTGTTTTCATATTCATAGGTCGAGATCCGTACATCAGAGGTATTTGTATAAGTGACACTTTTATTACATTCATTTCATTTGCAATATGATAGTGGATCATAAATACGTTACTTTTATGCCACCAAATCTGATTTGTAGCACTTAGCCTTCACGAGGAGAATACTTGATATTTTATGGAGCACCTTTCGTCCAAGAAGCTCTTTGCCGACATCAGATGGGTTCTCCCAGGTGTGTAAATCACACTTGTGACCCTTTGGATGCCCCACCTGCTTTATCAACCTCCTGGCTCCCACTGTAGGGTGGAGAGCAGGTAGCGAGTCCCCTGTAGGCCCAGAGGTGATTATGAGACCTTTAATTTCTGGAAGAAAGAGACTCAGGTGAGCTCTGTGTAGCCAAACAGGAGCCCTGACAGCTGACAGAATTCCACATTTAGTCACCTGCTCATCTTGTCCTTCATAAAACTCTTTTTGAGCCCCAACTGTGGGTCGGACATTAAGCTTTCGGGACACAGAGATAAGTAAAATATGGCCACTGCCTTCCAGGTATTCACAGATCAGGAGGGAAGGGCCACGTGGAACAGTAATTGCCCCCTACCTAGTGATGGGGACAGTATGGGCCCCCTCCCCTGCCTCGCATACCCTCCCAGAGACTCACTGTGCCTGAAAGCAGTTTGTCAGACCTCCCGGTCTGTCACAGAGATATTGGTGCGTGTGCCAGCCAGTTGCAGTTGGGGTGAAAGGAGAGACCAACCGCCCAACACCACAGGCAGCCTTTAGGGCTGAGCATTAGTTGCACACTCAAGCCTTGCAGAGAGGAGCATCATGGGCTCCCTGTCCACCATCCCATCACTCCCCTCAACTCACTCTCCCCTTTCCCCAGCATGAGCTTCCTGAACCTGGACCATCTCTCTGCCTCTACGCGCGCGCGCGCGCACACACACACACACACACACACACACACACACACACCCCTGTAATACACATGCTGAGCTCCCGTAGCATCTTTCACAGCACTTGCCACACAGTGGAATCATGTAAGTGTGTGGCAGACCTGGAAGAGCACAGTGGTTAAGAGTGAGGGTCCTAGAGCTAGGTTTTCTGAGTTCAAATCCCTGCTGTATCACTCACAGTATGCATGGCCTTGGGCAGGTCACTTACCTTTCTGTGCCTCAATTTTCCCATCTGCAAAATGGGCATAATAATGATACTTCCCTGTCAGGTTTGTGAGGATCAAATGACCTGATATTCAGTCCCTTCAGGGCTTCAACAAGTACCCCGTAGCTGCTATGTGATTGTTGTAATTAACATTTTCAGTATTATAATAAGTAACACTCTGGTACAACTTGTAGTATATATGATAATAGTAATACTAGTATTATTATTATTATTTCTATCACTGTTATTATATGATTAATGTCTGTCTCACACCGTAAGTGAGCTCCATGGCAGGAGGAACCATCTTTATGGCTCACCATTTTATTACCGCAGCATATGGCACATAGTAGATGCTCAAAAAATATTTATTGAAGGGGATTAGGGGCCTAGGAGAATGAGGTGAAGGGCTAAAGAAGTACAAGTTAGTAGTTGATAGTTGGTTATGGGGATGGGGTGCACAGCAGAGGGAATGTAGTTAGCAATAATACGTTGGCTAGGTAGAGGGTCAGGGGAGAGAGGGAGCAATTGGGGGGATCATTTTATGAACTATATAAATGAAGGGACAAATGAGTCCTCCTGCTCATTTGGTGTTGCTATCAGATGGCTTCTTCAGAAGCATCGCTGCTACTCACAGCCATGGGACCCCACAATAATGCCAAGCCCTCAGTGTTCAGGTCCACCCATTTCTACACGAAAGGGCCTTAGCTTCTAAGCATTTACAGTAGACTCACTCTCTCATACCTGACTCACCGACCACACCGCTCTGGGAGGGTGCTGCTGCCCCCTGAAAAGAGATCTGAGAGGAGCTGACTCCTCTGTGATGGTAAACGGGGCAGTTTGTGCTTGTACCAAATCCCCTGGCTCTACTGCATCACCTGTGTCACCCTCCTGCTCCCCCCTATCATTTACTAACCATGAGTCACCGGAAGCTGGAAAGAGCCTCTGTCTCCAGGCCCAAGTGGTGTTCTATGCACTACATCATCTCCTTGATTTTGGTGGTTCTTGGCAGCTGTCCTCACGCCTGGCCCAGATACCTTGTCTGCATTCCACAGCAGTTTAAAATCACTGAGAAAAACAGCTGCTAAAGCCACGTGTTTAGAAAATGTGTTTGTTAACATATGAACCTTTATATAATTGGGACATCACCACCAGAAGTGTTAGTGCATTTTGCAGTTGCAGGGGAGTTTCCAATAGTCCAAGGGGTCCTCTGCTCACAGAAACAGTGATGGGGGTTGGGGGCAGGGGGAGGCACTTTGCTTTGGGAGAGCAGGAGCAGTCTGGAAGGCAGCATGAGGTTACATACTGGTCCCTGGTCCACTGGTCACCTGCTAAGAGTGCTCCAAGTTTGGGCTCCAAAGCACAGAAGATTGAGCTCTGGCTTTGCAGCTGTTCTTCTGCAAATGGTGGGGGCTGTCACTGCACAACCCAACCAAGTACCCCTCTTGGTGCCTTACTTCAGCTCACCAAGCTCTCCTTCCCACCTGAACTCGCGCCTCACTTTCTGGCTTGGTGTATGTGCTGCGCTCAGTGGTGACAGCTCACAGAGTGTCCTATCCTCTTTCCTTACCAGGGAACTCTCTAGAGCTGTGTTTGCTTATCTGAGTTTTCCAGGTGATTTTCCATGGGGCCATGGCTGAGAGGAGGACAGTGAAGCGGAGCGCTTAAGAGTGTAGCCTCAGGCCCCCAGAGCTGCCTGGGCAGGAGATCATGGGTGGTTTTGCGTGTGCGGCTCCTCCCTGCTTTTATGTATATTCCACTGAAATCCTGACTTCATTACTTCCAAACAGGGTAACTTTGGGCCTCAAGTTCCTAGAGTGTAGAAATGGAATTGTAACGTCCGCCTTACCTGGTTCACTGTAGAATTTAGCAAGCTAGAATTCTTAAATTGCTGAAGGCAATGGCTGGCCATTACTAGACAATCACTAAGTGGCATTATATTACTTCCGTGTTAAGTGGTCATAGGTGCCACCTTGTCCTCTGATTCCAGTCAGAGCAGCTTCCAGTGCTCAGAGTCTCGTGGCCTCCCTCGGGGCTCCAGGTTTTGTTATTAATTCTTGTTGTTTTAAGATATAATTCATGTAGCATAATATTCATCATTTTAAAGTGTACATTTCAGTCATTTGTAGTATATTCACAAGGTGGTACAACTATTAGCACTATCTAATTCCAGAATATTTTCATTTCCCTGAAAAGGACCCCCAAAGCCATTAGCCGTCGCTTCCTGTCCGTCTCCCACCCCAGCCCTCGGCAACCCCTGATCCGCTTTGTCTATGAATTTGCTTATTCTGAACATCTCATATAAAAACAGTCAGTCGATATGTATGTAGCCTTTTGTGACTGGCTCCTTTCGCCGAGTGTAATGTTTTCAAGGTTCATCCATGTGGTAGCATGAATCAGTACTTCATTCCTTTCATGGCCGATAATATTCTATTGTATGGGTAGACCACATTCTATTTATCCATTCATCAGCTGATGGATAGATATTTGGGGTGTTCCCCCTTTGGGGCTCTTGTGAATAGTGCTACCATGCACATTCGTATACAAATTTTGCATGGACATATATTTTCTATTTTCTTGGGTACATACCTAGGAGTGGAGTTGCTGAGTCGCATGGTAACCCCACGTTTAACTTTTTGAGGGACTGCTGAACTGTTTTCCTCAGGATCTGTTTTGGAAAGACTCCTGTGGCTTTGACGTGACTTTTTGTTTTAGCCAAAGAAGATGGTCATTGGCAGGGGCCAGCAGGGGAGGGGCTATGAAACCTTGCACAGAGGGCGCCTGTGCTCACACACGGGCCTTCAGGTCACAGCCTCTGCCCACAAACCCAGATTTGTAGAGCCACAGGGTCATCTCTGCCACCATGCTCCACCGTCTTTCCTACCTCACTGTCCCTCCTCTGCTGAGTGTATTCTTTGCATTCTTCCTGCCGTGGACCATGCTACCCTCACCGTGCATTCCGTACCCGCTGAGAATGATCTGGGCACGTGGGCCAGTCTTCCCTGGACAAGACTGTGTCTGAGGCTGGGGTACCTGACGCTCTGTACCTACTCCGCCTAGATTGGCAGGTGTTCTGAGCCAAAGAACAGTGTCATTTCTTCCCGAGGGATAACAATCATCTGGAGAGGTTTAGTGTTTTTTTTTTTTAAAAAACAACAACAACAACAACAACAACATCTACTTCCTTAGAAATAAATGAGTCCACATGAGGAAAGAAATTGTCAGCAGTGTAAACTTGGGCATATTCCTTATCCTCCGATAGGCTCAATTTCTTTATCTGTAAAATGGGTTTAAAATTGCATACCTGATAAGAAAGTTAAGTGAGACACTGCAGACACACTTCCCCTGTTCAAGATACTGCAGAAATGTGAATTTTCTCCCTGACCGCCCTGCCTCCTGGCCAGGAGTGAGTGGCTTATACAAACCCTGGGATTTTTCAGTTCCTTTCATTCCCTTCCCCCTCTTTCTTACTCTCTCTCTCTCTCCTTTCCCATTCTCTCTCTTTCTTTTCCCCTCTTCTCCTTTCCCCTTCCTTTTCGCCTTCCTCTTCCTCTGCCTCCCACCTCCAAGCAGGGCCTTGGTCAGCCCAGTGCGGACCCAAGGGAACTGCCAGTTCTCAGATTCCTGGGTGTGCTGGGGAGGCAGCCCAGGCCAAATCCTCTTAGGACGGATCGGATTATGCCCGCGTCATTTTGCAGCACAGATTCCCAGGTCACAGTGGTGGCATACGCAGCCAGGTTGCGTCCAGCCTGGCAACCCCTGTGTACCCGGGGAATGCGGACTCCTCGGAGGGGGGCACATGGGCTGGTTTTACCTGACGGCGTCCCTGGGTTTCAATTTCCTTTCCAGGAGATCCTAGCCAGAGGCCAGAGCTTTGAGTTACACTCGGATTTGAAGTCATCTGAGAGGCCTGTGCTGTGAGAGGAACTACAGGCTCCACAGCCCAGGGCCTGGGCCCCGGCTCTGCCCAAAGCTCGGTGGGGTGTGCCGAAGCCAAGATCTGCTGAGAGTCCAGGGGGCCAAACGAGATGCGGAGTCAAGCAGCTGTGGATGAATAAGCGAATGAATGAATGAGCGAGTGAGTGAATGAATGGTTTTCTAGGCCAAGGAATCATAATGCATAGATTATTATTTTTTTAAACATTATAAGTAATAAAAGACATACGATTAATACAGAAAGTTCAGGAAGCAAAAAACATGCAGGGACCAAACCCACCATCCCATCACCTTTCACATGAATTTCTTCAAAAGTGCCATTGAATCCAGAAAGCTGAAAAGCAAAATATCAAACCAAAAGGCTTATTTAGCTAGGAATCACTAATTATGATGCCACAAAGATTTGTTCAGGGATGTGTCTCGCAGGCAGAATGGTTCCTTGATCATGCATCTCAGGCCATCCCCTCTGGAGTTGAGGGAAACATGCTTGGGAAAGTCCTCTCTTCAATGACCAGTCCACATAGAATGTTCTCTCCAAACAAACTGAGGCGCTCAGCCTCTTGGGTGAGCCTAAGCTTTCCTTGAGAATTGGTTGGCACAGACACACACGGAAAGACCAACCTCACTCTCTGCCCTGCTCTCCTGGGCCAAGCCTCTCTTCTTAGGAGACATGTTTATAGTGCCTTTTTCTGCTCTTTCTGTTCTGAGTGTCAAGTGAATCCAAAGCAGCATCAGGAGATGGAACCTCCCAGCTCAGGCAGTGCAGACACAGCTATCAGTGACCCCTGACTTGCCTTCTCTCTCATTTCCAGCTGTCAGGAATGACAGGAACAAGAAAAAGAAAGAGCCTTCGAAACAAGAATGTATGGAAAGCTATGAAATGACAGCTGAGCTGGACGATCTCACAGAGAAGATCCGAAAGGCTCACCAGGAAACCTTCCCCTCGCTCTGCCAGCTGGGTAAATACACCACGGTAAGAGATGCTTCTACCTCCAGGCTGCTGGGAGGGCACAGGCCCTGGTGCACAGATGCGCGCGCACACACACACACACACACACATGCATGCGCGCGCACACCCACACACTGTCTCTCTCTCTTTGCCCTGGGCCTGGAGGGGACATCCAGTCAAACTCAGCCCAAGACGCGTGTGTTGGTTGAGCGGGGCCACACAGTGGCCACCTTCTTCCCTCCATGTGGCAGCCTTTGAACACTCTGAGTAGGATGATGTGTCCTTTGACTCAGTCATGCATACATGCATTCACTCAAGAAACAAGGATTGGGCACTTATTATATGCCAGGCCATGTGCGAGGCACTGGTGACATGGACGATGAAGATAAGGTTGCTGCTCACAGGATCATAGGGTCTGGTGAAGGAGACAAGTAAAACTAGAGAGGTGTTACACAGGTCATGACAGACACCTGTAATAGAGCCCAGTAGGGACAAGGAGTCAATCTTTTAAAAAACACTGATCCAACTGTAAGATCCAACCGAGATTATTGGAGCCCTCCCCTGGGACAAGGTCTGGCTTTGGAGAGGGTGTGTAACCCCAAAGCCAGGGTCAGGAAAAGCACAGAGTAGATGTGACCTTTTCTGAGGTAGGTGAGTGGCCCCGCTCTCCCCTCAGTGTTCTGCTGGGATTGGCTTGCATGGAGCTTAGAAGCAAAGAAAGGGGAGGAGGAGAAAGTGGGATTAAAGATAGAAAACATATGTTAGCTGGTCTGGGATGAGCCAGTAGACACATCATGAGGTACTTTAATATTTTTATGTGGTTTTTTTGCGTCCATTATGTTCCTTGGTGTATATTCCCAGTGTGTGGCACATAAGAAACACTCAATAAATATTTGTTACGTGGATGAATGGACACATAAATATAACTAGAATGTGTTCTGGCCTCTTTAAGTGGCTTATGCTGCTTCCCTAATATGCTAGAAAACTTACTTTAAAAAAATGTAAATATAGCATTTGCTGGTTTGGTGACTGGTGTTCTAGAGAAAGAGTAGTATGAAAAGTCATAAAGACACAGGATGAAATGGTAATGCCAAATAGAAAAAAGAACAGGGAGTGAAGCAACTCTTGGGGCACATGTAGTCATGCGTCTGGATGTTAGTGCCTCATTTTATCTGTAAAACGGGAGTGGTGACCAGGAGCGGGCCCAGAGGGTTTGCTGTGGAGGTTGTTGCTTGATCGTGCCAGGTGAGCATGAGGCTGCACGGTTAGGTGGCGTCAGCGTCTGAAGGGCTGGCCCTACAGTTAGACAGGCAGGTCTTTTGACCGAGCTGAAGACTTTGGCTCAGGAAGCAGAGGAAGAACCTAGAGCAAGAGTTCTTCCCCAACTTCAATGAGCTTATAAAGCGTCTGGAATCTCATTAAAATGCAGGCTCTGATGCAGCAGATCTGGGCTGGGGCATTTCTAACAAGCTCCCAGGTGACACCGATGTGCTTGTCGTGTACAGCGACCACACTCTGAATGGCAAAAGCCATTCACCTAATTTGAGTAGCAGGACCCAGGACAGCCTTCTGGGACCCACCCAGATCCTTGGTGTCAGGGGGAAGGAGAGACACTGGAGTGCCCAGCTCTAATCTGTGAAGCTGTTGACCTACCTGCCAAGCTGATGGAGGTGCTGGACTCCGAGACGAGCCCCCACTGGGCTTGAGGAGCACCACCCTAACCCAGAGCAGGCTCAGAGCAAGACGAGGTAGGACACCACAAGGGAGCTTTTATTTCAACCGAAGAGGTAAGGCAGGCCCATGAGCCAAGAGACGGTGATGCCATGTATCAAGAGCAAGGGCGCTGGAACCGATGAATGTAATTTAAACCTGCTTGATTACCAATCAGCCGTGTGACAGAGTGCAAGTTATTTAATGTCCCTCAGCCTCATTTTTCCCATCTGTAAAATGGGGATGATAGAAAATGGTTAGGAAGGTGAAACAAAACAATCCATGCGAAGCTTCCATGATGGGACCTGGAATAATCTCTGCAGCAGTGGGGTGACAGAAGCAGCATCTGCCACATATTCATTCGCTGGGTATGAACTGATCCTCCAGGCACCTGGTCACCATAGAGAAGTAAAATGATTAATAACCAGTGCCAAGGAGTATATCCTTTATTTCTTTTAGAAATATTTACTGGTTTCCAACTGTATCCCTGGGACTGTATTGGGCTAAATATCAAGGTGAGTGCATTCTGACCTAAGAAGCAAGGAAACTGACCAGGGATGGCCATGGGGAAGGACAGAAGGAGAAGACGAGAGAGAACGGGTACTCTGAAATGATGGAATCGTGTTGAGAGCGAGTGGAAAGTGAGAATGAAAAAGACTTCGAGTCTGGAAGGCCGCCTGAAGGATTTGTATTTTAATCTGTAAATAATGGAGAGAAATCAACAGTTTGGGATCAGGAGTCTTTATTATTATCATCATCATTATTATTACAGCTAATATTTATTGAGTATTTACTATGTGCCAGGGGACCATACTAAGCAGTCTACATATATTAATTTTCTTACTCCTTACGAGGACTCTATGAGGCGGGTACCGGTGCCTCCGTGTAACAGACTACAGCTGAGTAAACGGAAGTATAGAAGGGCTGAATAACTCTCCCCGTGTCTCACAGCCAACACATGGGGCTTGAATGTGAACAGTCTGACACCAGGGGCAGCCCTTGTAACCACGACACCATTCACAGAATACGTCAAGAGGGTGGTCGACAAGGTCAAAAGTGAGCCAGGAGCCTTTGGGCATCTAGTTAGGAGGAGGTAGCTGTGTCATCCAGGAATAAATCCTACTAGTAGATCCAGAAAACATGGAATAAAAGAGAGCAATCGGAGTAGGAAGGGCTTCCTGGAAGTGGAAACTTTTGAGCCCAGTCACTAGTGAGAGACGTTATATGACAATCCCTGGGATCATTTGCTCTCATATCAGGGTCCCCTCCCCTCGACCCCAGGTGGAGGTATCTTAGTGTGGCTTAGTCAATCCCCCAGGCCCTGACTCACCTGATAACTGGGTGAAATGGTGCCCACTGGACTTTGGAGGAGGGCAGGGCAAACGCAAAGTACAGCATGTCCCCTTCTTAGAACACATGCCCTGGTATGGCCTGGCTTCACCCGGGGCCTGGGACCAAAGTGCTTCTTCAGGACAGTCCTCCCTCTGTTGGTCAGCACAGCTCCTGCCCACCCCGGAATCCAGCCAGGGCTTCTGGCCAGCCTCACTGGAGCCTCTACCATCTTTCCTCCCCTCAGCCTCCCTCTGAAATCAGTAGCCTCTCCTTTCGGATCCTCATTATGCCACAGGTCTAATTCCACCCGCTTCCAGGCCAGTGAGGCTGCCTATCCAGCCTTCTCAAAGGATGCAGCAGGGGCTGTCAGGGCCCTATAATCCCAGTGACCTTGCCCAAAGGCTTCCTCTGGCTGCCAGAGCTGCTTGGCCCACATGCGCGGCTTTGACACTCCTGACTCCTGGGAGAGCCCCCACCCAGTGACCCAGAGAAGCTGGTGGGTAAATGCCCAGCCTCCTTGCCCCTGGGGGCAGAGCGCCTCTTAGGATCTCTGTAAACCATTTCCCAGAATTCTCCCACGAGGTGGCTCCCAGGTACCCACAGGGATGGTCTCCACTGGTCACCTCTTCTTCCTAGTCCCCTTCCCACTCCTCCTCCACGCTCCCTGGGGTCTCTTCTCAAATAAGCTGCTTGCATTCAAATCCTAGTCTCGGAGTCAGCTTCTGCTGACAGCTTCAGGCAGGCAGCTACCCTTAGGGCATCCAGGGCCCCTTCCCTTTCACCCCTCTCTGGGGATGTGACACCATCAATCTCGAACTGGTGCCCATTGTCCCAAGCACTTTGCAAGGACTTTCTGTGCCTCTTTGGAGCCAGCAGGGAGAATGGAAGCACAAGTTCTATCTCTAGAGGCCGATCCCTCACCACTGGGAAGGCCGACCGCCTCCAGGTGCACGTGGCCCATTTTGGGGAACAAGGCTGCTCAGATCCAATCTCTCACCCATATTTCTCTTTATTCTGCTCTCCGTACACAGACCTAGCTCTGTTTTTATTGTAAGCAGCTTCAGATCCTTTCTGGAAGTAGGTGGGGGTATAAATAAATAAGAGCAGCCATAACACATTCTATGTAAGCTCTTAGTTCCGAGTCAAGCATTTTTTTTTTGTTTTTTTTTTTTTTAGAGAGCTTTTTTTAGATAGGCAGTTGCTTCCACTGCCAGGAAACTTCCTGCCATCTTCATCAGCCTGGCATCCTTGTCAGATGCCTTAGGAATAAGTGGGCAGAGAGGAATTAAAAAGGCAGCTAGCTGCCCACCTACAGATCTTCGAAATGGTTGTTCCTTTTTCTTCCCTAATTAAGGTAGATTTGGGACAAATGGTCAGGCCCCAGGAGGCGGCAAGACGGGAGGGGGAGGCAGAAATATATGCCCCACCACCCTCCTCACCCAGGCCTGGGCAGGGTGCTCATTCCTAAGCTTCAGAGCGAGTCTCCTTGGGAAGGTTTCCAATCAGTGACCCTTCTAAAAACAAGAGGCGGGGGGAATAGGGGTTTCCATGTGGAAAGGTAGGAAGCAAGAAAGTGACTATTTATAGATGAGCTCTCCAAAATAGAATGAGGGCGTGAACCAGAGGAAACATCCTGGCTCTGAGGGTATTTACTCTGCTTCCTGAGGACAAACCCTAGCGATTATGTCATTTGGGCTTTGGGGCCTCATAGACCCAAGTTTAAATCTTGTCTGCACTTCTTAGGAGTCGTGTGACCTTGGAATCATCATTTGAGCCTGAGGTCCCTCGGCTGTATAATGGGGTTTAAAATAGTCACGGGGTCACTGGCACAGTTAAATGAGAAAAATATTCTAGAGTGCCTTGTATGGTTTCAGGGGCAGAGAGATGTACGAAATGGGCAGGGCTCCTCCTCGTGACCCCGCTACGAACGCCTTGTCATTTTTTAGAGCCGCTTGCCCAGGTTCTGGAGAGTAACGTGGTGGGTGGGAAAGCGAGGCAGTTCCCGGCGGCAGGGCCCCGGCCCTGGCCATCTGCGTCTGCTGCTGCAACCCGGAGCTCCTCTGCTCCTCTGCTCCTCTGCCGTGTGCGGGCTGTTCATCACCTCGCAGAGCTTGATGGGACATAAGCTGTCCTCCGAGGGGCTCGTGAAGTTGAGCTATGGAGATTTAAGGAGCCCTTAATCTACTCAGAAAAATGACCACCAACAGAATCATTAAACCACCAAAAGACATTCCAGGAGACGAGTGCTTTAGAAAAGGAAGGATATTGTGAGCAGTTCCAGCCATTTGTGGACTTGGCTTTTATTTTAGAAACTAACGCTGTAATCAGCCAGGGCATCAGAACCTGAAACTTGGAGGTTGGCCTCCCAGGAGAAATGCTTCTGGTGAAGTGGAAGATCAGGGGAGTCAAGAGGCCTGAGTTCTGATCCCTACTCCCCCACCTTATTGTTTTCTGACCTTGAACCAACCCTTAACTTCTGGGAGCCTGTTTTTTGCCATTAAACACACCTGCCCTGTCTCTATCACCTAGACCATTCTTTCATTTCTCAGCACATATTTACTATATACCTACTGGATCAGTTTCCTCAGGGTGCCATAACAACTGGGTAGCTAAAGACAACAGAAATGTATCACAGTTCTGGAAGCTAGACATCCAAAATCAAGGTGTTAGCAGAGCCATGCTTTCTTTGATGATTCTCTGTAAACCAAGGGGATAATTCTCTGTAAACCAAGGGGATAATCCTCCCTTGCCTCATAGCTTCTGATGTTGAAGGCAACTTTTGGCCCTCCATGGCTTGTAGATGCATTAGTTCAATCTCCTGTCTTCACATGGCCGTCCTCGCCCTGTGCATCATCATATGGTCTTCCCTCTTGCATGTCTGTCTCTGTCCACATTTTCTCTTCTTATAATTTGGGGTTAGGGCCCGCCCTAATGATCTCATTTTAAGTTGGTTACCTCTGGAAAAAACACTGTTTCCAAATAAGGTCACATTCTGAAGTATTGGGAGTTAGAACTTCAACATATCTTCTCGGGGGACACAGTTCAACTCATCACACCTACTCAGTCCAGTTTGGGGGTGCATGAACGTTTACACTTCCATGCTTGCAGCTCTTTTGTGAAAACCAAAACCATCTGGCTGAAAACCAAATTTTGTCACCTGTTTTGTGAATTTTTAGAAACCTCTGGCTGCACATATCATAAGTCCTCATCTCTTAAAGGAAAACATTCTCTAGGGACTGGGCTAAGTACCCAGGATCTTCCTGGGTGGTAGAAAAAGGAAAAGACGTTTCCAGCCAAGGCAATAGCATGAGCATGGTAGGGAGTTCTGCAGAGAGTGGACTGGGTGGGAGGCAGGTGCAAAGTCTGAGGCGACAGGTTAGGGCTAGCTGGCGGGGCCTTGGTGCACTGGGATGAGAGGTATGTGAACGGTAGCCACAGAGAGTTAAGAGAGGTTCCTAGTCAGGAGAAGCGGTGCCAAGTGGGTGGGCCCTGGCTGCTTTGTGTCTGGCTAGAAGGCTTTGACAAGTAGGCATGGCAGAGCTGTTGGTCTTTCTTAGATGTGCCCCTGGAGTTCAAGAAGCCATCAATGGCTCCTCACAGTAACTGAGACCACCCCAAAATGTAGCATCTCTTGGCCATCCAATGCTGATCTATGCCCTCCATCCTACAGCTGTCCCATTCTGAAAGCCATACCTCTCACTCCACCAAGGTTCCTGAATCTCTGAGATACCAGGAATAAAGGGCAGCAGCTATCCAGAGGGGCGCCTCCAAGTTCATGTCCTGGCCCTAGAATCTTGGACAGTGGAGGTCCAGGAGCACCCCTAAAACATCATCTTCAGGGGAGTCCTGCAGCAGCACCCTCGCATTTAACGACTTCCAGGAAACATTTGGAGATCCTTATAGACCCTCGCTACCTTCCCATCCCATTGCCCGTTGCTTAGAGCCCTCTCCACCCATGGGCTGCACCATGCCTTTAAGACAACGCCTGTCTTTCAATCCATAGTTGCAGGGTGGCTGCCAAGCTGCCTTTCTCCCCACCTGTTGGAAGCATCCGGTTCTGAGGAGAATGCTACATATGACCACTGATGGACATGCCCCAGCTGGAACATTCCAGAGTCCGTGTTGTCCTAGTGCCTAGATATGTGTTTGTGGACCACCAAGAGAAACTGGCCTGCAACATACCATTCTTTTCATGGTGATGCTCAGGATCTTTTCGCCAGCTCCCGGGAGTATCTGGAGTTTCCAGCCAGGATGGAGATCACAAGTGCCACATCAGGCTTTAGGAGACAGAAAGTTAGGCCAAGTAGAATATGTGGTGACCCAAGTGTAAGAGGGGTGATGTGGTGTAGCTGTGGGGAGCCCAAGTGCTGCAGCCCGGCCCCGACTGCCCGATGTGGGCCTCAGCTTCCACATCAGCTAAACGGGACTATGATAGTAGCTACCTCATGAGGGTGTCGAGAGAGTTAAAGGGAGTTTATTGTTCACAGTGAAGCACTTTGAACAGTACCTGGCTTCAGGAAAGCCTGAGGAAGGGGTCGTTCCATGAGAAACATACCAAATGGAGAAATGGAATGTAGGTGACAGGAACATTCTGCAAACAGAACATGAAAGGACATCAGCCTCGGGATGGTTGAAGGGCAAAGACTTCAGGCCTAGGGAAGAAGGGGGCTAACTCAATGGTGCACCCAGCATTCCCAGGAACTCTTAACTGTTCCTTCTGTCTAAGAAATTTATTTGAATTCCTCTTTAGCTAAAAAAGAACCAGAAACAGCCCTGATTAAACCACTATAGTGCCCGGGAACTGCCAAATGGGATTTTGAAAACATTGGTGACTCTCATCTCCATTTATGGGTCTCATTTTGAAAGTAAGTCCAATCAGAAAAGCGGCAAGTGGCAGCAAAGAACCAAGCCCAGTTTCATGGCAAAATGGCCATTTAATTGGATTTCATAGTGAGCTTGGGCCCTTCTGCGACTAAAGATGGCCCTAGGGGACTTTAGGGCGGGCCCTCCATCTGGGCCCCTGCTGCACAGCATTCTGGGAGGGCAGGCCAGGGCTGCGGCCTGGAGAGGGGCTTCTCCCCCAGGGAGGAGGAAAGAGCACAAATTTGGGGAAGACCTGCCTCTCCCCCTTCTGCTTGGGCTCTGTTTCTCAGCTACCAGCAAGGGCCTCTCCTCACCGCCCCGTTTTCTCATTCTCCTTCTCTCCCTCCCTCCCCCCTGGTTTCAGAAAAGCTACAGAAAAACCACACATCCTCAGTGCTCCCTCTAACCGCTTCCATTACCAACCAAACCAGGCCATGCTCTCCGTTTGCCTCAGCTGGAAGATAATATATAAGCCATTTTAAACCTCATGCCTATGAATCCAGCAACCAGTATAATAAAACACCAGGTTATTTTGTGTTTTATTAACTGCCTCTTCCCTTCAGTTTGCATAATAGTGAGTGAGATTTACATGCCGTTAAGATGGCTGTGCATTATTTTTAATGGAAGGTACGACAGGCTTCTCTCTCTCTCAGCCCGGTGTGTGATAAAGTAACCTCATATGATGCTGATGAAGATTTCGTTCACACTTGCTGGGTCGGGGCAATGTCTTTTTTTCCAGATGGATACTCTATTGTTAAATGATTTTCTGCTGTAAGCTCTCCTCTCTGTCCCTCTCTATCGTGTCTTCCTCCGAACCGGATAAACTGCCTATTAAATTTAATTACAGTCCGAATGGCACACATCTTGATCTTATGTTCCCCTGAGTGTACTGTATTCCACCAAGGTCCTTGAGAAAAGAATACAATAAATCTTGAGGATGCATGCCTACTTTTTGCAAAGCATGTTGCGGGAGGCGACGTGAACCATCACTTTTTCTAGGGCATCTATGTAGAGCATCTATGGCATCCTTTATGCAGATATTTCTTCTTGTTTTTCCTCACCAGCATTAGAAACAAAGCTAGTTTTATTGACTCTGTAGACTGATTTCCAGTGGTGAGGAACCAAAGACCTTTGTTTGGGATGCATGGTACCCTTTAGTGAACTACTTATATTTGTCAGAGGTCCAAACGCCAGGCCTGAGGGGCGGGGGGAGCTTGACTTTTGTTGGATTGTTCGGTTCTGCCTCTGGAGGCAGCAGAGGCCTCATGAGTAGGCCCAGGAGAGTCTCGTCCTCAAAATGTTAGCTGTCCTGAGACATTCCAAATAAGCAAGGATTTGTGGGAACTTCATTCATACGTTGCTTTATTCATCAATATTTATTGAGCACCTACTATGTACCAGGTCCTGTTCCAAACACTGACAATACAGCAATGAAAAATGAGACAAGAAGCCCCTGTATAATGAGTAAGCATTAGGGTGGTTAGGAGAATGGGGTGCGGAGTCTGGAATGTGGAAGGCTCAGTAATTTTCAGTAGAACAGTCTAGGAGGCCTCAAAGGAAAGTGACATTGATCAAAGAAAGACAAGAAAGAATGAGCAAATGCATCATACAGATATCTGGGGAAGGGCGATCCAGGTGAAGGGAACAGCCAGTGCAAAGACCCAGAGGCAGGAACGTGCCCCACTTGTTCAAAGAGAATTAAGAGACCTTGTCACTGGGTGGGGAGGGGGCGAACTGGGGGAAGGTGAGAGGAGACAAGGTTACAGAGCAGGGATCAGATCTGGGAGAACCATGCTGGCCATTGAAAGAACTTTGACTTTTAGTCCGAGATGAGAAATCATTGGAGATTTTGAGCAGCAGAGTAACTTGGTCTGGCTTGTGTTTTAAAAGGGTTCCTTTCAGTCCTTTGGTAAGAACAGACTGTAAGGAGGCCAGAGTGGGATGCAGAAGACCAGTGAGGAGGCTGTTGCAATAATCCAGGCAGGAGGTGGTGGTAGTTCAGACTAGGATGGTGACAGTGGGAACTTCTTCTCTGTCTTGACAGTTTTGGGGCTGGGAGGTACAGAGAATGTGAAACTTTCAGACCTAAACTGTCTTAAGCTATAACTGCACATTAGTCAGAATTCATCCTGCAGCAAGCGATAGAAACCGAAGTTAAATCAACTTAGATCCAAAAAAAAAATTCTGGTGTGAATCAGGCATGGCTGGATCCAGCAGCTCAATATCTTCAGGACCCGGCCAACCTTCTTCTCTCTTTCCATCATTCATCTCGGCTGTCCTCTAAATTGGCTTCATTGTTAGGAAGGCCTTCTCCACCTGGTGGCCCCTCACTGACAGAGAGCTTCACTTCCCTAATTGTTCCAACCAGAGTATCAGAATTAAGCCTCATTGGCCAGTTCTGGATCACCTGTTCTTTTCTGAACCAATCACTGTGGCCAGGAAAAGCAAAGGCTCTGATTAGCCAAACTAGAGTCAAGCACCCTCCCTACATTTGAGAGGGTTCAACAGCCCCACACGAACCCCAAGGGCTGAGAAGGAGGGAGGAGTAGTCCCCCAAATGACTCTAGAGGCAGAAGAGGGATGGCAGAAGGCAGAGATCCAAGATGGCCATTCAGTTGCATTCACATCAGTGATCCTGCACTGGAGATTATGGAAAGAAGAAAAGAAAAGAAAAACAAAAACACTTTCCCAGGTATGTCGAAGTGAGGTTCTAGCCAAAAGTTGAGGCCTTCAGTAATTTCTGGCAAGTTCATAGTAGTGTTCTATTTCCTGTCTGGGCTGTGAACATCTTTTTTGCTGATTAAATGAGGAAAGATCGGTTGAGGCTTATCTTTTATTTCTGTTATGAAAAATTGTAGACATGAAAGTAGAGAGAATAATGAACACCCATGATCACTCCACAGCCAACTCCGTTTCCTCATCTATCCATTCTCATACACACTCTGCCCATTATTTATTATTTAGAAGTAAATCACAAAGATCTTATTTTTTCTGTAAATATTTTAATACGTGTTTTAATGTAGACATTTCTGCAAACAGAAGCATAACAGCAATGCTGTCGTTACTCTTCCGAAAATAAACATCTCAAACACCTTAATATCTCAGATCTCCAATTTAATCATAAAGGTCACAATTTCTTTTTTTATTTGAGTTCGAATTCAGATGGTCTGCAGCTTGTAACTGGTTCATAAGTGTCCTAAAAATATTTTTTTCCTAAGTCAAGTCTA
>NW_011888782.1:11474159-11481758 GCF_000151845.1 Pteropus vampyrus
CGTGCCCCACTTGTTCAAAGAGAATTAAGAGACCTTGTCACTGGGTGGGGAGGGGGCGAACTGGGGGAAGGTGAGAGGAGACAAGGTCACAGAGCAGGGATCAGATCTGGGAGAACCATGCTGGCCATTGAAAGAACTTTGACTTTTAGTCCGAGATGAGAAATCATTGGAGATTTTGAGCAGCAGAGTAACTTGGTCTGGCTTGTGTTTTAAAAGGGTTCCTTTCAGTCCTTTGGTAAGAACAGACTGTAAGGAGGCCAGAGTGGGATGCAGAAGACCAGTGAGGAGGCTGTTGCAATAATCCAGGCAGGAGGTGGTGGTAGTTCAGACTAGGATGGTGACAGTGGGAACTTCTTCTCTGTCTTGACAGTTTTGGGGCTGGGAGGTACAGAGAATGTGAAACTTTCAGACCTAAACTGTCTTAAGCTATAACTGCACATTAGTCAGAATTCATCCTGCAGCAAGCGATAGAAACCGAAGTTAAATCAACTTAGATCCAAAAAAAAAATTCTGGTGTGAATCAGGCATGGCTGGATCCAGCAGCTCAATATCTTCAGGACCCGGCCAACCTTCTTCTCTCTTTCCATCATTCATCTCGGCTGTCCTCTAAATTGGCTTCATTGTTAGGAAGGCCTTCTCCACCTGGTGGCCCCTCACTGACAGAGAGCTTCACTTCCCTAATTGTTCCAACCAGAGTATCAGAATTAAGCCTCATTGGCCAGTTCTGGATCACCTGTTCTTTTCTGAACCAATCACTGTGGCCAGGAAAAGCAAAGGCTCTGATTAGCCAAACTAGAGTCAAGCACCCTCCCTACATTTGAGAGGGTTCAACAGCCCCACACGAACCCCAAGGGCTGAGAAGGAGGGAGGAGTAGTCCCCCAAATGACTCTAGAGGCAGAAGAGGGATGGCAGAAGGCAGAGATCCAAGATGGCCATTCAGTTGCATTCACATCAGTGATCCTGCACTGGAGATTATGGAAAGAAGAAAAGAAAAGAAAAACAAAAACACTTTCCCAGGTATGTCGAAGTGAGGTTCTAGCCAAAAGTTGAGGCCTTCAGTAATTTCTGGCAAGTTCATAGTAGTGTTCTATTTCCTGTCTGGGCTGTGAACATCTTTTTTGCTGATTAAATGAGGAAAGATCGGTTGAGGCTTATCTTTTATTTCTGTTATGAAAAATTGTAGACATGAAAGTAGAGAGAATAATGAACACCCATGATCACTCCACAGCCAACTCCGTTTCCTCATCTATCCATTCTCATACACACTCTGCCCATTATTTATTATTTAGAAGTAAATCACAAAGATCTTATTTTTTCTGTAAATATTTTAATACGTGTTTTAATGTAGACATTTCTGCAAACAGAAGCATAACAGCAATGCTGTCGTTACTCTTCCGAAAATAAACATCTCAAACACCTTAGTATCTCAGATCTCCAATTTAATCATAAAGGTCACAATTTCTTTTTTTATTTGAGTTCGAATTCAGATGGTCTGCAGCTTGTAACTGGTTCATAAGTGTCCTAAAAATATTTTTTTCCTAAGTCAAGTCTACGGGGTATAATTTACATGATGTAACATTTATTTATTTAACGGTATAGTTTTATAAGTTTGACAAAAGTGTGCAGTCCTGTAACCACCACCCAAGTCAAGACGTAGGATATTTCTATCACTCCACAAAGCCCCCTTGTGCACCTTCGTGCTAAACCATCCCCCACCCCAAGCCCTGGGAACCACTGCTCTGTTCTCCGTCACTGTAGTTTTGCCATTTCCAGAATGTCATCTGAATGGACTCATTCTGTGTGTGGGCTTCTGTGCCTGTCTTCTCTCACCTGGCTCGATACTTGTACAGTTCATCCGTATTGCAGAGTGTGTCAGTGCATCCTTCATTGTCACCACTGATTAACCCGCCATTGCCTAGTCATGTCACAACTGCGTCATTTGTAAGTTAATGAGCAAGTGGGTAGAGTTGCTTTTAATCTGTAAGTTTCTCTACCCATTTCTCTGTATTCCCTTTGCAATGTATTTGTTGAAGA
Organism: Pteropus vampyrus; assembly: GCF_000151845.1. NCBI lineage: Eukaryota > Metazoa > Chordata > Mammalia > Chiroptera > Pteropodidae > Pteropus > Pteropus vampyrus. The sequence continues at coordinate 11,476,195 of NW_011888782.1, forward strand.
AACCAGTTTGTTGGTTTTATGGGGTCTCTGACATCCTGGGTGTTGACTGTCACATCCCCCACGGTGTGGTTTAGCACGTTCCTCTGTTTCTTCCGTTTTTGTGTAGTTAGAACTAGAGGCTCGCTCTGATTCAGATTTGGCAGTTTCGTGGTTGGTAGTATGTGTTTCCATCAGGACACCGAATGACAGGCTGCCTCTTTTTAAGATGTTAGCTACTGCTGATGGTCAATGCCTACAGCCATTAATCCATCAAGGTTATAACATGTGACTCCTCATCCCATTATTCCTTCTTCACTTATTAGCTGGAATAATTACCCAAATTCCCCTCATCTGTTACTTGATTATCTAGTGGTACAGGGATAAGATTTTGAGCATTTTTTAAAAGATAAATGCGAGCTGAAAACTCAGCCATGCCACTAGGAAGCTCCCTGATTAAGACTGAAGAGCCAGGACATAAATCAGAAGCATGTTGAGTTCTCTGCCTTCTGTTGGGATTCCCAGAAATTAACCTTAATGGTATTTTTTCTCCTTCTTAGAATTCCAGTGCTGACCATCGAGTCCGACTGGACCTGGGCCTCTGGGACAAATTCAGTGAACTGGCCACCAAGTGCATTATTAAGATTGTGGAGTTTGCTAAGCGTCTGCCAGGCTTCACCAGCTTGACCATCGCAGACCAAATCACCCTGCTGAAGGCCGCCTGCCTGGACATCCTGGTATGTGCCCTTCCGAACTGCCAGTTGGGGGTCGGGGCAGGGGAAAGAAGGGATTGAGATGCTTTGAAGACCTCCAGAGGCTTCGGTTTGCCCAGCCTCTCTTCCTGCCGCCTCCTTTGCGCACCGAGTACCATCCTTGCTGCCTGCATCTCAGTTCAATTGCCAAAGACTCAGAGATCCCCTAGATTGGTTGGAACCTTCCTACCCTCTCTACCCGGTGTGGGAACGCCCTCTACATGAGCTTGGGAAAGGGCCCAGCCAGTCTTGGTCACAGGCCTTCAGTGACAGCTTGCTCACCCGTAGCCCCTTCTGTGGGACAGACCTGTAGTTCTTTGAAAGGTCTCCCAGCTAAACCTCCTGGAGGTGGCACATAGCAGCCTTCTCCTACCTTCTGATCTCACACCACCTCCCATCGGTGGCCTTGGGAAAATCCTTTTCTTCTGTGGGCCTCAGTTTCCCCAAATGTGCAAAGGGGATTCCTGTTGCCTCTCCACTGCCTGCTATTCTCACACTGTTGCTTCTAGGGTCCTAGAACGGGTAAGGACGCTGTCACACCTTGTCCTTTGCAGGTCTCTGCTGGCTAGATACCCACCCTCTCTTTCCCTGGTGGGGGCTTCAGTTTTTGAGATGCTTTAAAAGCATAGATTTTTTTAAATTCATCTTTCATAGCTTTGAGTATAAACAGTTCTGCAAAGCAAATACACACTACAATTAAACATACATAAACACACACACACACACACACAATCCTGCTCAGGAGAGAGGACCCTGGGCAACTTGGGAGTTGGATCTTAGAAGGAGTGGTAATGATTACTCAATAACTTACAGGTGCCAGGGATCCTGAGACTATATATGGTATTTTTTTTTTCTTCTCATAAAATCAGTGGGTCTGGGATGAACCTAGGAACATTCAGAAAAAAAAGGAAAACATGAAAACAGCATTCATCTATCACGTACCCACACCCCGTAGAGTTTGCAGACCTCAGCTCATTTGTACCTCACCCAACTTGGTGACCTGGGGATGGAGATTTGGCCCATTTTACAGATAAGAAGCTGGAGGTTAGGCCGGTCTCCTAAATCAGGGGTGTGCTAGAGCCAAACGCAAGGCCCAAATCCTTGGACTCCGAAGCTATGTGAGGAAGTGCAGACATAAACGGATTGGAAGCATAAACAGGGTGGGAGGTTTATGGTGTGAGAGGCATGGGCCACAGGGAGAGAACCAGCCAGACCGCCAGGGATTAATAAGGCATCTGGAGCAAATCAATAATGACGTTGATAATGAGCTAGTAGAATAAGGAACTTTTTAATGCTTTGCTCATGAGTGTTTCAAGTGTAGCACTCAGTAGAATTTCCCCCAAGCCTCAGTACACCCCAAGACATTAGTGGAGACTGGAGTTATTGCCAGATGATTAGAGGGACCCCCAGAGGCCCAGAGTAGCCAAGTGATCTGTGAAGTGACACACAGCAAGCCAGTGTCTGCACCAAGACAGGCTGTGAATTCTGACTCCCTCGCTGGTGCATGGCCACCCAGAGGATATTGAAGCCTTCCCAAAGCTCAGGCTCCAGTTTTGGCCCTCCGCTTGCTTCTTAGCTCTCCTTTTGTCTAGCTGCTCATTTCTTTTTCCCTCAACTCCAGTCCTTTGGAAAAGATGGAATGAGTGGGATGCTTTGAGATCCCCTAGGGAAGCTTCTGATTTGCACAACACCACCTGCTAACCATCAGCGTGCTTATATGCCACCCCCCCCGCCCCCCGCAAAGGCCCCTCCAACCTCCAGCAGCCATCTTCCCACATCTCACATTTACACCGTACTACATGGAGCTCCCGGGTTTGCGTGTGGATCTAAGAGTTGGCCCTTAGCTCCTCAGTGGAGACAGGGACGACAGGGACTCATTTCCGTGACCTTGGTCAAGTTCTTTAACCTCTCCAAGCCCCAGTTTACTGGTCTGTAAAATAGGAATACAAATCAAAAAGGCATCAACTAAGGTAATTCCTTAAATGGGCTTAAATACAATCCATGGATATAAGCAGGGGGCATGCAGGAGGTGCCCAGTCGGTGACATGGAAAGCAGGGACAGAGCTGGCGTGAGCCCAGGGCGGTAATTTCGGCCTCTGTGGCAGGAGTCAGGAAACTTTCAACTATTCCTTCCCACCTCATGAGGGTGAGGGGTTGGGGTGGAGATTGGGATACAATAGGCAGAGGAGGAAAAAGCCATTGCAAGGGAAGGGCAGAAGCCTTCAGTCATATGAGATGAAGCAGAGGAATACATATTTGGCCCCAGACAAGAGCTCATTTACGAGAATTTTTAGAGAAGGCCGTGAATCACAAGATCCTGAAAATGCACAACTTCAAAGAGCATCTCTTAGACAAGGATATCAACTGGCTGAGCTGTTCGGAAGAATCTTCTCATCTAAGCCGTCGATGTATGGATAGGGTGAGACAGAGAGACCAGGACAACAGACAGACATGGGCTGAGGTTACTCTCAGCCCCTAGCAGGGAAAGTCAAGGTTGTGCCAAGGGTCACCAGCCTTGACCTGGCGCCACCCATTCATGACCTCCAGTGCATTGTGTATGTGTGGTTTGTCCCTGATGGCCGCCTGCCTTCAGGGCTGGCACTGTGTTGGGCTGCTGAGGTCCCTAGTGGAGGGGCCGGGAGGGGAGGGAGTTGATTTATCGTGAAGAGGTGAGAGCCCCTCAGAAAACAGGTCTAAGGGACAGGATAGCCTTGAGCCAGTCCTGCCCTTACTCCCAGCCACACCACCCTCCAGAAGGGTTTCCATCTCACACTCTGCTGGTGTGGAGCCCAAAGCCAGGCTTCCCTCTCGAGGCTGAGGAAAAAGGGTGCTGAGGCCCAGCAGTGAGTTTCATGATTTTCCACAGGGGCCAAGTAGCCAAAAGGTGCTGGTAAAATGGGCCAGCTCTTCAAAACGATTGCTTGTAGATTTTTGCATTTCTTTTCTCACCCAAGAGTTAGGCATTCTAGCTTTGTGTTTGGGACAAGAAAGGAAGCCTCCAAGAGTGGTTCCCTCACCTGAGTTCTGTCCTCACGTTTTCCTCCTGGCCTACTCTCCTTTCCCTTTCCTCTACCCCGTTTCTTCTGCATCTCCCTCTCAGCTGCCTCTTCTCTGCAGATAGTTAGGATCAAGTCTCTCTTAACTTAAAAATCAGAGAAAACAATGCTTAAGGCTATCTGACGCTCTGGTTTCTCTCCTCTCCTTCCCATTCTCCTTCCCTCTCTTCCTTCTGCAAATTCTGAGGACCTACTGTGTTCCAGGCACCATTCTAGGCTCTGATGACAGAGCAGTGAACAAAAGAGACAAAAATCTCAGCCCTCGTGGAGCTGACCTTCTCCTGGGGGAGACGGATAATAAGCAAGCAAATAAATAGGCGATGTCTTAAGTGCTACAAAGGAAAATAGAAGCAAGATCAACAGACGGAGCGTGACTGAGGTGGGCAGGAGTTGGGTTTTGTAGTGTGGTTAGGGAAGCAGGTGACCTTGGAAGGGACCTGAATGAAGGCACAGAAAGAGCCAGAACTAGTAAAAGATACAGATCTGAGAGATGTACAAGTAGAAGGGGGACCTGGAGAGTGTGGAGCTCAAAGGCCCTGGGGCAGGGGAGGCCTGGGGTGGAGGTGGTGGGAGAGGAGCAGTGAGGAAGTGAGTGTGCCTGGAGGGGAACGCGTGAGGGGAGCCGAGGACCTGGATCCGAGAGGAAATGGGGCCTGAGTGTGCACGTGGATTTTCATTCTCTGTGTCGTAAGGAGTCACTGGGTTTTGACCAGGGGTGAGCGCCATGGTCTGACTTTTGTTTCAGATGTTCATTCTGTCTGTCTTGTCATACAGCATGAATAATTGTAGGTTGAAGGAAGAAATCCCATGCATATTTAATGAGCACTTACTATGTGCCAGACACTGGCGATGTGATGGCAGAGGAAAGATGAGGCTTTGTCCTCCCGGAATTTGCAGTCCAGCCCTTCGACCAGCCCTTCGACCAGCCCTTCGACCAGCCCCACCTTTACCTCGCTCATCTCGCCAACCCCTTCCTGCCCTGCATGGCTCCACATCAATCCAGCTTCCCTTTGGCTCACCCTGGGTGTTGGTAGTCATTACCAGTGTGGTCTCAGAAGCCAGCTTGCCTCGGTTCAAAATCTGGCTTACTAGCTGTGTGACCTTGGGAAAACTACTTTCTCTCTCTGAGCTTCAGTTGCCTCATACTGAAAATGAAGGTTATGACAGAAGCTTCTTTTCAGGGTCTGAAAAGAATGAAATGAGTGTGCATAGAGGGCGTGACAGTGTTTGGAACATCCTAGGCCTCGATTATCTTGCATGTTATTATTGGTAAGCCTCGCTGTACCCTCCAGGGGATTCTGTTATCATCCACATTTGCAGATGAGGCAGCCAAGGCCCAACTGGAAGCCAGAGGCCCATAGGGATTCCCCAGAGGTCCCTTTATCTAGACTATCCTACGTTCAATCCCCACCCACGACCTACCTCTTCCTTCCTGGCCAACTCCTCATCTCGGCTTAAATGCCACCTCCTCAGAAACGTTTTTCCTGACCAGCCCCTCGATTCTTCCTCCCTCCTCATTGGTCTCTCACGTTGCACTTAAAACATCTTGTACTATAATTAGAAATGTATTTACTAGTGTCTTCTACACTGAACCGTTGGCTCAGTGAGGGCAGGAACCATGTTGGGGTTGGTCACTGTGGCAGAGTTCCAGGCACAAAAGAGACATTCTGTGGATATTTGTGAATGAATGGAAGGATGGATGAGCAAATGAATTCAAGATCAAAATTGGAATTCCAGGATACGGGCTGCCTTCTGGGTATTGCGTCTATGCAAGCTGCAA
>NW_011888782.1:11481808-11548967 GCF_000151845.1 Pteropus vampyrus
GGTGGTGGGAGAGGAGCAGTGAGGAAGTGAGTGTGCCTGGAGGGGAACGCGTGAGGGGAGCCGAGGACCTGGATCCGAGAGGAAATGGGGCCTGAGTGTGCACGTGGATTTTCATTCTCTGTGTCGTAAGGAGTCACTGGGTTTTGACCAGGGGTGAGCGCCATGGTCTGACTTTTGTTTCAGATGTTCATTCTGTCTGTCTTGTCATACAGCATGAATAATTGTAGGTTGAAGGAAGAAATCCCATGCATATTTAATGAGCACTTACTATGTGCCAGACACTGGCGATGTGATGGCAGAGGAAAGATGAGGCTTTGTCCTCCCGGAATTTGCAGTCCAGCCCTTCGACCAGCCCTTCGACCAGCCCTTCGACCAGCCCCACCTTTACCTCGCTCATCTCGCCAACCCCTTCCTGCCCTGCATGGCTCCACATCAATCCAGCTTCCCTTTGGCTCACCCTGGGTGTTGGTAGTCATTACCAGTGTGGTCTCAGAAGCCAGCTTGCCTCGGTTCAAAATCTGGCTTACTAGCTGTGTGACCTTGGGAAAACTACTTTCTCTCTCTGAGCTTCAGTTGCCTCATACTGAAAATGAAGGTTATGACAGAAGCTTCTTTTCAGGGTCTGAAAAGAATGAAATGAGTGTGCATAGAGGGCGTGACAGTGTTTGGAACATCCTAGGCCTCGATTATCTTGCATGTTATTATTGGTAAGCCTCGCTGTACCCTCCAGGGGATTCTGTTATCATCCACATTTGCAGATGAGGCAGCCAAGGCCCAACTGGAAGCCAGAGGCCCATAGGGATTCCCCAGAGGTCCCTTTATCTAGACTATCCTACGTTCAATCCCCACCCCCGACCTACCTCTTCCTTCCTGGCCAACTCCTCATCTCGGCTTAAATGCCACCTCCTCAGAAACGTTTTTCCTGACCAGCCCCTCGATTCTTCCTCCCTCCTCATTGGTCTCTCACGTTGCACTTAAAACATCTTGTACTATAATTAGAAATGTATTTACTAGTGTCTTCTACACTGAACCGTTGGCTCAGTGAGGGCAGGAACCATGTTGGGGTTGGTCACTGTGGCAGAGTTCCAGGCACAAAAGAGACATTCTGTGGATATTTGTGAATGAATGGAAGGATGGATGAGCAAATGAATTCAAGATCAAAATTGGAATTCCAGGATACGGGCTGCCTTCTGGGTATTGCGTCTATGCAAGCTGCAAATGTGAGGTCTTTCCCTGTGGGACACGCAGGGCCTCCTTGGGTCCTGCCACCTGCTACCCTCACTTCCCCAAGGAAAATATTCCCATGCCACTCACAGCAGCACCTGGCTTCTGGTGACGCCAAAGTGACTGCCCTGCATGACTTCAAAACATGACCTGTAGCTCCTGAGGTCCTGGGGACCTTGTTGCTGTACAGCCATGGAGGGCCATTCCCACATGAACCTGTCCCTCTGCGCCCTCCCAGGGACTCAACAGAGTCAAGACCCCAGCCTGGAAAGGAGCAAGGTCTGGCCTTGGAGGCCCACAGCCCAAGTTCAGGCTTCAGCATTGCCTCTGGCCACTTGTGCCACCATGAGGAGGTCTTGTGTCTAAGTCTTGGCTTCCTCACCTGTGGGTGTGGAGCAGTTACCCCGGCAGTCCCTGGAAGCCAGTGTGACGCAGGCGGTGTAGCGGTCGGGAGGGTGCGCTCTGGAGTCAGACTCCCCGGGTTCAAATTCCAGCTCTGCTACCCAGAAACTGTATGAATTTAGGGAAGCTATGTGACCTCTGTAAGTCTCAATTATGTTTCTAGTAAAATGGGTATAATAGTAGCTCCTTCCTAATAAGGCTGTTGGGAGACTCGATTGGGTTAATGCCTGTGGGACACTCAGCATACTACCTGGCACATAGTGAGTGCTCCTTTAAATTAGCTATCATGAGTATCAGTATTGGGTAAGCCTAGATTGTCACACACACACGATTTGAAGTTGTGCTGCCCAACAGGGTAGCCACACACCACCTGTAGCTGTTGAGCCCCTGAAGTGTGGCTGTGGTCTAAAGTGTTGTAATTGTAAAATACACATAGAATTTCAAAGACTTAATATGGAAAATATCTCCTTAATGATTTTTTATATTGATTACATGTTGAAACAAAAATATTTTGGATCTATTAGGTTAAATTAAATATGCTATTAAATTTAATTCTATGTTTCTCTTAACATTTTAAAAATAATGGCTCCTAGAGTGCTGGTCTAGGAAGCAGTCACTGTAAGACGAGTCTCATGCACCTAGCATGTGCATTTCCTTCCCAGGAAAGAAAGGCAGGCTGGTGGCAGGTCCCACTGGGGAAAACATTTTGTTCCCATGAGCTCATACAATAGGTACTGTGTGTTGCCAGGGAAGACGGCCGTGCACAGCTCTGTATGTGCTATTGTTATTATTATCACTACTTCGACATTCCCACAAGCACTAGAGGATAAATAGTCAAATCAGATCAGGATTTGCCCACAGTTGCCAAACACAATTAGTGCAGAGGCTGAGATGGGTGAGCGATTTGAGCTTTCTCCTTTGCCTAAAAACTTAGAAATCCATGGATGCCCCCTCCAGGGTTTATGAGGTGGGAGAGGTTCTGAAGAGGGGATCCAGTTCATTTATTCAACAGGTATTCATTGGCCGCCTGCTGTGTGGATGACATTGCCCTAAGTGCTAAAGAAACAGCAGAGAGCAAGACAAATAGAGATCAGGCTCCTTCTAAGAGCTCATCTTCTAGAAGGCGATAGGTCAGTAAGCTCAGAAAGAGACAGTGCTGTGGAGAAAATAAAGCAGGGTGATTGCTCATGCTATGGAATACTACACAGCAATGAAAAAGAACTACTGCTACCTGCGCTAATCTGGAAAATCTCATGGATTTGGTATGGAATGAATAAAAGCCAGACACAAGAGAGACTATACTGTGAGGTTCCATTTATCTAAAGTTCCAGAACAGGCAAAACTAATCCACAGGAATAAAGGTCAAAGTAAGGGTTACTTTGGGGGAAGAGGTTTGATTGAGAGGGGCCAAGAGAGCCTATAGGTGGTAGAGCCATTCGTATCTTGCTCTGGGCAGTGGTTACACAGGTGTATACTTCGGGAAAATGCATTCAGCTACACTCAAGTGTGTGCATAGCTCAAGGCAAATATGTCGTCGTAGTTATCTATTACAGTGTAACAGGTTACCACAAAACTTAGCAGCTTAAAACAATAATTGTTATTATCTCCCACGGTCCCTGCCGGTGAGGACCTGACTTTAGCTGGTTGGTTCTGGCTCAGTGTGTTCATAAGGTTGCAGTCCAGGCACGGGCCTGAGGCTGCATTAGCTGAAGGTTTGACAGGGATTGGAGGGGCTGCTTCCAAGGTGGCTTATTATATGTGCTTAGTTAGTACTGGTTAGTGATGGGAGGGCTCAGTTCCTTGCCATGTGGACCTCTCTGTGGGGATTGCTTAAGTGTCCTCATGACACGTCAACTGGCTTTCCCCCAAAACTAGAGATTTAAGAGACCAAGCAAGGAAGAGGCCATGATGCCTTTTATGACCTCATCTCCAAAGTTACGCCATCACTTCCACTGTATTCTTTCATTAGAATCAAATCACAGTCCAGGCCACATTCAAGGAGAGGAGAATGACGCTCCACTTCCTTAAAGGACCAGTAGCAGCAAATTTGTGGGCATATTTTAAAACCACCATGCATGCTATACCTCAATTTTAAAACAATTTTATATCCCATTTCCGCTCCAAAATAAGGCGATATGATAGGAGGTAATGGGTTCAGGAATGTGTGTTCACTGTGCTTTCTGAGGAGGTGACATCTGAGCTGAGCTCTGAGTAGGAAGAGTCAGCCACATGAAAATCAAGGGGAAGGCATCAAAGGCAGAACAGCGAATGCAAATGCTTTGAAGCAACAATGAGTTGGAGATTCACAAAGAGGACCGATATGACCCAAAGTTAATGAGCAAGGGGAAAGGAGGGACAGTGGTGAGGTAGTTGAGGCCATGGAGGCCACAGGAAGAAGGCTGCATTTTAAAGATCTAAAGATGACTAAAGGCCATCGGAGGAGTTTTAGCAGGGGAGGAGAGGTCTTTTCTGATGAACGTTTTGAATATCTAAAGATGACTAGGGGCCATCAGAGGAGTTTTAGCAGGGGAGGAGAGGTCTTTTCTGATGAACGTTTTGAACAGTGTGCTCTGGCTCCAAGAGCAAAAGTGGAAATAACAGAATGGTTAAGAGGCCCTCACTGGAAGAGAAGCAACGGTGGCTTGGATTAGGGTGGTCATATGGACAAGGAGAGAAGTGGACAAGTCCCTTGCTCTGCCTATGGGATGTCGGGTGCTCAGATCCTCCCAGGGCTCATGCCTCAGGCAGTCTGCTCTCAGGAAGCACCCAGAAAGCAGTGGAAAGATATCCGTTGTCTTTGCTGAAGGCAGGAAGAGAGGGCCCCTCTCACTCTGAGATGGACCAGCTTTGCCCATCAACAGAGCTCTGTGTCATCTGACAGGGCCCTTCTTTGGTGAGTCAGCCTTGCTTAGGCTATTTTTCACCCATCTCATGGGACTTGCGTGTTCCTCTTTCCAGATGAAATACTCTCCTTTAAACAAAGGGCGTTTTAATCCTGGAGAAGCACTTGGTGGTTGCCAATGACATTTGACTTGAGTGTGACAAAATGAAACTCCTTGGTTTCCCACATGGCAGGCCTGGCCTGAGCCGTGTGGAGGCTGCCTGCCCACTGGGCCTAGCGGGGGCAGGGTGGGGCGGAAGCTCCCTGATAAAAGAAGACATTGAGCATTCTTCCATCTCGGGCCATGTGCCTTCCTCTCAGGATGGCCCATTTATACTTGGTTTTGGTTTTGGACTTCCTAGAGAGAGAGGCAACAGTACGTAGTTTCAGTGCTTCATCAGAATCCAAATATTTTCCAGCATTTGCAGAGGAAAACCCTTCCAAAGGGAACAGTACGAAGGAGACGTTTGTGCCCTGTACTTTGGACTTGGATCTCTAAGTGAGCCGTTGACAGCTTGCAACTGTCTTAAATCCTGGCCTAGTTCTTTCCAACAAATATCCGGTTTGTCTCATTCCTGCAGGACAGATCTCATGCTTTCCCATTTTGGCAGTGCACTAAAGCTGTAAAAACTTATTTAGTACCTATTTCATTCCAAACTGGAAATGTTTCTGGAGATTTTGAGCCCATGAATACTGAGCACACTGACTTTGCCCATCACATGAGAGCTCCCTGCGTAGGCGGTGCTTCCTGTGTTTCTTCAGGTGGTCGACGGAACACTGAGCTGGGCATTAAGAGTCCTGGTCCTGCTTTGGCACCATTAGCTGTGTGACCTTGAGCACTGCACTTCATATTCCAGGGCTTTCAGGAGGATGTAAAGCTTCTGCCTTTGCTGCCTGAAGTTGGGAATGACTTCCTACCCCAGCAGCTACTAAGACGAAGTACAGCAGGTTGGCCAGTCAGGAACTCAGAGGAAATGACTCAGCTGGCTCAGACAGGTCCCTGGGCAAACTTATCTGAGAGGTGAAAATGACCAGCAGCCAATGAAGAGGAATCTTTGTGATGTTTTGAAAACTACTTGCATTCATGATGGGGTACTTTCCTGTTCATTGCGCCACTTGATTAATCATACAATAGGAACATTTAAGGAGCTCGAGGACATGTCCTGATTTACACATGAAAAGTTTGTAGGATACAGGCCACAGGCCATATGCACCTTTATACCAGGTAGGTCACGTGAACAGCTATGCAGGTTTGTGCACTGCACAAAGGCACCCAGCCCAGAGAAATGAGGCTGATATCCAAATCAGTGCCAGGCCAGAGGTCATCTCTCCTTAGTGAGGCATCTGAGTTTGGGTGAAGTGAAATGAGATGGCTGTGGAGAAGAAGTTAAGAGCCAAGTCACTGGAGACAGAGAGTGAATCATGTCACCTAGTAGTGACTTGACCTAAAATAAGCTACTTGGGTTTGTTTTCTCATCTATAAAGTGGGACCATAAGAATACCTAACTCATGGGCTGATGAGAGAATTAAGTAATATATAAAAACGTGTAGCATGGTTGCTGGCATGTAGTCGTAAACAGTAACTATCTTTAAACATTAACTGTCACTCTGTGTCGGAGGTGAGGTGTGCTAATCATTCACCCTTCTCCTCTCAGGAGATATCTGACTCCAATGTCTTCTTGATGAGAAGAAGACATTTTTATCAACTGAGCATCTGGGAAAAATTCTGATCTCCCTTAAACTTACTGGGTTTTTTTAACTCTTGTCTTGGTGGAATTAATTTCTCTGTGCTTCAAGGAGCTCCGAGCCTTTTGCAGAGGGAAAAGTCAAGTGTGGAAACCCGACTGGCAGAGGGGCCTTCATGGTTGTTGATGCAAAAATGTGCTTCTGGGTGGATAAGCGCTCTGGATACATGGAGCTCCGTCCAGCAGTTGGGATTGATAGGGCAATAGTAACACAGCTGGGGTTGCTTATACACAGAAACAAGGCCTTTTGTAGTTTACTATGCTCTGAGCAAGGCCCAGAGGCACAAGCATTGAGCAGGTGACTGCATGGTAGCAAGTGTCCTAGGGTAGCTAGCAGAGCCATATATCAAGGGCATGTCAGGCGGGATTGGGAGACTGTAGTAACGTGACCCAGGCTTCTTGCCTATAGAAATTCCACCTATACATCTGCGCTTAGTCGAACTGCTGCCTCTTCTCCATCAATCTGCTCTTGATTCCCCCTGACTAGATCTGAGCTTCCCTTCTTCTGAACTCCCTAGCTCCTTGCTGGTTTCACTCCTGCTCCTTGCATTATAGTTGTCTTGGAACTGTGTGATCAGAGACATCATGGAAGAGGAAGCCTAACTTGGGTTTGAATCAGATTAAGCCACATGTTAACTGTGTGACACTGGGTACATGCCCTAACCTTCCTGAGCCTTCCATCCCTAATCTATAAAATAATTCACTTTACTGAGTCACTCGAAAGATTGAATGTAGGGCATGTGTAACACTTGATATACACTAGGCATGTAATAAATGATAGATATTGTCCTTATGGAAAGAGTAGGCTGTAAGCTCTTTAAAAAGAAAAGAACAGAATCTTATTTTTTTTATCCCCAGCACCTGGCACAGCGCCTGGGACATAAGTAGGTACTCAGTAAATGTTTGACTCCAATAGATTACTTTTAGCACAGATATTTCAAAATTTCTTTTGCCCTATTTATTATTCCCTAAAGTAATTTTAATCCATTTTGACTTCTATACTCTATTAATGAATGAGCCGAAGACATTCAACATCTGAGAGGGGTATAGAATTCATGTGATGCAGGAGCTCCTTGGAAACCCTCGTTATCACCTGCCTAGATTTGATTCATGCTGTCAAGACAGGCCAGCTTTGATGACCCATCAAATCTGCTTTTTTTTTTTTTTTCCAGATCCTTAGAATTTGCACCAGATATACCCCAGAACAAGACACCATGACTTTTTCAGATGGCCTTACCCTAAATCGAACTCAGATGCACAATGCTGGATTTGGTCCTCTGACTGACCTTGTGTTCACCTTTGCCAACCAGCTCCTGCCTTTGGAAATGGATGACACAGAAACAGGCCTTCTCAGTGCCATCTGCTTAATCTGTGGAGGTACCAACTACCTAGAAAACCCTCATGAGATTCCATGAAGAACAACTTACACTTGTAATTTATAGGAAATTCCTCATCTCCATTTTGGAGTTGTTTTGCTTGGAAAAAGACATAGGAATAAAGCCAGGCATGCATGGTTGGAGTTTGTTGCATTTTTCCACACTGTTATAAATTATAATGTATTTGGGATTTTTCTGCTCTGAAATACCAAAATACTATTTCTCCAATTGCCACAGGTATTTTTTAAAAGGTGGAATCAGACTATTGTAAAATAAAATGCCTAGGGACATTTTAATGATGACTTGCATATGCTATTTGCTAATTTAGTGACTGGGAATACAAGTCTTTGGGTTGGCCCCCTACCAACCTTTGAAGAACTGAGATAAAATACAGCTTTCTTTATAGTGACCCCTACTGGCTCGCAGGAGGCTGAATCATAAGTGGTTAGAAAGTAATGGCTTTAATTAGGGGACCAAATTACCTTGTTTTTTATAACCATCCTGCTCAAGGTTTGTTTTAATTCAGTTCAGTAGTGACATCTTCTGGTCATGAGAAGTAATTTTATCCCTGGGACAAAAGCAGCCAGCCATCAAAATGTACTCTCTACCAATAGGGGGACAGTCATTTTCAAGTATCACAGCTTAAAGCAGTTGCATATATCTTGAAATTTGTATCTGTGATTGGATCATCAAATCAATAAAGTCATAGTATAGTAGGAACAAAGAAGAGTGGAAATGGAAAGAAACCATCTAGCCTTGAAAGTGCATAACTCTTTCTGTCCGATACTAATTATTTCCTATTTTATTTCTGGTATCTAGACCGCCAGGACCTTGAGGAACCAACAAAAGTAGACAAGCTACAAGAACCATTGCTGGAAGCACTAAAAATTTACATCAGAAAGAGACGACCCAGCAAGCCGCACATGTTTCCAAAGATCTTAATGAAAATCACAGATCTCCGCAGCATCAGCGCTAAAGGTGTGTCTTTAGGGTCTGCACGGTATTCCAAAGTGGGCCTGCGTCCTGAGTTTCACTGCGTTTAAACCCCATGTTTTAACTTAGGACATCTGATAAGATACCTTTTTGTTGTTTTTGTTTTAGAATTCATTTCTCATTGAAATCAAAAGTAATAGTATTCGCCTTAAAAAAAAAAAAAATACCTCAAATTTTACCCTATTCAATGATCTTAGATTATGAGAGCTTTAAAATTCCGATGATTAAGGATCTGAAAAGCTTTTCAAGAGAATGTACTATTTTCTACTTTTATACATTTCATTCCAGCCTTCCACACATGCTCTGGTTTATGTAAACTTGACTTCAGTTTTTCCCGAACATCCAAACCTTGAGAAAAATGCATATAGTACTTACTTAGGGTAATTGCTACTGGTTAAGTTTCTCTTTCAATCAATGTAGCCATTGCTCTCTTATATAGTCAGATTTACTTCCCCACACTTCTAAGCAAAAGGATTCCTGCCTTCCTGAGTATATTGTTTGCCTAGTGTGATTTTCAGTTTATGTGGCAATTCGACAATTATAGAAGGGCCTAGAAATGTGTCACAGTTGAGTGTTAGAGAAGGGTTTTCCCATCTAGAGAGAAAACTCAGCAGCCATCCCTGGTACCAGATGTTATTTGTTATTGTTTTCCCCATTCGCCTACTCTGTCCATCCCTTAAGACCTCAGTGAGCCAAGGAACAAACTCCACATTTCAGAAAGTGCTTAAAAGCAGTGAACTTGTTTGACAAAGAGTCTCAATCTTTGATTTCCTTCTAAGAGGTTTCTTCGATGAGACAAGTTCAACCGGAGCATGGGATTAAGAGTAGAGGCAAACAGTAGATACTGGTGCTTGACCATTATAATTATGATGTCTTTTGATTTCAAAACAATGAAGCTGTTTAACTTATTGCTGTCATTCTCTATCTCTAGCTAGACCAATACTAATATTTACTGTGATTAGGGAAATATTCCATTATCTGTATTGTCACATATAGTAGCCACTAGCCATATGCGGCTCTGGAGCACTTGAAATGTGGCTAATGCAATTGAGGCACTGTTCTCTTAATTGTATTTAAAAAAATTTAAACAGCCACATGTAGCTGGTGGCTACTGTATTGGACAGTGCAGTTGATAATCACCCCAATTTATTACTCAAATCACTTCCTCTGTTTGTTGGTTACTGGTTTCCTTTCAACTGTCTCATTTTCAAGATACACTCTTTCTGGTCTTTTATCAGGAACTTCTGTTTGTAAATTATGTTAAGTAAATATAGACTGATATTGTTTCCTGAAACTAACTGAGGCATGGAAATATCAAATTAAAACATGTCACCACATGGCTGCTGCTTTTCTATAAAGTAAAATATTTTAATGCTGTAAAATCAGGACGGGCTCTGGGAGGCACTGGTAGCAGTTTTCACCCTTGTTAAAGTAGATGAAAGTGGATCCTCATTTAGCTTACCCCCATATCTCTACCAGATCTCTGTGCTCTCTTTTTAAAAGGTGCAGAACGTGTAATTACCTTGAAAATGGAAATTCCTGGATCGATGCCACCTCTCATTCAGGAAATGCTGGAGAATTCTGAAGGACATGAACCCTTAACCCCAAGTTCAAGTGGGAATACAGCAGAGCACAGTCCCAGCATCTCACCCAGCTCAGTGGAAAACAGCGGTGTCAGTCAGTCACCATTGGTGCAATAAGACACTTTTCATCTACTTCAAACATTCCCCAGTACCTTCAGTTCCGGGATTTAAAATGCAAGGAAAAAAAAACATTTTTACTGCTGCTTAGTTTTGGACTGAAAATATATTAAAACTCAAGAAGGACCAAGAAGTTTTCGTATGTATCAATATATACTCCCCATTGTCTAACTTACCTAGAAATACAAACTTTTTAAATTCTAAAAATCAGCCATTTCATGCAACCAGAAACTAGTTAAAAGCTTCTATTTTCCTCTTTGAACACTCAAGATTGCATGGCAAAGACCCAGTCAAAATGATTTACTCCTGGTTAAGTTTCAAAGACTTTGTACATACAGAAATATGGCTCTGTTCTTTCTATACTGTATGTTTGGTGCTTTCCTTTTGTCTTGCATTCTCAAAATAGCCAAGACACCAAGGTTCTGAAACAGACTACTGTACGTGTCCAGCTAAGAAAGATTCAAAAAGATAATTGTCTTGCTTTCACAGAATAATCAAGACATCAAGGTAAGGAAATGGGACTACTGTACAGTATGACAAGATAAGGCGAAAGATATTCTAATTTAGTTAGTATGGAAGCTTGTCCTTGCTCTTTTGATGCTTTCAAACTGCATCTTTTATTTCATGTTGCCCAGTAAAAGTATACAAATTCACTGTACTAGCAGAAGAGAATTCTGTATCAGTGTAACTGCCAGTTCAGTTAATCAAATGTCATTGTTCAATTGTTAATGTCACTTTAAATTAAAAGTGGTTTATTACTTGTTTAATGACATACTACATAATTTTTTTAAAGATTCATTTTTACAATAACGATAGCCTCCAAGGCAAAAACACTTTTCAGTGTTAGTAAGTTTTTGTTTACCTATTCATGGGCCATTAGGGAAATTTCTTGGGATAATTAGCAGGCTGGGCTACCACCTGTACCATGTAACTCTCGTGTCCTTCCTGACTCATGCTTGATACTGGGTTTTTCACCCAGCCTTCTTGATGCCCAGGAGATAACATTAACTCCCAAAGGCATGGGCAGAGAATCTGCATCCTTTGACCTTGTTCAATCACTATGAAGCAGAGTGAAAGCTGTGGTAGAGTGATTAACAGATACAAGTGTCAGTTTCTTAGTTCTCATTTAAGCACTAGTGGATTTTTTTTTTTTTTTTGATATATTAGCAAGTCTGTGATGTACTTTCACTGGCTCTCTTTGTACATTGAGATTGTTTAACAACCAACGCTTTCTATGTTCATATACTGTTTACCTTTTTCCATGGAGTCTCCTGGCAAAGAATAAAATATATTTATTTTAAAGGTGTGTGGAAGCTTTCACTACACTTTCATTTTCAGTAAAGAGACAGAGAAAACAGTTCCATTTTTAATGTTTAAATTTCATTTCAAAAAGCAGGTCTGTAGTCTGCAATCATGACAATTAAAATCTGTGCTAATGCACGGCAGTCTATAGCAATGCTACAAGCCAATCAGACAGTACATGACATTTCAATGAGTAAAAAAGAGCATAAAACTGTATGTGTAAGAACAAAATGTTAAAAGGCCTACCACAATAATAAAAAACCATCAATTACATCATCACATTAAAATAAGCCAGATGTACAAAAGTCTGAGACAGAAAAGACAAAAGGACAACACAAGTTATCTGTTGAAAAATGTTTCTGTGCTCTTTGGGCACTTAATTAAACATTGCAAAATCAACATCTTCTTCTTCATCAGACTCTGCAAAATATTTTACTTCTTTCCTAGCCCGACCCGTCCGTGGCAGAGAAGGTGGTTCAGAAGTGAAGTCTGATGGGAAGATGTCCACATCCGAATCCTGATCAAAAGATGTTTTCTTCGGTTTCTAGATATTTAAAAACAAAACAACAAAAAATAGATTTCAAACTTCAAAGTTAAGGGGAAAAAAGGACTCATGTTAAAAAGAATTCTCATTCCTTTCACTTCACTTGCATTGGGAATTATAAAATAATGGTGCTTTTAAAATCATAAATGTAATGCTAATTTAAGTGTAAAGCCAGTTACCTAATAATTTTTATGAAGGAAAAAAGAATTAAGTATAATTATTAGCCACCTCAGTGATCTTATATTACTTATCACCATTACTTATTTCTTTTAGAATTTATATTACCCAGCAAATATGCACAATGCCCAGACTAGTAAAAATTCAAATTGTTTAATTTGTAACTACCTATCAATTCATGAGAGGAAAACAAGACTTGTGCACAGTATGTAGTATACACTGTGTTTATAAAAATTCAGAGAAGAGTCACCAAAATGGACCAGAGGTGTATAAGACTGGATGGAAGAGGTGAGTGTGAAAAGCAGCATAAAACTAAAATCATCTACATTCATATTTTTAAGTTTCAATGGAAAAGAGAGAAAAAAGGGAGATATCTGATGTTATTCGTGTACTTAAAAGAGTATACTTCTGGAGAAGGACCAGACTAATTGGGAAAATTAGCTGCAGTCAAATGAATTCAAGTTTAAAAAATAAAATTAGCCCTGGTCAAATAAAGGAATATCCTTTATTTGGTCTGACAAAAATATTTCAGACAGGTAGCATGTAATTTCTATAGCTCACTGGATAAAACAGTCTTAATTAAGTAGGCTCATTTATGCCACACTTTTATGCAAGAAAGAGTCCTGATTATATAGATTTAGACTTGAATAATTCTTCAACCATATACAACCCCCTATAGCTAAAAGATGCTAGGTTTAATGCTGTATAGTAAGTGAATTAAGCCATTTATAAATCATCTTAAACAAAACTAGATGTTAAAAAAAATGTTCCTGATTACCTTGCTTGGTGTTTTGGATGTTTTCCTGCCAGGGTTATAATCACCTTCATTTTCAGAGCCAGATGCTTTCCTTTTCTTTGCCCCTCGGCCTTTACCTTAAAATGATACAAATGGTTTTTTTTCTCCCAAGGTTAAGTGCAAGGTTAAGGTAAAAATACTGTATTTTACTTCTTTGGCATCCCCAATCATTTACTGCAATCCTGATCTCTTAATATGAATGATGTAGAAGCAATTTGCAGCATCATTTCAGTTCTGGAGTTGACATGACTAAAGAGTATTTCACAAATACGTTTAAACTAGTTGGAAAGTCCTCAAGACAAATTTTAATTACCAAGCCCCTGATACATAATAGAAAACATTCACATTGTACACATGTTGTCCTTGGGCCTGAAAGGAAAAAATCTCTTGGAAGAGTGCTCTTTGTTTTGTATGTGATTAATAGTTTCTGATATTTCATGGATCAATTCTTTTAAAAATATATTCAAATATGAATTACTAGAAAATATACTTTCTTATTAACACAAATTAGAAAGGTATAAATCCTTACTCTAAATTTTATTTATCATACACTAGTTGCAGATCCCATTTTAAGTAGCAGAATCTTAGAATAAACCCCCCAGTATTAATCAGGAAATAATCTGTCAAATCCATATTCCTTCTCAGACCTAGAATGAGCACATGCAGCCTTTTTTTTTTTTTTTCTATCTACCTAACTTCTTATTCTCATCATTGGAGGAGGAAGAGACAAAGGTAATATTTAAATGTTCTCCATCCTACAGTGATGGCAGTGAGAGAAAGAAAAAAAATGGAACTCGATTGCAATTCTAAATTTTTTAAAATTCCTTAAAAGCTATGACTAACCAGATTGTACTACTAAAAGATAGCCTAAATGATCTTGGGCTATCATATTTGAGCAAATGAAGCAACAAAATGTCACTTTTATATTTATAAAGGTTTCAAACTGTGTGCACCATAAGTACTGATATCCCCAATCACGTTTCTTTTCCAGCCTCCCACCCCATTCTCTCTTGTTTCCCTGTTAGGTCTGTATCTCCTTATCCTAACCACGACTTTAAAAAATAAAATAAACATGTTGATAATATCTGTCATTTGGATCAAAGGCTGAACAGCTACCCTTAGAGAAAATCATGTCTTACTTTTTTTTTAAAAGCATCTGTCAGAACTTTCTAGATCCTGAAGACAAAGAAGGGGTACCAGGGAGATTGGGTACTAGTGCCTTGTGGGATATAGCTATTTCATTACCTAGATAAACAAAAAGTTCTAAGTCCTAGCGCCAGCCTACTCCAACTATTCTCACTTTAGCTAGTGAAGAGCCTTCATCCACCTTTTTAATAACTCCTTCTAGTGAGCCACCTGCATGAGGGTCTTGGAACCATTCCTAGGTATGCAAATTGCTTACTTAACCTCTTCTGAATCTCAATTTCTTAATTTGTAAAACAAAATGGCTAGACTCAATTGTTTCCTTTGGACTCTAATTTAGCACTGATTCTTAGAAACAAGAAACATTGCTTATTGAGTAAAGCAATTTAAAATGTGTACTCAGTCTCTCTAAATTCAGTGAGTTAGAAGAGACTAAATATTTTCCACAGGGCATAAGTTAGAGGGTTATACAAAGATATCCTCACCTTTTGGTGTTGTAGTCTTCTTTGGAATGCCAAATTCTGAATCTGAGTCAGAGTTTATAGTCTCTACTTTCTTCTGTTTGGGAGTTCTCTTGGGCTTAGGGGTTGTATCTGAAGATGGTTTTCCTATTAAGCAAATTTCCATTTCTTAAATCAGCGTAATATACTTACCAACAAACCAAGCTGAAGTGAATCCTATAACAATGGTATTTCTTACAGCTGCTATGAAATTGAATATCCTTAAATAATAGTTTCTCTCCACTTGGTACCAATGTAAGAACAAATGATGTCTCATAGATGATAAAATGCTTTTTATTTAATTATGTATAATTTGCCTTTTGATAATTCAAGTGATATTTTAAATGAGGGCCTTTAAAATGAATTAGGCAGTAACTTTTAAAAAGCAGTACTAAAAATATAGTCAAGACAAAAAAAATGACAGTAATTATAACCCAAGTACAACCGCATATTAGGTTTTAACTTTTATTTTAGAGGAAAGAAAAAAAAACATTTTTATGGGACCTTCAAATACCATGAATGGAAACCGCATTGCTCCACTCAAAAGTAGAAATTCAGACTTAGCACTTTTATGTGGAAAGAAATATGAAAATTCCAGAAATGTAGTAAATAGACCCAAAGGCCTTCATTTTAATGAATTTTGTTTTAATGGAATTGACATAGCAGGATGGTCTAGGGGCCACCTTTTTTCTTCGGAAGAGTTTCCAGGCTTACAGTGTTAGGTGGCACTTTCAATTCTACCGAGTAAATGTAAGTCAAATATCTGAGTACTCTGGCCTTTTTGCTATAAACTGACTAGAGTTACAGAATTTAGCTTGTATAATATTTATGTAATTTGGAGTTAACATATATGATCCCTCAGAGGGACATGATGCATCCTTCTCCTTGAAACAATATTTTGTGGGAATTGTGTTTTTGGAAAAAGGCTGAGGGCTTGCTGGGATCCCTGAAATCACACCACACAGATGTCACCCAGTCAACTGTCACAAGGCTAGTTCAGCTACTGTGAAACAACCAAACAGAATGGGTGTTATGATATGCTATCCTTTTAGTTAATGCTAAACTCTAACTCATAGGTTGAATAGGAGTGAACGACTTGATGAAACAAACAGGTTGATATGTTGAAAGAACTGATATGGCTCCCAAGTTATCAGGGTGGTTATAAGATGCTGATATGAAGATGATAAAAGATGCTTTAAGGGAAATTATTCGGCCTGCCTTGGTTTGAGTTCCCCAGAAGTAGACCCTACCTGACCATAAGAAAGACTCAAATACAAGTATTTATTTGAGAGATAAAGGAAAGGTAATATAAAAATGGGACAATTAAGAGAAGGCAGTCAGTAAAGGGTAAGTTATATCAAGCCTGTCATCACTGTGGGAGCTTAATCCCATGAGGAATCCCATGAGCCAGTGTAAAACACATCCCAGAGAAACAAGAGCACTAGGATATTTGCAGACCAGCTATCTTCAGTCACTGGTGGCTGTGTTGGGGAAATGTTAATATTCCAGCACAGCAAGAAAGAGAAAGTCCTGAAGCAAAGAAATACAGACATTGGTCCACATGCACTGAAGAGGTAAGGGTGAAGAGATACGGTCGGGGTGGGGCACCCAATGTGTTAACTAGAGAGGTTCGTGCAGCCAACTAATTTCTCATCATGGTCCTAGTGCATTCAGAATAAGTGGGGCCTTTTATTGTTGTTCTGCTACATCTAACACGTGTGTCTACAATGGTATTGTCTGTTGTGCATTTTTGAGATCCTGAAAGGACAGTTCATACTTTTTGTTCACTTACTATGGAAGTAGCAATTATCTTTTAAACTGATACTGACACCTCCTTCAAAAACACCAAGGTGTGTACCTTGGTACTCGTAATAGATTCATGAATTCGTGTTTCATTTACAGTCTAAGGCTATGGAAACAAAGAAGTTGCATGACTCACAAAGAAAATGAGGACCCCAACTGAACAGACCAATCATTCCACATGAGGAATTAAGGCATGACCTACATAGATAACACAATCAGGCTACTAGTAAGACAAAATTTAAATCTATTTTACAACCAATGACAGGAGAGCTTTACTAGAAAGCTATCTTTAGTATCAACACATGGTATTATTTTTTAATTACAATAGCTTTAAAATGAGGTCTTAAAATAATTTTTAAAATTATGTGGTTAGAAAACAAGAGGGATTCTCCTTATACACATTTATAACTATTTTCTAGCGAAGTCCCAGTGCCAATAGTTTCAAATTATATTAAGTTTCTTTTAACATCAACTATCTCTACATGGTTTATACAATGCTTAACAAAATCAAATATAAGTACATACCTTTTTTAGCAGCTACTGTTTTACTTGGTACTTTATCTGTTTGTTTCAGACCAAATGACGGTGAAAAAACAGAAGCAGAATCTTCTTCATTACTGTCAAATTTAGCTGAATCTAAAATTACAAAGCTTTTTTTCAGTAAAGAGATTCTGTAAGGACCATTTAATAGTTAAACTTTAATTCTTTTTAGTGATGACTTCTCTTTAGCTAGGTATTTGATCTTATAAGTTTCTATTTTGTGATCATATAATCCACAATATACAAATGGCTGAAAATAAAAAAATATAAATAAATATAATGTTATATTTCAAAAATGTTAACTCTATTGTAAAACAATAAAGAAATGCATAAAGAAATGGAATTTCTTAGTAGTCCCAAATGCTAATCATTTAAAACTTAACTGACAATTTCAAAAACAAATACCAATGATTTATTTTAAAATGAGTTAAGAAAAAGCTCTCACTGTGATTATTTTAGTATCTATACATCTAGTGCTATTAACCATTACATGAATATAACAAATAATGGTCAAATCTAAAAAAGTAGTAAGTATTCATCCTTTTAAACCAATTTTAAAGCACTGAAGATTAGTTTTAAAAGTATGTAGGCTTATCCAGTTTACTTTCACACTCTAATTTAATTAATCAATCCCCTCCCTCCCTGAAACCAAAACAAGACTTAAAATGGCTACTTGGATGTAAGCAATCGTTTTATATAACTGTTTTGATATGCTGTCAAAATGCATATCTGTCTATACATAAAAAACATATACCTATGTATATGTATACGATCTATATATGTCTGTCTATATGTATGTGTATTAAAAAATACAAGACAGTAAATAATTCAGTCTAGATTGTTTTGACCTTAAAGATTCCACACACAAAAATATAGATAAAAAATATATGCCCTGATTAAATTTCCTTCTATGAAGGGTTTAGTAAAACAAATTTGCGTATTGTTACTGTTATAGTTTAAAAAAATATATCATATATACATTCACAATGCCATGAAACTCAAGCTTCAATCTTCCAAAATATCTTTCTGTATTTTTCTCTCATTAAAACACTACATTCACATAACACTCCCTACACACATACAAGTTAGCATCTGCCTATCCACCTAAGTGCTTTCATAATATCTATTTTGACAAAGCAGTTGGGAATCACTTCTGGAAAAGCAAACAAACCTTATTACATTGAGGAAAGTATAAAAACAAGATAAATTATCTACTCATAAAAAAATCCTGAAATCAAATCACGACCTAATGATTTGTCTAGTTTTTTCTTCTTCACTAAAATATAGCATAATACAATAAGTAATCAATGAAAAGATTAAATGAGCATACCATCTTCTGACTTCTGAGAGTATGAAGGAAATGAGAAAAGATTCCCAAAATCCTGACTTTTTTTATCATGCGAAGATTTTCTATTAGAAAGAAAAATTAAACACCACAATGTAATTTAAATATCTGGTTTCAACCTTGATAAATTATATGTAATATGTACTGCAAAATTATAATCACAGAACAAACTTTTGTTCTCTGATTTGTTTCTCTCTGTTGAAGACTGGGAAACCAAACTCTTTTTTTCTCTCTCATATGCACAAGTGTGCATACACACACACAGACGCCAGACAAACCAATGATTTACCATAAGAGAATGGAAACTTAGTGAAAATTTAGTTATTCAAAATATCTCTAAATTAAATTTTATGGTTGATAAAACCATTCCAGAATTTAATATCACTAAATTATTGGCAGAAATCCAAGGAGAAAGTCAGAATCTCCATCAGAATAGGCATTAATCCTATTTCTGATCCTAGACTGCATGTGGTAAAATACTTCTTTATAATAGGTGGCAAAATACTTCCTTAAAAAATCTGAAATAGTTCACATACTTCACATCCTACATGTAAGTGTTCACATTCATCAGAGGCAAGAAAAATAGACCAAGGCCAAAGCTAGGAGAAAAACTAAACTTCCCAGTTCTAAAGATTTAGTTAGTAACTTTTCTTTGAACCAGGGGGTTGTCAAACTATGTCCCTATTGCCTATTTTTGTAAATGAAGTTTTAATGAAACACGACTATCAGTTCTTTTACATACTTTATGGCTATTTTCTTCTGCAATGGCAGCACTGAGTAGTTGTGGCAGAGACCACATGGCCTGCAAAGCCTAAAATATTTATTATTGAGCTCTTTATGGAAAAAATTTTGCCAACCCATGCTCTAAACTAAACTATAGCAACAGTTATGTAAACAGATGCGATATTAACCAAATTTACTGATTCGAGAGTAGGACCTTACCTAAAATAATAACAATTTCTTAGAGCTTACTATAAGACCTTTAACAAATGCCTAATAAGCTAACTGCACCATATAGCTGAATAGCAGTAGTTTCCATTACTTACTCTGGAGTAGTTTTAGATTTGCCTGGTGAAAATGTATATTCATCTTTATCTAGGCCATCTGAAGGAACAAACTCATCTTCTCCATCATTTGTTATGGGAGATGCTTTAACTTTTAATTCCTCTAAATCGTTATTGTCATCATCATCATCAGCATCATCATCCTCTTCTTCTGAGAAATCAAACGTGTACTTAGGCCTTTCAGCTAGGAGAAAAATGAAAGTGAATGTTAAAATCAAATCCAGCTTTATCCACATGAAATATGATGATGAATAATGTATTTGAAAAATATTCCAGCTATCACTAAAAATACACAGGGGTGGCGGGGGGGAAGACAAGCATTTAGAGAATAAAAGCCAACAATTTGGGCCTCAGTTATTTGGATAGTATTAACATCCATCCACCTGTACTTCCCAGGAGGCTATGGAATAATAATGCTGCATGTTAAGTGAGCATATACTGATGGGATTAATTACTAGGATACTGCTTGTCATACTTAAATAATACTCAAAAACAGTAGTAGTCATTAGGGCCACTGTAAAAGTAACTACTAATATAATTTCCGCAATTACAAAAGACAAATTTTACAGGCCTTTAGAAAGTGCTAACCTTTCTCTTAACCTTTTGCATAAAAACTTCTATCTTCTATTCATGGTAGTTTTATAAAAAATAACAGTAGTAACTTTTTAAGTGAATGAGGAAAAATAAAGATAAGACCTCAATATATTAGCAAACAATAATTTAATATAATGTATAAAAAGGTACCAACTGGGGAAAGACAGTTTGGTATAATAAAATAAACACTTTTTAGCATAAGTTATGAAATAAAATTTAAAAATCATTTTGATGCTATGTAATTTTTTTACTTCATTTTAGATGTATGGATAAATTTTAGTATTAAGTACATTTTTGAAGTATTTAATTTAATACATTAAATTTCATGTGTTACACATGTTAAAAATTCACATATATTATACTACCTATGGCATTAAAAAAAGAAATTCAATCATTTTTGTGATTAGAGAACCAAAGAATTTAAAAAGTATCTTCCAGAGACAAAACAACCATAATTCTGTATCATTCATTTTAAGTAAATTAGGACTTAAAATTGAGAAGAATCTCTATAAAATAGGACACTCAGTTTTTAATTATTTGAAGACTTCAAGTTAATGAATATTCAGAAAGGATCAAATCACATGCTTAACAGCAATATATATAATAGTAAAATGGGATTCAGCAAACTAATTCTATCACTGCAATTATCTAAATTATGCTATGTGCATGGAATCAGACTCCTAAAGTAGAAGGAACTTTTACATGATACAAGAGGGAGAAAATAAACAAAAACAAAACTATGAAGTACTTCTATTGATCCATCACTCTTGGTATACTACCAATGTACATTTTTTTACCAAAAATCTTTAAACTATGCAGGGAATATAACCCAAGCTTTATATAATAAACATCAATAAGAAAATATGATTCACTTTAGAAAAATTTATGTCCAACTTTCCTAGAAAAGATCATTCTGTAATGCAATTTTTTGTGTTCATGAACTATAACTTCTGAAATACTAATGGTTTAGTTAACATTGGTAATACTAATAATACCAATGTACATGAGTAATACTAACTTGGTCAAATTATAACATACAATAAACTAAATATAAAATGTATCACAATACCAGCCGCTCTCCTAAGCAAAGAATCTCTTGGAATAACCACAGGTTCTGTTTCTTCCAAGTCGCTTTCTGACTTGGATTCATCATCTGACCAAGGATTCCGTTTCTTCACTTTCTTTGCACTAGATTTACCAGATGATGTAGGTGTTTTTCTCACCCTGGTACCTAAAACAAAAGAAGAATATGTATTAATACTTATACAAATGTCATTAGTAAAAATAAAACTGTTATAATGAAAAGTTCATTATAAAAATAACAAATGTTCATAAACACTGGAGACATTGCTTTAACTATTAGGAAAACAGCACAATCAAAAGAAGCTACTAATACCCCATATATATATTTTCACACTCAAACTTTGTAACAAATACTCACCAGGCTCCTTCTTCTCCCTTTTGGGTTTGGGACCTTTATTTACAGGCACTGACTGTATCAATGCCTCTTCGCCTGTACCTTCTACTGGTGTTCCACTGAATTCTTCATCAAATTCCACTTTTACTGTTGTGGTATCAAGATCGCCCTACAAATTAAAAAGAAAACCAAACCATGAGTAAAAATTAAAGTTAATTTAACACCATATATTTTAGAGATACATTTCCAGCCAATAGATTGCTTCTTCATATCAGATGAGTAAAAATAACAAATGTAATTCTATGAGGTCTTAATAGATGACTTGGATCAGACCATGTTTTACTTTATTTAGGTGTAGCAAATGACATTGCTTACCACTCTAATCTTGTGGTACACGACATGAGATGATAGCTACTCAAAAGCAACCATAAAAAATAAGAAGGCAGCTTTTGCTTATCAAAGGGACTTTCAGACCAATAATTGTGCACACCAAAAGGTACCTGCAAATAAGCTACTATAACTGAGGTCTCTATATACAAGAAAAAAATCTTCAGATTTTTGAAGGAAAAGAAGCAATGCATGTCATGCACTGTTAGCCATTATAAGACAAAGCCCTGCAACTCTAAGATTATTGTGGGATGGGGGAAAGAGGAGGACAAGTCATTACAATACAAATAATAAATATAGAGGGAAGTATAACAGTTACCCATGGGGAGAAGTGAGCAACTCTGCCTAGAGCAGAGTCAGGGAAGACTCTAGAAAGGAGCCTTTCTGATTGGGTTTTGAAGTAATGGTGTACATTTGCCAGGTCAGGAGAAAGAAGGAGGAAAGAACATTCCAGGCAAAAGATACAGAGGCATGAATCACCATACTATGTTTAGAGAATTGCAAATAGTCTGCTAGGATTCAAGGCAAGGTGAAAGAGCAGTTAACAAACACACAGGGAGACATGTAGATGCTAAACTACAGTGTATAGGAGTCTGTTTAGTCTGTGGGGAGTCATTGAAAACTTTTAAGTGTTTGTATAATCATTGGACTTACTTTTTGGAAATATCACTTTAGTAGTAAGAGGCAAGACTGAGGAATGAAGTAGAGAAAGGTAGAAGTCATGATTAGATGACTAAAGACAGGAAGACTAATTAAGAGGATCACTTTAAATTATCTCAGAGAAAACATAAAATTCTAAGATAGTGTCAATGGGAACCAAGATAAAGACGTGGATTTTGGAATTGCTTCATGGGCAGCCAATAGGATTTAGTTACCATTAAATGGGGAAATGCCCAAGTTTTTGGCTTATGTTAGTGATGAATGATAATGTCAGTAACAGATAAGGTATAGAGGTAGAAAAAGAAGTTTTAAAATTAGGATAATAGGTCCAGTTTCATAAATGTTGAGTTTCAAGGGGTCTGGGCATTCATATGGCTATATTATTAGCCTCTCGCTCCTGAAAAGCTTATGAACATAAATTTGAGAGTTATCATGTGAGTGGAAAAAGCTCTGAGCATAGATGATGTTACCCAAGGGGACTATGAAAGGTGAAGAAAGAGTGATGAACACTAAATCTGACAAACATCAACTGAAAAGGAGAGAGGCCATTTTCCTAAGGAAAAAGCAAGTGCATATGTGCAAATGAAGCTCTGTGTGGTGGGGAGCCAAGAGACAGGGAAGTAGTACAGGCCTCAATTCATTAGAACATTAGAAGAGACTGATCTCTCTGATACCACAATGCTCCCATGCTTCAAATATTAGCTCTGTACAGAGAACTCTCCAATCTCATACCCCATCGCTTAGGCTCATTCCCCAATCTCTGCTGGACACATTCATCTATATAACTCCTGTGTTCTAAAATCAACCTGCCCAGAAAAACAAGCCTCTTGCTTTCAGAACATCATGCCTCCTGTTTCCTCAGAAGTCTTTTCCTTTGAAAAGTCTTCTCAATGCTTCCCTCTTCTGGCTAACTCTTGCCCATCTGATGAAGGGTAAGTGAGTCTCATACATTTAAACCTTCAATAGCACGAATCAATACCAATGACATAGGATGTGAGTGATGATTTTTTAACAAATGGTAAAAACAAATAAATAGTAAAAGATGATAGCTTACTTTGAAAGCCAAACAGATCCTTTTCTTTGTAAGACTTTCTTAATTGGTCAAGATATAGTACTAAAATTTATATTCTAAATTTAATATACATTCTTTGTTGTTCCATAATTTTAATTTAGAATGCTGCCAAGAGGAGTATTTTTATCTCTCATTTTAAAAATGGAATCAAGGTAGTTGGGTTTATTTATTTTTTTGAGTCAAAGGGAAAGTTTATTAGAGAAGGGGTGACACTCCATAGACAGAGTGGGGTCTCCTCTCAGAGACAGAGAGAGAGCCTAGGAGAGACTACAAGGGACAGACAGACAGGAACAGTGACAGTGAGAGAGACAGAGTAAAGACACTGAGAGGGACTGAGAAAGACATTGAGAAGGACTTAAGTAGCTCTTTATATATGTGGGTCCTTGACTAATGTTTTCCTTCTATGGATCAAATGCTCTCATAGAATAAATGACTTCCTATCAAAAGTGAACATATTAGAAACAAAATAAAGCATTATTTAAACACACAGTAAAATTAAAATACACATATACATAATTATGGAGGTAGAATCTACCAATGATCTAAAACAAGAGCTATGTCATACCTTTTTCTTCTTCAACAACTTTTTGCTGGCATCTGCCTTCATAGCAGTGATTTCGGGAACGATTCTCCTCCCATAAGGTGAGGGCATAGTCTCATCCAACTGAAGTTTCTTCACCTTAGGTTTGCCAACTTTACCTTTTATTGTTCTTCCAGCCATTCCAGCCAGAATATCTTCTCGTTCTTGAGCTTCCACTTTCTGAAATATAATTATAAAGAAAGCGGGGGCAAGGGCGGGTACATAAACAACTCATTAGAAAAGACAATCACTACTGCATAAGAAATTAAAACTAATTTTATTCATTCAGGAATAAAGCTTTCCTTTCAAGTAATCGAAGATAAAGTAATGGAAAAAATAATAATTCTAAGTAGAAGACCTGGGTTGTAGTCCCAATTATAACTAGCTTCTCATTTGTAATACAAGGGGATAGTAACTAAATGTCCTATAGAGTCCCTTCCAATTCTAGGATCCCATGTTGTAATATGGAATCAAGACCTCTGACGACCTGGTAGCTTCGAAATCCTTGCAAATCATACGAAAAGGCATGAAGCTATTCTTTACTATGTATGAAGCTAAGTATGAAGTATGAAGCTATTCTTTACTATGGTTTTAGCCGTAATAGAAAATATGAAAAAAATTGTTCATAAACTTAGTCGAGAGTTTGAAAATTAAAAGGTTTGCTAATATAGTCAAATCGAACTTAGGAGGTTCTATGTAATAATAAATGAGAATATAATCATGAATGTCAAAAATTCTTCACTTTACAAAATTATTCCTTCAAATAATAAGCAAGCTTTGAAAGGTACAAGGGAAAATGTCATCTTAAGCTCTTGAAAGTTATTTAAGAAATCCTGCTAGCATGATAGCTTAATAGAAATAACGTAAACTCTGAAATAAGACAGATATGGATTTCAATCTTAGCACTTTCACTTATTAGTTATAAATCCTAGGTAAATAACAGTTATAATTTACAAAGCACCTACTATGTGCTAAGCATTAAAAATCGTATGATACCAATTTTATGGATGAGTAAACTTGGACTCTGAGAGGATAAGTAATTGCTCTTAACCATAATGATATAATTCCTCTCTAAGCAAGTTACTTTACTCTCTTTATGCTTCAGTATCTTCATCTGTATAACAGCTTAAAAATAACCTCTCTCTTTTGGGGTGGCTGTGCGGTCACTCTGAGAATTACAAACAATGCAGTACCAAACAACAGAGATTTAATTAATTATATCATTAGACTTTAAAAGACACAGATCAACCTGAAATTTAAGTCTAAATCTTTTTAGATATAAAATGTACATATATATATGAAGTAAGTTGTTTGGAACTACTTCACTAATTATCAAATAATAAAATAAGGTAAAGAATTAAAAGTAAAAGAGTACTATATTATTCAATGGAATTGTCTGGTGCCTTTTCAAGAATAAGAAAATTTAGAGGCATAACTACAAGTTTTCTATGTCTCACTATGTTAACTGTCAGTGCTCAAATTTAAAGCAGTATTAGAATATCATTAATATTAATCAGGAACAATAACTTCCCTTTTAATATATGCTAGTTTCATTTTTGATATTAATTTTTAAATGCATAAGTCAACAGAAAAAAAAGGATCTCAAATTTTAAAAAATCTAATCCATTAACAATATAAGAGAAGCATAAATCAAGGCATACTTATATTTGTGGTACTTGAAAGATCATTAAGGGAAGCCAGAACAATAGCACTAAAAAATTCCAGAAATTTTAGTAGGCAACTAATATACCACACCCATTCTTAAGAGTTCTAATTGTGACTTAGGCCACGAAAATAAAACTAGAGCATGTTAACAATAAATCAATGAAACTAAAAAGTAAAAAACAAAAGTAATATCATATGAGTAATAATAAATAGTAATTTACCTTGTACTACTCTAAATATGATGATCATACTACCATTAATTTAATTCTAAGATTTTAAGTGAGTTAATTGCTTAAAAACAAATTGGCCAATTTTAGAAAACATTTACATTTTATATCTTTCTCTACATTTTTTCTTTTACTTTTTAAATTAAAATTATCCCTGGAGAAAACTAAGTTATAACAAAAAATATTAAAATTTTTCTGTTATGAGCCTAAAAAGACTATCATTCTACTTTTGAAAATCAAAGTACCTATATTCAATCATATATATACATATAAGTGACATATATATGCTCTTATTGCTTTGCAGGAAAATATTGGACTGAATTATCATTAGCTAATTTGAAGCAGTAAATTTTAACTAATAGAAAGTACTAATATTTAATTTATTCTAAATTTCAGCTCCCTAGCTTTATATCTTCATCTATACCAGACATAACTTTTCCTTCAAAGAAGCTTAATCCTACTGCAGCTTATACACACAATAACCTTCAGAGAGTTAAGGAAACTGAGATAATTTAGTTTAAAAGAATTTTCAGTCTTGTTTCATGAACAATTTTTTTCCAATCATGTCTTAATGGAGACTTAACCTACATCCAGTTCTTCAGCAAATGCTGCTAAATCTTCTTTCCAAAGATCTGAAGGAGATTTTCTTTTAAGATCATTGACCTCTCGTCCCTATGATAAAAAAGCAGTGATTTAAACATCCAGTAATTTAAAAATGTTTAAATGGTAAAATCAAAATACTTATTTTTGAAAAAGGAAAAACAAAGATACGGATAACACTGAAATAGTTTCAAATTATTTAACCCACAAAAGTTCATACTTTCGCATCTCTCTGTTTAATCAATTCTTCAACTTTTTCTTTAGTAAGAGACCACAGAGACATATTTAAAATATAATTAAAATCAGGGCCTGAAGGAGTTCCTGAATCAGAGGAACTATCATCATGCTGGTTTTGTGTTTCTTCCTCTTCTGTTGCCTGTAAAAAATAATAAATTTTATATTAAAGTCCTGTATAGCATCAAACCAATGTTGAATTTTATTGAATACTGAGTTAAAAAAAATATCACTAATGCTATACTCTTAATGCTGCATCTTCTGTTGGTGGGGTTATTTTAGATTAACTACAAAATTACTTATAAAAATATAGCTCCTATAAAAAGTTTAAATTTTCTGAAAATGCACAATAAAATCTTCAAAAGGAATGGTATATTCAGTCCCTATTCCAGAATGTGATGAAAAACTGACTGCTTGCCTAGGCACTATAAGTCATGAGAAGACACCACATCTTAAAATTAATAGAGTAGAACTAATGTTTAATCACTGCATCTTGTCAGATTTTTATATTAGTTGAGTGAATGAACAATTTGAAACCCAAAATAAGTA
This sequence comes from Pteropus vampyrus, assembly GCF_000151845.1. Taxonomy (NCBI): domain Eukaryota; kingdom Metazoa; phylum Chordata; class Mammalia; order Chiroptera; family Pteropodidae; genus Pteropus; species Pteropus vampyrus. The sequence continues at coordinate 11,509,329 of NW_011888782.1, forward strand.
TCACTTACAAAAAATGTTTTACAGTTATAATAAATATGCTAAGATAGTCACTCTCTAGGATAAATTCTTAATAAAAATTCTCTAAAGCTACAATACTCATGTTAAGGACTAAGAGAAAGTTCATTTAAGAATGAACTTTCTGGTGAGTTAGAGTATGAATATGAGGGCTATTCTACAATTGTTTTTATCAGGTCTTTTTTCATAGAAAGGATTGCAATAAAAAATCTTGTGCTAATATTAAATTTCAAACTTCTATGAATGTAACAGAAGTTATTGTAGGTGAAATTACCTTTAAATTTTTTGAAATAACAACAGCAATTACATAAAATTGCACCTAAATTGTCTAAGGCACTCAGATTACTGAAAATTACTGAGTTAACCATGACACTCAACAACAAAAAGTTAGTTCACTTTTGGTAATCAAAAAAAAAAAAAAAAAAGCTTTACAATTTAAAGTTCTCAGTAAAATAATGTATATATACAAAGTCAAGTTTAAGTAAGTGTACTTTAAAAGCAAAGGGATAAAAATAAAAATTACAAAGACAGTGCCTCATCACATTAACAAAACTAGAAATTCAATTAAGCAACATTTGCCAACTAAGGAATGCTGTTGTTGAGCTGATAATTAATAACTATCTAGATAATTCATGATAAAGTAATAAATTCTACAGTGTAAAGAATTCTTCAAGAAACAGTGTTGCTGTGGAATATTTAGGTTGTTACACTTCTATTATTATTACGGTGTCATAAATTCCTGTTTAGACCCATACTTTAGAAATCTATTTGCTCTAGGTTTTGATGACACCCAAAGTATTGTTAACAAGCACTCTAAGAATATATGTATCAATCACTATTAACATAAAAATGACTAAAGATACTTTCAGAAATAAAAAAAAAAAACTTCAAGTTCCAATGATCAAATTCTATTATGTTTTTGAAAAAACTTTAATCTAGTTATCTGCTTTATAATTTTCTCTTTTCCAACTCTATGAAATAGGACACTTTTATAAAGGCAGGATTTTTGTTTGTTTTGTTCCTTGAACCCCTAAAATAAACTCATGGCTAAGAAACTGAGAAAATTTTTATGGTGACAATGAAATTATTGAAACTAAGCACTAGGTTTTATTCATGAAGTCTCTTTTCACCAGAAGGGCATTCTCTCAAACTCTAAACACATATCTTCTAAAACTAAGCAATAAATTCATTAGTTCACTAATTTTTTTAAAGATATAATTAAAACCAACAGTGATACAGGAGGGCAACTAGTATAAACTATAATTTTGGGTTTAAGAGTACAATAAAACACACTGAAAGGAAATAAAGTGCTTGGATCATCTTTGTTCTGAATGCTCCCCCCATCTTGTTCTACCCCATTTTCCTCGAATGATGAACAAGCCTATAATGTAATATGTAATCGCAAAATATATAATCTACCCTAAGTTTATTCACTCTGTTATATAACATTCTATTAACTGTCCAAAATTGAGGAAAAAAAAAAAAACTTTAATAGTGTGAACGAAAACAGCAATTCAATGCAGTTTAATGAAAAATATGAAAAACATTATGGTTGAGAACTCATAAGTTAGAGAAGTTCTAAGCTTCAATTCAAGTTATATCACATATCCTAACTGTATTTCAGAGATACTAACGTTATCAGTATCATATATACACAATATTGCAATTTTCAAAAAAAATCATTTCCAATTTTCTTCCTTTGGTACACTTGTGTTCTCAATCACAATGTTGCACTGTTTTTTTAAAATCTTTTATTTATACATGAAAGCAAGAAATTAATTCTTGAGGGGAATCTCAAAGTTTCAATATTCCATTCACTGGATTAATATTAGTACTTTATGAAATGGGCAGTTTGATTAATAAAACATCAGACTCTTAATCTGAAGTTCCAGGGCTTAAATAAATCTCTGGCCAAAGATCTAAGCACAGGACAGAGCACATATGTGGTGCCTCATAAATATTGTAATATTGAATGTTTTGTCTCTAGTCTTCCCAGCATAAACTGAAACCAGATCAAGTGAATGGTAACTGGATACCCTATTGTGACCACAGACTGATCAGTGCAAAACAATTTACGTGCTACCTGTGTAGTTCCCAGATAGTATACATGCACCTCACAAAAACCGCCACCACAACTGACACTCTGTAATGACAGGCTCAGAAAAAAGGCCAAGGAGACTGAGCTACCTTCTCACACCTGGAGTCATTTCTCCAGGCCCTGGTTGAGTCACACTGGCAAAGTGCTTGTGGTGGGTGTGCACTGCAAATTCCTATACTTTATCTGTTCTGTAGATAAATAGAAGACTTCAGTCTCCAAACAGACAACTCAGCACCTTTAGTAGTACTAAATTTAAATTTTAGGGTTTGGGTTTGTTGTTTTGGAAGTTGCTTTTAAACGCTTCTCTGAATGTCTTGTTCTGCGAATGATTACCTTTTCTTGTGCTTCTTTCCAGGCTTTCACTGGGTCAGATTCATAACCTCTCTGGACTAACATTTGAATCAAATCTTTCTTTGACCTATTCTCTATGTGAGGGAAAAATAAAGTTAGGATCAAGAAAAGAGATTCAATTTGTATTTGTTTATATTCTACTGATAAAAAATGTCTTCTATTAATAAAGATTTTTTCCATATTAACTAATGTTCAAATTTTTAAAAGTTGCATCTTACCTATAGTAATTTTTCCTTGTATCTTCTCTAAAATGAAACGAGCTTGATTGTTAAGCTTTGCAGATTCTGCTCCCAACATCCCTACAAGCCACTCCCTACGTAAACCATAATAACTTAGTCGTAAATCAAAGAATTCTTTCAAAATGTCCTGTACAGTTTCATACTTCTTCAGACAGCCCATATGATCAAAGAGTACCTAAGCAAAACACAAAGTTTGAAGATCACATGAATCTGTGTTGGTATTTTCAACTTGCATGACATGTCCAGTATTTAAAAGTATGATACACTTATATAAGAACACATCACCCCTAAAAGCTTTTAAATAGACCCAAAATTATTAAGCGCATTTCTGTGAATTTCCCTTTGATGACTCTAAGAAACTGATAAATTTAATTCTCAAAACTGAAAATATTTAAAATAGGAATAATTTTAAAGGATAAAAATAGGTGCCTTAAAAAAGGTATTTAAAGTAGCTATAAAAGTACCCAAAAAAAAATTTTTCAAACTAAAAATAAATATATTCTATTGCTAAATTTAAAAATGTTACATTTAAAGTCCTCTTCCATATACTCAGTGGATGTGCATTTGCCTCTTTTTGGTTTTTATAATTGTGCTAGAATTCAAACTTCCTCTGTTTTTTTTTTAATTTTACTTCTTTTCTATCCTTTTTCTACCTTTTCCATAAGCTTTTCTTGGCATATTATGGTAATTTTTCTCAGACACTGTACTATAATTTTTCTTTTACTCTAAATCCAAAAAATTGGAATGGGACAAGGGTAATCATATTCACTGACTACCTTCTTCCCTATTTATATGTAAACACAAATACGCAAGTTTAACATAGCAGATTATGAAGCAATACATAATCCACAATTAAAAAGCTAAGAGAGACAGGAATAAGATACATGAAAAGCCCATTAACAATGACTCTCACAACTGTTAGTCTGTGAGGGTGTGTATAATCCTGTGTATACAAATCCCAGATGTGCAAGTATACATGATTAAAAGTAGAGGAAAAGGAATGTACCTCTAGATTCGATTTATTATAACCAATCCCATCATGAAAGCTATTACAAAAATCCAAGTTATGGCATGCTAGAAAAGGTAAATTAATAGTAAATCTAAACAATTACCATGGAATTACAAGTAAGAGTAGTTTGAAGCTTAAAAACTTTGTGCAGTCCAGCAGCTTCTGCTTGTGCTAGTTTCTCTTCAGTCATTTTCACCACAAATTTCACAGTTGTGTCAGTATGATATTCTTTATAATCAGAAATTAATGCTGGTGTTTTATCTGTTCCATTTAGCATAGGTTCTAAAACTTGTTCTTTGTATACCTATAAAATATTTAAAAATAAGTAATTCTTTTCACAACACACACTCATGTTTTCATACCACATTATGCCATTTTTTGAAAGTTCTTGAGATTCTGGTGGGAAAAAGGGAAACCATCACTATCATCTCCTGCTCAGTCACTATAGAAGACAACATATGGGGGTCTCGATGGTAAAAGAAGATATACAAGGTAATGGTTCTGATCTGCTCATATTACAAAGGGTAAGGGGAAGGCTGAGAGTATAAAGAAGACAACATCGACTAAAACTGACAAGAGATGACATGCATACCCTTAGACTTGCAATAGCTGATATTAACTGACATGAATTTATTGACCATATTTATAAGGGTTCAAAACACTATTTCTTACATACTACTCTACTCATTTTAAGATAAGCAAATAGACTCTTCTAAAGCTAGCTTAAGTTATGCTACATTTAGATAACTTAAAAAAACTTTTTAATTACTATTTGAATATTCAAAGCAGAAATTCAATTGAATGGGTCAAAAATATATGTAGGAATTTTTAAACGCTATACAGACTTAGAGTAAACAATGATGGCATCATATTCTTACCACAAAGAACAGTTTAATGCAATCCCTCCTTACAGGTAGCCCACATACTAACCTGTGTCCAAGTTCTAACTGGAAGCTCTGTAATCTCTACTGTGTTTCTATCCACCACAAATATTTCACCACTGACTGCATATTGGTTTTGACCAAGTTCTTGGATCGTTCCTTTAAAGTTTTTGTAGTTTGGAAGCTGCAGAGAAAAATAAAAATAACTTAAGGCCCTGACTTCTTTCTTGAGTGCCAACACCACATTTGAATGCCCGTTAGTCCATGGTCTACTGCTACTGATAGATTAACATGACTGAAGTTGAATTCCTCATCTTCAATAGCCCCTCTCCAAATAATCACTTAATCTTGAATTCACCAATTCAAGATTTTTTAGGTTTCTGATAATATAATCGGAACATCCCCCCAATCTCAAAACCTAGTCTCTCTAAAATATTACTTTTTCTTTCTAGCCTATTGCTTCTATACCTCCTTCTCCCCTAGATTAAGAATCCTTTCAATTCAAACTCCTTGGACATTACTTTGAAAGTCTGCCAGTCTTTATCAAAACTAACTTTCTACCTTTGCTCTGATGATTTGCCTTCCAAACCACTATCTTCTTCCACATTTTCCTTGAATATTTTCAACATTTTTGCTCACTTTATCCACCAGCCCTAACATATATTCAGCAATCTATACCCGATTCATCTACATAAATCTCACTCATCCTTCTCAGCCTAATTGCAATTGTTCTCTCCCTCTTCTAAACTTCATATTTGTTATATCACTAAGTTAGGCACACAGCATAGGACATTTCTACTGGCACACTGACCAACTATTATTATCTTTTGTCTCTATAAATTGCATGCCCTGATGTCCTGATAACAGATTAACTTTCTGAACACAGGGACCAGAGATTTTTTTTAACTCACCACTTAGCACAATGTCTCAACAATGTATCAAAATACACACACACACACACACACACACACACACACACACACACACACACACACACACACACACACGGCACACAAGAACCATGTATTGATCAAATAGATCAACTTAATACTCTAACACGCATCTGAAAGAATTAAAATAAAACGCTATGATCATAAAAGTAGCTTGATGCTTCGGTTAGAAATATTTAAAGTATTTAAGGTGAAAAAACAGACTTTAAATCATATTCATACTCTAATTTTTTGTTTTATTTTAAAATATAAAACCTGGAGAGAAATACATTAAAATTTAAGTTTGTTTCTACATGGTGGGTTTATGAAGTATATTTTCCTCTTTGATTTTTTTATATTTTCTACAATGATCACTATCAATTTTGTAATAAAAATGTACTTTAAGTATATCATGATAAAGAGAAATTTCCAGATGATTTTAAATCATGTAGAAGAGGGGCAAACACTTTTTTGAGAGGTTTTTCTTAGAGGGTATTTGGATGAAGAACCAAATATGGCGAATGATGTAAGAAAAGGGCAAGAAAACAAAATATACGGATACATTAAAATACATATATTGTGTTTTTAAGCATCCTCACAACTCTAATATGACTTAGTAGTTTGAGAACAAAAATATAAAATTACATAAAAGAATTAGTCTGTAAACAATTTAGATATTTGAAAGCCTGAAACAGTGTGTCTCTATAAACCTTATCTCCAAGCTTTTTCCAAAGTTTATCTTTTAAATAGTGTCTCCCCATAAACCTTATCTCCAAGCTTTTTCCAAAGTTTATCTTTTACTATAAGGACATATAAGTTACAAACTAATATAGTGTTTATCATCTATAATATAGTCTAAAATAAAAATGGTTCCATGACTTTTCTAAAATGACTGAACTTTGTATTTTACACATTACCATTGGTTAAATAAATAATATAAATAATAAGTTCTAAATAATTACCATGGGATGAGGATCCAAGCCATCTAGCATTCGTCTGACATTGTTCACAATTTCCCTAGCATCATAGTTGGGTAGTTTACAAGCCCATCCAGTACCAATGCCCTCAGCACCATTTATTAAAACCATGGGGATTATGGGAATATACCACTCAGGCTCTACACGTTGATTATCATCATACAGGAATTTAAGCAGGTTATCATCCACAGGAGGAAAAAGCCGCCTTGCTAAAGAGCTAATCAAAGGAAAACAAAAAATATGGAAAAATGTCTTGGTTTTATGAAATAATATTTCACATATCATTAAAGACTTTACATTTCAAAAAATCTTTTTAAAAAAATGCATTTTTAAAAGTTTGATTACATGTGCTTCACAGGACATTTTACCCAGTCTTATTACCAAATACATTTCTTTCAGGGACAAAGCTAGAAAATAACCCTATTTTACTTCTGTACTTACCTACTTAAATTCTTAGTATTGATAAATAATTTTTTAAGGATTTCGTCTTACTCTGACTAATCACAAAACCCATCTTCAGCCTAAAAATAAAGTTGGGTCAGAAAAAAATCTTTACATTCATTAGAACTAGTTCCATCAATAATTCACAAAAATTGGTATCAACAAATTTCATTCTATTTGCTATCGAATAATTTGAAACTTTCTTCCTCAATAGAATCCCCAATCATCTCTCTCCATTGTTAAAACTAAACATTTAGTTCCAATAAACTTCAAATAGAACTTTATACTATTATAACAGCAAACTGTTACCTTAACATGGTGAAAATATAACGCGGGCTTGCAGCATCTTTGCCACCATGAAGCCGAGTTCCAAACTGACCAATAGGCTGAAGCAAGTTAATGTTGTTACTTCCCACAAAGTTCTGAGCCAAATTCACAATAGTCATCATCAATGCTTGCTATAGAATAGAAACAGACAGAATATAACATTATTATTCTAAATTTTTTATTTATGTTTCCTAATTTTTATTAAAATCCAAACTCAATTCCTTCTATATTTTCAAAGTCCTTATTAAAAATACTTTATTAATTATCATTCTCATGCCAATAAGCTTAGCTCTCAATTGATACCAAACTTAATTCTTACTTCTCCATGATGATAAGCAGACATCTCAGCAACAGATCCAGCCAACTGGGCAACTTTTACTTCACGTTTATCGTTTCTCTTGAAACAGGTAAATAAAACTTTTCGTTGGCCTGGTTTAAAGCCTGTTTTTAAAAAGAACAATCCTCTTTTAAAATATTACTCAAGATATAGTTGTAATGTTTCTTTTATATTCAAGAAAGATATAGTTTGCTTTTGAAAAATAACTGACTAAAATAATTTCTCGAGATTCTATAACAAAGTGAGCATATACTTACACATTTTTATAGCATCTCAAGTATATTCCATAAATAAATTATCAATTGAAAAACCACCTTCTGATCTTAAAAAACTGCTCACTGGTACCAAACTTCTTTCATAGGAGATTCTAAATACTCATATGTCCAAAATGTCAGTTGTAACTAAAGTAGCAGCAAACTATCAATGAATCTGAAACTATTGCAGTATTCCAAATCGATAACCCTTATAAATAAAAGGTATATTGTGGTAGTTATGAATGCAGGCTTTAGAATCTCATTAATCTGGATATTCATCTCAACTTGGCCATTTAACATGTGACTTTGCACAAATTACTAAACCAATAAGTCTGTGTCCTCATTAGTGTAACAGAAATAACAGGGTGATCACAAGGATTACATGAGATAATGCAAGCAAAGCACTCTGCTTTCTTATCATTCTTCTTGCTCTAGGCCATTGAGCATAGTAACAAACTTTTGTATATGGTACCTATTGTCATCAACAGTGTGGGCCCAGAGCACTGTAGAAACAAGATAAGAAAAAAACTTTTCCTTAGAATTTTATAATCTAATTGAGAAGGCAAAATTAACACAAGTAAAATAAAAGGCACAGAATCATTGGCATAGAAATTTAGGCATCTGAGACTAATTTAGACTGAAACTGTTAGGGAAAACATCATAGAAAGGGTATAACTTAAAGCTAGAACTTGATGAATACATAGAACTATCTGCTATTAGCTGAAAAAAAAACAAAACAAAACAAAGAACAGAAAGATCAACTAACTTACTAAAAGTTACAAAATGAAAACTTTAAAGTTCTAGATAAAAGACCAAAATCTGCTCTAACTACCAGGTAGTAGTTTCTAAATTTTTTTGTCAAGTTAAATAAGTTAAAGTATGGAGGCATAAAGGTGTTTTAAAACTGACTGATAAATATTTTAGAAATTATCAAAATCCCATTTTACTTTTCATTTTAGGAAGTCTGCGATTAACTTGGGGTAAAAGCTTTTAAAATTTGCCTGAAAGTTAGTTTTCCTGAAAAACGTTTTAAAATATTCCAGTCCTACCAAAATATCTCTAAAGCAATTTCAGGATTTTAAAATTTATTATAAAGATGGCATAAAGTATATAAAATTAAAATATACTCAATATTATGCAAAAATGAGAAAGATTTTTAAGTGAAAGATACTTACCATCAACAAGAGATGGTATAGATCTTTCATTGTCTGAATTTGAGAAGAGAATCAATTCCTTGTTGATGAAATCATTGTACGTCAAATGCTTTGTCGCTGTACCATATAAAAATTGCTAAGAGAAAAATTATATAGCATCGTTGTCATTATTAACACATCAATTATAGTCTCTTTCTTTCTTCCCCCAGATCACCACTCTGTATGACTAACCTCTGGTAAGCCATGTAACCTACGCTGTCTCCGGTCTTCCATAAAATTTGTTAACCATTCTTTTCTGTCATCGATCTTCTTTTTACTGAACGCCTGAAAGATTTAAGGTAATAACTTTACACATTAAAAATAAATTTCATTATAAAATTAAAATTTATAAAGGCAAATAACTAGTTATTAGTTTCTGGAAAATTTTTTCAATATGCTTTTATCAAAAATACACTTGAACAGAGGTCTTTCAATTAAAGGACCATGAAACAAGACATAATTGGGGCTTGGGGATGGGGTAGAAACACTAAAATTAACTAGTTTGGGCATTAGAATTCAAAAGAAACTTATCGTAGAAAACTAAGACTGGTAAGAAAGATATACAGCAGGTAGGGGAAAAGATATTAGGACAGATTTTTTAAAATTAGCCTTTTTACCAAGGTAATGGCAGCATCATCTTCAGGACCAGCATATCTAAACAAGATGCGGTGCCTTTCCATATCAGCAAAATATTCCTTTGCTTCTTTAGCTGTACTGGTACCCAATCCTGCATGGTTTAAAAAATAAAAATGAAAATAAAAAATAAGCCAGAGAAAGACAAATACTGTATAATCTTACTTATATGTGGAATCTCAAAAAGTTGAATTCATAGAGAGTGGTTGCCAAGGGCTAGGGGAAGGGAGAAAAGGAGAGATGCCTGTCAAAGAGTACAAACTTTCAGTTATTAGGTGATTAGGTTCTGGGGATCTAATGAACAGAATGGTGCCTACTGTTAATAGTACTGTATTGTATACTTGAAAACTGCTAAGAGAGCAAATGTTAAATGTTCTTCCTACATAAAAAAAAAAGGGGTAACCATGTGAGGTGATGGATGTGTTAATTAACTTGATCATGGTAATCATTTTACAATGTATATCAACTCATCATATTGTACATCTTAAACACATAATTTTATTGGTCAATTATGTATTAATAAAGATGAAAGAAATTTTAAATGAATCATAAACATCACTGGATATTTAAAACCATTAGATGAAAAGCTGATGGATCAAGATGGCAACACCTGTACCAATTGATCACATTTAGCAGACAAGCCATATATTACATGCCTCCTAAGTATGTAACACCACCTATTAAATGTTTGTGCCACATAAATAAATCTAATCCAAATCTGATCAAGCCTCCGTTTTAACTACCAGTTAAAAGAAAATAAGGGGCAGAGGGAGATGCTACATATTTAATGACATTACAGGAATAATCACCTAAATCCAGAATGTGAAAAATTATATAGGACAAACAATCCAACTTTTCGAATAAATTATGAGGAAAAAATATGAAAGGAGAAACAATATATTAAGATTTAAGAGACTTATACAAATGCAATATGTGGACCTTGTTTGGATCCTGACTTAAAAAAATACCACTATGAACATTTTTAATACAATCAGGAGAATTTTAACACTATTCTAGGTTATTAAAGACAGATATGATAATGATATGTGGATAGTTTAAAAATTCTTTTAGAGATACATATTAAAGTATTATAAAAATATGATGTCTGGAAGTTACTTCAAACTAATGGGTTGGCAATGAAAAGAGTTTAGATAAAACAAGATTGGCAATGAAATGCTGACTGCTGAAGTACATGGGAAGCCTACTATACTGTATATGTTTATAAAATTTTCCATAACAATTCTTTAAAAATTAACAATAGCTATTTCTGAAGTCTAAAAATAGCTATTGACATAAATTTTCAAAATATTTTATAACACTCTCATAAAAATATGTAGTAATATCAGAAAATTTAAATATTTTAAAACAAACCTTTGTAGTATTTTATTTTCCAGGCTTTCTGGTTTTCTATATGTTTTTTCCACTCATCAAATTCGGGAATACTGTAGAAGGAAAGTTCCTGCTTATTTTTGCTTGCCTTACATTAAAAAAAAAAAAAAAAAAATTAGTTTTTCTGCTACCCTTAAGACAACAATATAAAAGTAAATTAATGTAAATAGTACCTTTACAATTGGAGTAATGAACTCTTCAAGAAAACCATGCTTCAAAAGTGATGGCCAATTGTGATGGATGAAATTAATAAGAAGGCCTTTTATATGAGAACCATCTTGATCCTAAATGTTAGTAAAGAGTGCTATAATAATTTTATGAAATACAATTACTTATATAACCAAATTTTCAAATGTATGAATGCAGCAAAGAGACAAAAATTCCATTCAAATTTTAAAACTAGATTTTAAAAAACAGTAGATACTATTCTTTGGAAAATCAAAGTATGGAACTTTTTCTTAAAATTCAAATAAAGACTATAGTTAATGATAGATTTAATCTTCCTATCATTACAAAATTTTGTAATACTATCATTGTATCTGTTTTATACCAGTTTACCCAGATTTCACTAAAAGAATGACTGAAGGATAGAAATACATCGAATATAATTATAACGCCACTTCACTGGGCAATGGAAGGTGAAATTCATGAACAACAGGTATTCACAAGTTTTCTCTTGACATAAAAACTGCTTAAAACTATATAGTAGCTTTTTCAATTGAAAATTTTCTCAAGAGAAAAACAGTTGGATGGATATGAAATTCTTCCTTTTCAATTTTCTAGTTCTTTTCTAATCATGGCCATTTTACTATTCAAGTCCTCTTAGTTTTTGTGCATCCCAAATTATGCCATCATATACAAACATTAACCATTAACCTATGATTAATCTTTCTCACTTGTAAATTTCATCATTTCCTTCCTACTTATAGGTAGGCTTCAACCTTATAGTATTACAGTGTGTTCTACTCTTCTCTTATTTATTACATTTTAAAACATTTTTTAAATAACTAACCAAAAAGATGGTTACCCAAGAAATTAGAAAATATAAAATGTGCTTCACACAAACAGTGCCATTAAACGATGTTTTCTTCCCTATTGATGAACAATCACTTTCGCTTGTACTATCTTAAAGCAAAAGTCTCATGAAACAAATAACAAAAGGACAATCTAAGAAAGACATGAGTTTTAAGTATGTGGCAGCTTTGAAACCAACCTGATCAGTCATAATCATAATCTTTCCATAGCGTAAAGTTTTCAGAGATTCTGCATCATCATAACTTTTTTTGTATTGTAGACCAACTATTTTAATAATATTGTTTATTTCTGCATTTTCCATGATCTATAAAGGAAAGAATTAAAAGTATTTTCAAGTATTGAAATATATAAAAAGTGAGTCACGATTTACATTTAAAAATTCAACTACTTTAGTAAATTATAAAAACGTCAAATATATGTACAGATATATATATAAATGAATACCTGTTTATGAGAAGCTTCTCGTACATTAAGAATTTTTCCCCTGAGTGGAAAGACTCCATATCTGTCTCGCCCGATCACACCTAATCCAGACACAGCCAGTGATTTGGCTGAGTCTCCCTCTGTTAGTATCAGTGTACACTCTAGGGAATGTTTGCCACCTAAGAGAAATTTAAAAAGACATAAATTCCACATTTCTCAATTTTACCAATGAGAAAAAAAGTCAAAAAAATTAATAATCACAATGAGGATAGTGAAAGACTATAAGAGTCATCTTAAATATGCTCAGTATAGTTCAAATATGTTTTATTTAATTCCTATGCCCTGAAAATCAGCAGTATGTTGTGCATATGGCAATTTTATAAAGTAAAATTATACTCTAAACATAAAATCCTAGTCTAACTACATACAGAAAATAAAAAATTTCTGTAACTGGATAAAAACTTAAATCAAATCTTAAAAAAAAAATCTGAATCTTACCAGCATCATTAGCATCATCCAGTTTGGGAATACCTTTAATTTTACTGTACTTTACTGATGAACACTTCTTGTTCAGCTGAGTCTGAGCCTTAAATTTCACCCAGTTCAGGATACTTTCTACAATGCCACAGTTAGAGGCCTAAAAATCAAAGAATAATGATATACAAATAAGCCAGAAGTTCATACACTTAGCTAAAATTAATGTAATACTTGGAATCTATGTAGTTATAAAGCAAAACAATAAAGATGATAATAATAATTATACATGTTAGTAAATTTTATTTTAACAGTAAAACTAACTCAGGCAGCTATTGTACTGAAATACAAACACATGAAAAAAGGACTTTACTACATATAAAAAATATTATAATAAACTCTAGAGAAATACACATAGCTTTTGCTACAAGTTAATTTTGATAAATTTAACACAGTAAAAAGCTGACCCACCCAGGAATTGACAGTGCTAGTAAATTCTAGGCACTGTCATTTCTGATATCTCTCAATACAAAAATATGAATCTTAAATTTGCTTTGACAAATAATATTAACATAAAGGGAACATGAAGTTGAACTCTAGAACTTATGAATAGTGTTTATTCTTTAAAAAGTTTGGTAATAAGTATTTCAACATTATATATTGTGTGTCACTCTGCAGTTAATCAACATGTGACAAGATGTTAAACCCAAAAAGAAAGAAAAGTGAAGCACTTCCAAATCGGAATTATTTATTTTTCATCATCCTGGATAGTTTGATTTTAGGTGTTTGAAATAGTTTTCTGGATATTTGAGATATAAAAGAGATGAAGTTGCCAAATCTAAACTTAATCTTCCAAAAATGAAAAAGTATAAAATCTAAAATCAAATCACTTCAAGAGAAAAACTTTTATGAAGGCAGAAATTTTCAAAAGCATTAACATAGGGTCATTTATATTTAGAATTCATTATGATCAGATCCCAAAGTACTATTTCTATAGGCTTTAAGCTAGAAACTAAAAAATACTTTTGTTTTTGTTTGTGAGAACCTATCTTTGAAATCTCAATAGTAGAATTTGATAAATATGTTATCACTATCACAATTATATGATACTCCTCCACAAAACTATAAACTTCCAAAGTGGAGGGGCTGCAATTTATTCAGCTTCAAATTCTCAGTGCAAACATATTTAAAGGCACTGTATATATGCTTATTTAATATGTTTATTGATGGTACTGCCGAACAAGGGAACTAAGGCAAACCTTGCTTGTATACAACAGATTATAAGAAGCTATTAGCAGTAGTAAGGCTCAGTTATAAATCTAAGATTGTTCATTTATATGTACTTTCATTATGTTTCAGAAAAGTTAAAGCGGCCTAATACGTGCAAAGAAAAATGAAATTTAAAAATATGTAGAATGTGGTAAATTTTGTTATATATGTTACAATTTTAAAAAACTACATAAAAGTAAAAATCAGTAGATCAAGATGAAATGAGTAGAAAAGATGAAATCAGTAATCCTATAAGGATCATTTAGTAGAGGGATATTTGGCTTTTTAATGGCCAATGCAAAGCTAAAAACACAATTAGTGACAGGATTTTCTACTTTAACTCTTGGCAAAATAATCGATTGTTTTATGAAATAAAGTCTACCCTTTGAAGTTTGCAGAATTTTGATCAGTTTGTAGTACAAGTATGCCTATACCCACAGTTAACATAAGATAAAAACTAATCACAAATAAAGAAAACTACTTAAACAACTCTCAATAACAACACAGTAAAAAATAATACAAATTTTACTCACTGCTTTGAAAAATTTTTCTGACAGTTGACATTTGGACCCAAAATTTTTGGGCTGCAAAGTCATGTTTTCTTTAGTCTGAGAATCAAAAGTTGGATTTTCGATAAGGCAATTAATAAAAACCCATATATGGTTTTTTACCTGTTGAGAACATATGGAAGAGAGTCAAAATCAGAACTGATATTATTTAATAATTCAACAGAAAAACAGAAAGCCTCACTCACTTGAAATGGTTTCACTGATACACCAGCTTTGTTCTTTTTCTTCACCACTTCAATCAGTTTACCAACAACTTGATCTACTACATAATCCACGTGCCGTCCACCCTAAAGAGGAAAAAAACAAGAATACAAAATCTATAGTTAGGGTAGCAAAAATATTACATATTTTTTCCTAGAATGAGTGTTTAATTTTTACAACTATGTGAAGTCAGTACTACTAACTCCATTTTTCAGAAGAGTAATATGAATCTTAGAATAACAAAGTTAAGATTTAAAAAAGTAAGGTCTCTTTGGCCATAGAGCCACTTAGCTAACTTCATACAAGGTAAAAAACAATTGAATAAAAAAAGACCTGGAAGTGAAAATAAACACTGTCATGGAGTGGTAATGACACTCACGAGATGCAAACTTAGGAGCTGTGGCAGCCACTGCCAGTCATCCATAAAACAGCCATTCTCCCCTTTATTGACAAATCCAAATTTGTTTGTTTCTAACTGGCAACATGCCCAATAAAAAAATCCACCAATCAGGACTCACTTGCAACTAGAGATAGCCCTCTGATCCAGTTCTACTCAAGAGGTGTTAGCAGAGGTCTACTGGATGGGGCTTCCAAGAAAACTATTGTATCCTTGATAAAAAGGGGGAGATTTAGTTGGCATTTGCCCAACCCCATTCTCTCTCCCTAGAATTTGGAAATGAGATGTAGGGGTGCAGCAAGCACCCCAACAGACATGATAATGAAAGCCAGATGCTAAAGGTGGAAGAAAAGAAAGGCAGGAAGAGCATAGGACTCTGATGACACTGTGGAGTCCCAGTACTCAACTAAGACTGCCTACCCCAGTCCCTAGTTCTAAGAGGAAAAATAAAACCTTTACATGTTTATGCCACTATACATTAGGTTTCTATTACATATAATAAAATGCAATCATAACAGATTAAGATTTCTGTTGACTAAAGAAAGTGATGCTAGGTTATTAAAAATGAACATTAAAAAAGTAAATTAAAGAACAAGAGTGACAAAGTAGTAAATCACTGCTTTAGAATATTCTAGAGACACATGCTTGTATTGCCTAATACTTTATTACTATCAATGAAAGCTTTTGATTCTGAAATCCAAAAGCCTATTCAGAAGAAGCTTCGAACTCCTTAGAATAGCAGATAACATAACAGCATACAAACTTCATTTCTTTAATATAGTTTTTTTCCTCTGATTCAGGCTGGTTTTGCCCAGATAACAGCATTGTGACTCACTTGCTTTCCCCCATCTCCTCCTCCCTTATCCTCTATATGCCTGCTCCTTTAATCCTTAAGCCTTAGGACAGAAGATTATAGAGCCTCAGGTCTATAATCATGAAGACAATGGGTTTAGATTGGACTTTAGACTAATGATAACATCTTGGCTTTAGATGCATTTCAGCCCATGGCCCACTGAGGCAGAACAACAGCCCAGCCATGGGACCAGATGGGATGGCACCATGGCTGATTCCAAAACTCAATACAATGATCAATTACATCATCCCCCTCCAATTGGTAGCACCCATGACCCCAACTCCCTTAGTTTCCACAACTATTGATTTTTCCCTATATAATCTATACTCCTGAGGCACCCAGGAAGCCAGGCCTTTGAGCAACAACTTGCCTGTGTCTCTGGGCCTGCAACTCTATAATAAACCTTACTTTCTTTGCTGCAAAACCTGCATGTATCTTCTTTCGCTTAGATGAATGCAGGCAGACGGACCCCTTTTCTGTCCCAATAACAATAATACGTTCGCAATCTGACCCCCAAAGAGACTCATCTCCTATTAGTCTTTCTTCTAAATTCTAAACTCAGAATGCAGAAGAAGGAATTTATCATTTTAAATTTCATAAAATACAAATGTATTCAATATTAATTACATAAACTTATTATTCAATAGATGTTAAATTATAACAGCTATTTCACAGAAAATAAGCTTTCATTTTCATCAGTCAATTTTGATTCACGAAAGCAGATGAGGAGTTTTTTGTTGTTATTCTTGTTTATTTTGTTGTTTTTAATGAAGCATTGTTCTATCACTGATATAGAAACAAAAAAAAATTAGTAAACTTACTTTTGTTGTTGCGATACTATTTACAAAGCTGATTTGCTGGAATCCTTTTTCACTCAATGTAAGACAAACATCCCATCTTTCATTTGCAAGTTCATGAATAACTTTCAGAGCCACTCCAGTTTCATCCAATTTGTCTTTCACATAAAGATCTACATAACTGCGAAATCCATTTACCTATTGATTTGAAAAACAATAATGTTATACTGGCAGTTCGACTATGTGAATGCCATCAGGTACTCTCATATTTGGATTTCCCCTCATTCACAACAGCTCTTACTCCGCAGATCCAAACCTTTATGACTCTCCCCAATTCTACTCCTTGATCCCTACCCTTTAAAAAGTAGTCCATTTCATACATACTTGATAAAGAAAAGTTATGAATGGATAGCTGGACAGGTGAATTACTAAAAATCTTTCGAAAGTTTTTTTAAAATGACAATGTAGACTTCCAGTTTGAGTTCAGACATGAAAATGGCTGGGTGGTGGGGAGGAAGCATCTGCCCTTACAAGAAATGACCTGGTCAGACAACAAATTGATTTTTCATAAACCCTCAAAAAATCGAGATCACAAGACATCTGGCCATCTTGAGTCTGAAGAGACAGTTGTCTATAGGAGACTCTAAACCTTAGCATTTGCTTAACTGGGGCAGAAGCTGCCTACTGTCATTTAAGCCGGGAGGAACTTTAAGCCAGAAAGTTTCGCAAATTGCTATAGGATGAGTGTGGACTAATATGAGTATGTGAATCACCTAAGGGCTGTAGTCATAAAAGGGCTGTACTCTTTTGCAGGCTTTTCCTCCAGAAACCACAGTAGGTTTGCACAGAGAAAAAAGGAACTAGAAAAAGTACTCGCCACACTACCACCATGGTGATAGCTGGGGAAGGAAAACAGCAGCTCTAGGAATTCCATCCAGGCTCATCTCCCTTACCAATAAAACCTTTAATTTGCCAAGGAAAAGACACTGCTGGAGAGCACTGGTAAAAGAGTACTGGCGCTGGAATAAATTAATTCTGCCCAGCCCTACCCCATCCTGCCCCTAGATCATTTAAGGTTTTTTGTTGTTGTTGTTGTTGTTGTTTTTTAAAAAGAAAGATAAAAAGGATATTTGGCAGGGCAGAGAGCCTCAAGGATACTGAATGAGAGCTGGGTGATACCTGCTACAGCTAGGGAAAGAGAATAGAGGGCAAAGGAAAAAATCTCTACCTCTAGAGGAGGGATAGAAACATTTGTAAGGGCCAAACCCTTGAAACACAGACTCCACTGTGCGCTCCAAAATCTGAGACTTAATCAGACATGAGAGTTTCCCATAAGCTACCACCATACTAACAAGCCCACAATAATAACAGTGGGTTTCAGCTGGGAAAGCTGCAAGAAACAGACCCTCCCTGAGAAGCAGCTCAAAGGGAAGGCCCAAAGTGAAGATGAAAGACAAAAACAAGGAAGAATTTAAAGTCGCTACTGCCCACAGCAACAACAAACCTCAACACTAGTTAACTACAGCAACAACAAACTGCAAACACAGCCCATGTCCTGTATAGATTAAAATAAATCCTCATACTAAAGCCTATTTACTCCTATCTACCACCCAATACAACATAGATGATTTTCTATAAAAACTTATAAGGCATGCCAAAGGCAAGAAAAAAACAGTCTGAAAAGACAAAGCAATCATCAGAACCAGATTTCAGATATGTCACAGGTATTTTAACTATCAGCTAGGGCATTTAAAATAACTACGATTCATATATTAAAGGCTCTAGTGGAAAAGGTAGACAACATGCAACTTCAGCAGAGAGATGGATGCAGTAAGAGAGATTCAAATAGAAACTCTAGGAATCAAAAACAAAGTATGAAGAATGCCTTTTGTCAGGCTCATCAGTAGACTTGACATAATAAAACAAAAAAAATTAGTGATATTAAAAATAGTGCAATAGAAATTAAATAAATTGAAACACAAGGAGAAAACAGTGAATAAAGCAGGGCGAAACATCCAAGAGCTTGAGACAATACCAAACCATATAATATATGCATAAATGGAATACCAGAAGAAAAAGAATAGCACAGAAAAAAATATTTGTAGAAATGGCCAAAAATTTTCCAAAATTAGTGACAGACACCAAATGAGAGATCCAAGAAGCTCTGAAAACACCAAACAGAATAAATTCAAAAACACACACAAAAAATGCACATAAATACCTAAGCATACCATAACTCAAAAAAACAAAGACAAAGAGAAAATCTTCAAGGCAGCCAGAGGAAAATGAAACACCTTACCAACAGAGGAAGAAGGATATGAACTACAGCAGACTTCTCATCAGAAACCATGCAAGCAAGAAGACAACAGAGTGACATCTTTAAAGTATTGAAAGAAAAAATAACTGTCAACCCATAATTCTGTATCCAGTGAAATTCTATAGCCTTTGAAAGTGAAGGAAAATAGACTCTCTCAGACAAACATAAACTAAGGAAATTTACTGCCAGCAGATCTAACCTAAAAAGATCTCTAGGCAGAAGGAATATGATTAGGATCAGAAACTTAAATGTATACCAAGAAATTAAGAGCATTGAAAATGGAATGAATAAACTGAAATTAATATAAAATTTTAAAATTTAATAAAAAAAGAAAAATGGAATAAAGGTAAAATATAATTATTGTTTTTAATTGCTCTAAAATACAAATAACTGCTTAAAGTATTAACAGCAATGTCACTAACTGGAAAAATTTCTGCCATGATTTTTCAAATGTTTCTTCTGCCTCATTCTCTTTCTTCTTCTGGTGTTTACAGTATAGTGAAATGTATGATGACAATGACACAAGAAATGGGAGAAAGATCCTGAAGACATACTGTTATAAAGTCCTTTGGCTACCCATGAAGTGAAATTATCTAAGGGTGGACTCAAACTATTTACGGAAAGAATAAATCCTAGGGTAACCGCAAAAAGATTTTAAAAAGTATAAGTAAACAGAAGTGAGAAAATGAAATTATTTTTTAAAATGCTCAATTAAAACCAAAGAAGGAAGAACAAAAGGAAATAAGAAACAAAGAACAAATACAATGAATGGAAAACAGCTAGCAAGATGGTAAATTTTAATCCAAATATATCAATAATCACTTTAAATCAAATCTTCTACACATATTGGTTAAAAGACATTATCAAATTAGATTTTAAAAGATCTAACTATAAGCCATTGACAAAATAACAAAGCATTAACTATTTTAGGAGACACTTACAGGCAATTTCTTTCCATTAAATATGACCTTGACCCCTTTGCATGAACCAGCCAGATCATAAACTCTTCTGGTCATGAGAGCCACAATATCCTTGTCAAGTTTTTCCATCTTAAATTTGGACAGATCTGGTTGGAATGTTATGCAAGTGTAATCTTCACCATCGAAATGTTTAATTTTGGATTCAGAAGTCTTCATCATATTATTCATCCAGGTCTTTAAAAGAAAAGATATTCAAATATTTCTATAACATTTCTATATTTTGTAACACATAAAGACTCAGCTTATGAAATACACTTACCACAACTATAACTATTTTTCAGCTTTACAACAAACCAAACAAATCCTTGAAACTGGTACTATTAAAGATGAAAAAACTTTAAATACTACTCTATAACAACCTCATGTTGAAAATAAGCAAAATAAACTGCAAAACTTTATACACTATTAGTAAAATATCTTTCAAGTTCTTTAACATGACTATATAAAATCTTACAAAAATAGGTATGATGCTTTCCTGAGAAAATTACTGTAGCTTATTGTAAAAATGTAAACTATTTTCAAAAGCCTACAAGAGTAAAATAAATTTTTGAAATAGGAATTTCATGAATCAATGAGGAATTTTTCAAACATCCTAGGTGGATGCATTTCAATTAGTCTTTGAGGTTCAGGTCGTTTTCACTAATGCTTAACTAGGTTAAAAGAAAAGTCTATTAAATAAAGCATTTGTTTTTTAAAACAAATTTGTTTTTTAAAAAGCTTATGTAAAATCTCACAAGCATTCTAAAGTCTTTTTTACTCTGATGACTTGCTTACCACTTTAAAAATGTGTGTGTGTGTGCGCGCGCATGCACACGCGCGTGCACCACTGGAAGTTCTCTAAGGTTCTATTATCTTAGCAAAGCAGCAAAACATGATTAAAAAAAAAAAAAGAATTAGACATATCATACCTGCTTAAAACTATGTTTGTATTCTTTGCAAGCAGTTTCTACTGTAAACTTTGTACTGAAAATATTACAAAGTTTTGCACCATAACCATTGCGACCACCTGTAAAAACAATTGAATGTGAAGGTTTAATGAAAATGATTTTAAAGGAACTTTGTTAACTTACCTAGCATAGGGCAAGTCTGTTACCAGTTTCATTTATTACATTATCTTAACAATCATCAATTGAATATTTCAGAGTATAATTTTTTTTCATTTAAAGAAAAACAATTAAGATTTAGCATATATAGTAGTATAATTAAAATATGCACTTTTCAGATTATCTTCATTACATTGTTTAAAAAATTGAACTTGGTATCTTCTATCACCAATAAGTCTATGTGAGTATGAAACCTGAGCTCTCTATCAAAGTCACTTCTCTAGTACAAAATTTTAATCTAAACACTTCCTACGGCCTTGATTTTAAAAACAAAATAAAACAAAAAAAAAACAACTATCAATCTACGTGGGTAACATAGCTAAGTAGGAAAAAATTTGGTCTGGTCAGAGCATTTTCAACTCTATTTACAGAGTCTATATTTTCAATCTTGACCTTTTTAAAGAAAACAATTTAAAAGTAATCTACCTGATACCAAAAGACATGGTGCTTATGAAATAACAAATATACAAATAACAAATAGGAATCACACCTATTATTTTATTAGTAATTAAAAACTCAAACTGTCAGCCAGCTTAGAGTTCCAAGAGTTTTAGCATAATCAATGCACTATCAGAGTTAAGCTTTTAAATTGTCAGACTACAATCAAGACAATATTTATATAGTTTATAAATATTAATTTGAAAAGGATTTTTTCACAACAAAACTACACAGAATTCCTCGTCATATTTTATATAGGAATAGAAAGATTTTATGCTGAAAGCAATATTTCTATTAAAATTCTGATCAGCCATTAGACTTTACCTGTTACTTTTTTCTCCTCATCATCATAGTTACTGGATGTTAAAAGCTGTCCAAAAATTAACGCTGGAACATAAACTTTCTCTACTTTGTGTTCTACCACTGGAATGCCTTTCCCATTATTCCAAATGCTTATAATGTTAGATTCACTGTAAATAAACAAGCAGAGTTTAGAGTTTAAATAGTTTAAAGACATATTAATTTCCATTAAAAGTAAAGTAATCCAGAATAAACCTGAATGATTATAACCAAAACGCTAATCATTACCAATTGGAAAGACACTCATCTTTCAAGAAAATCCTTTTTGAGGAGGCACATTGCTATCCCTGAGTTATAACTCAAATTAAGATCACACTAAGATCTGCAAGTAATACTGCAAAATTTCTCAGGAAAAGAAACTCTTCTCAACCTCCCAGAAAACAGTAAAAGTAGTGAAGCTTTTATAAGAAGTCGGCCAGAGATTCTGTTTTCTTTTCATATCCATTAGCCATGATCTTCCTTCTGCATTCTATCAGTATGCCACCTGTGAACCACAAGCTCTGCAGAGCTAATGATCATTGCCATTTTCATTTCCTACCTAACTGCTGCGACACTACAGACGGAAAAAGGACAGCCTGACTTGTATTCCATTCTCAGCCTAAACATTAGAAAGTTGGTTGTATTATGGCGATCACTGTCATCAACTATTTTAATGGTTTTAAAATATGTAGATATTACTAATTTTAGGTCTTTTAGTTTTTTGGAGTTTTTTTGTTGTTTTTTGTTTGTTTTGTTTTTTACCACAAAACCATCCATTTTAGCCCTGAATGATATGGAGTAGAGGCTCCTATAGCTAACAGGAACTGACATAGACAGTAGTCCTGATAGTAAACTTTGCCTACTTATTGTTTGAGTAGTATGTACTACAATGCCTTTACCTAGTTAAGAGCCAAATTTGCACAGAAACATGGCTTCATCACCAACACTGAAAATGGTACCATTTGCCAATATGATTCACAATCATTCTTAGGCACTCTGTTTTACTCATACATACATACCTTAATCTCTTAATAGTTATTAGTTATTACAATTAAAAAATATGTTATAAAAATTGTTATAAAAATCAAAATGAAAATCAAAGATCCAAGGGGAAATTAATTAAATTAAAAAAAGTTTAAAAAAAAAAAACAACTAAAAACTTTTGATATATTATCTTCTTTCCCCAAATCAGCCACCAACTTTTCTGTCCCTCACTCTCCAATATGAGTTCAACTGTCTGAATTCTCCTAAGCCCAAATTTCGATATCATTTTTTATTCCTATCTCCTGATCATTCTCTAGTGTCATTAGTCAATAAGACTTGTTAGTTTGTCCTATTAGATTCATTTTATATCAGTTCTGTCTTCATTCTAAAAGTCAGTATATCAATCTAGGTAGACTAAAGTCACCTTAAATATTGATTACTGTGACAGACTTCTTGATAGCCACTCCCCTTAAATATATTCTGCATAACAATGATGACCTACTACACCTTTGGTAACATTATTTTTGCTCTAGAACACAGAAGTACTTCCACCTTTTTTTTTATAAAACTCAAGCTTGAAAGTCCTCTACTATATGTTCAAGGCCTGTTATCTATATCCCCACTTACAGTCATAAATTATAAGTATTCTGCAACATGCATCCTATTTTTCCCTCATCAGTTTTATTACTTATCCATGTTCATTCCCAATTCTTCCATTTCTTTGTTTATTGGTCTTTCCCTTGACTATAATGTCTTTTAGTCTCTTTGTCTAGCTAAATTTTACCCTTACTCTACAGGTCAGTTTATGACTTTAGTTCTCCATTAAGCCTTTTACCCAGCCATAACAATGTTTCCCAACCCTCCTTAAATTGAGATCACCAAAAAATTTAAATTATTTACTGCAGATCTCAGGAGATAATTAGGTTACCTCATCTGTAGGTAAACTCTATCTACAGAATACACAGCTAAATATTTAAGTATGTAACAGTTTCAAATTGCCTACCGTACTTTCACTGTGTGTTCTGTCTCCAGTGGTAAAAATGGTGGGCCTTAGAAACAAGGGCCACGTATTGCATTACATTTTTAGACTTCCAAATAGTTCCTATGTTGGGTGTAAAACCTACAATTTATTAAGTATTCTATTTTCTTCAAGAAACTTCATGGAGCTTACCAGAAGAATTCTAAAGGAAATAAAGGCAATGAATGGGAAATTACAGATCTTAAACATCTTAGAATGACACAAAAGTTAATATATTCATGAGAAAAGCTTTAAAATTTCATCCTATTAGCATATATGGTAATATAATTAAGATAATCATCACAATTTCAAAAAAAAGGCTTGATATTTCCTACATTCAGTAAGCCCATATGAGTATAAAATTGGAACTTCCTATCAAAGTCACCCCGCTATTACAAAATTTCAATCTATACTACTTCCCACATCTGGTGTTTATTTCTATAATCTCTAAACAATGATTCAGAATTCTATAACTATATTCTTTGCTTCATCAATAATCTTCTCAAAAATATTAAGGGAAAAAAGACTGTTATTTGAATAAGCTACAAATAAAGTTTCCATATAAAGTTAAAAAAAAAACCTGGAAAACAATCTAAATATCCAATATCCTAAATATCCAATATTCATCAACTGGAAAGAGGGCAAATAAATTATAATGTATCGACATAATAAATACTTAGAAATAATTAAAAAGAATTAAATAGATTTATATAAGTTAAAAAGGCTATCCATATATCAAATAAAAATAGAAAAACATAAAATAGTATATTTTAATCCCAATTTTTAAAATAGAAATGTATACATATATTTCAATATGAGTGTGTATTTCTTTAAAAGCTATAGTTTTTAAGAGTTTCAACCCTAAATAATACTTAAGCTAGAAGAATAGTCAGAATTCGACTTAATGTGCTTTCCGCATTTTTTAATCAGATAGATGCTAGCAAATAAGTTGTTTCAATGCTAACCATTGTTATATTATTTAATAAGTTTTAAGTTCCCCTGTGAAAAGTTGCTTCAAATTTTCTTTCTAAAAGAGCGGGCCCAATTCTGCATGACATCCCTTGCTAA
Source organism: Pteropus vampyrus (assembly GCF_000151845.1). Taxonomy (NCBI): domain Eukaryota; kingdom Metazoa; phylum Chordata; class Mammalia; order Chiroptera; family Pteropodidae; genus Pteropus; species Pteropus vampyrus. Next base: position 11,534,667 of record NW_011888782.1, read on the forward strand.
CCTATTCCTATGCCTTTTACAACCATGGCTGTTTATTTAAACTGTATCCCGCACCACAGAGCACTGTGGACAAAATAAATAAGAGCTAAGGTGTGGTGTATATTCACTATACTTAACCCATTAACTATCAAAATTTACCCCCTACACAGAGTTTATGCACAAACACGCACAAAGAAAAATAAAACTCTTCTATATAAAAATGTTAAAAAGAATGTAACTGAACAGATATCAAAACTGGACAGCAGAAAACACTGGGTCAATGGAATAAAAAGCATAACAGCACTTTTCCCATTTCAATTGTTTTAAAATGACTTCTAAAATTAGAACTCTAACAAGCAAAAATTATATCTCTGAAATAAAATTCATTTTAATAAAATAACATGAATTCTGTAATATATGTAGTGAAGAAAAAATAAAGAATGACTTTATAGGATGAAATTCACAAAAGATAAAGTGTTATGATTAAAATTCAGAAGTAAAATATAAATAATAAAATATAAGGATCAGCAGTGGTTCCAAAAATGCTTGTCTATTGCCAATTTTAAATATATGTGTATATATGTATATTTCAATTAAAAACAAGAGAAAGAGTCAATAATTTCTCATCAATGATCTGTAAACAAAAACAAAAAAAGTAAAATAGGAAAGAGGAGAAAAACAAAGTACCTTCACCCTTTCTTCCTTGGAAGTAGTTGACTATGAGTTTTTGTTTTATTTTGAAATAAAAGAATTAGCAGGAACAGTTAAAGTGACATAGAGATAAATAAGGAAAAAGAAACTGATCTAATTATCATTAAGAACCAAAAAAATTTAGTTATAACTCTGTTACTCTTATACCCATACAAAAATGTCTGTTGACTGAAAGGGAGTTAGAAAGAGAGCAATAAAGGCACTTGTTACATAGAATACTCTTTGTCCAGAATCTGTAATAAACTTAAGGTAAAGCATGCCACCAAGAGCCATTATTGGGTCTACGCAGTTGTTTTATAGCTCACTTCTTGATCACTTTGTTATAATGGGACTCTATGTAAGCTCTTTTTTAAGTCCATGTTATTAAAGTGACCAAAACAATTAAGATAAAATATAACCAAATAATCGGAACCATGTTCATGAAGAATGTATTTAAGGAAAGACTCTACTTCTTTAGTCTTCAATCAGAATTTTTCAATTCTGGATCTTAAAAAAGCTTAAAGATACAAAACATTCAACATCTATTACTCCTCACTAATTCTTGTAAAATATAATAAATGCTATTGTTTTTAACCAACCATTTCCTAAAAATGGAAGGAAAGGAATCTTGACAGCTAAAATTTCCTTAAAACTATCTTACACTTCTGCAAAGGTTGTAACTTAGAAGTATCCTACACATCTTACCATATAAATTCTCAAAAATGTATTTGTTATAAAAAGAATTCAGATTTTAAAAACTAAATTAAAAAAAGAAAAATCGATAACTTTAACAGCATAGTTATGTGTTAGTATTTTCATATATAAGATACAGTTAACTTCATGGTATAACCAAATATAAATTATATTTTTATTATATCATTAATATTAACCATGCAATCTGAAATAAGATTGACAGGAAGGCTATCCCTGAATTGTGAAATTTTCATGTTAAAGAACAATCTTAAAATCATGCTATATTACTAATGAAACTATAAAGGATAAATGTAATATTTTACAAAATGCATGCTAATGAAACCAGGATAAATGTAATAGCTGTATTTCTAACTTACAAGTTTATTTTCATTCCTTCTCCGTCTTCAAAAAAATCACCATAGTGAGATCTAATTAGCTAAACACCTGGTATATATTTTATACCAGCAGTTCCTAATTTACAAATAATGTTTTAAATAATGAGAAAGTCCAAATGCCAGTCATAAAAAATAAATTTAACCCATAATGTAAGTGGAATAGTTCTGGCAATAGCCCATAGCCTTGAGTCTCAAAGCAAAGTTAAGAAAAGATTGAGTGATTTACTCTAGCAGCTGAAATGACATCCATAGCATCAAACAGGAAGAAAAATGGTCTCCAACTGCTCACATAAGAAAGTACTTTGAGGAAAAAGACCATGAATAAGAGAGGAAACTATGAGTATAGTATTCTGGCTAAAAGAGGCAAAAATAACAAGGTCTCAAGCAACAAGGTAACTAAGGAGTACTAATTTTATACATTATTCATTTAAGAAGTAATCATAAGTTGGGGACTATCTGGATGAAACAACTTAGCATAAAGAATTAAACTTGAAATATACTTACGGATCAATAGAAACTTTAATACAGGTCATGTTCTTATCCCTCTGTTTATTGTCAGCTGCATTAACTATGAAATTAAAAACTCAATGAGTAATCAAATACCTAAGTTATATAAATAAATACATGAACACAACTGCATGTACATCACTACTTAATATAAACATTTACATGTGGTAATAGTTGATGAAAATAATTACTACTAACTTCTAATACAAAACTTTATTTTCCAAACAATGTTTTTAAACTTTATATCATATCAAATTAATATTTGTCTTCTACCACAAAACAAGGAGGCAGATGATTTTGTGATATACAAAAACAAATTAAATAAGCAAACATTTGCAGTTTACAACACCCTACTTCAGGTCTAGAAGTAAAAAATTGATTTCATTATATTTTACCTTGGTAACAAATTACTTTCTCTTGAATCTCCTTCAATAAACTAGTGATTGTATAGACAGATTGAGCTGAAACCAATCAGTAATTTTTGAATTACAAAGGCAAAGTCTTTAGCATAGTTACTAATCTCTAAATCCTATGTGCTATAACTGATAATATGTCTGTATACATTAACTAATTGCTTTAGTAAAATCTGAACACAAGCTAGCTGTCAAATTCAACTTCAGTCATAGAAGGAATATGTTCATGATAAACACTGTGTAACCTAAAAGTAAAACTGAGTGGAAATTTGGGAGGCAAGGATGAAAGGTACAAAATGTAAGTAACTGGTTTTACTCTCCTTTTCCAAAGACCAACACTATTCTGCTTTCTAGGAAACCTCAAATGGCACTGATGAGGTGGCAGTACAGTCTCTAGAAAGTCCTTGGCTAAAAACATTTCCAAAGTGCAAGCATTACCTAAGAGTCAATTAGGCATTTGAACTTCACTGTGATTTAATTAATCGTGTGATTTGGAGAGGAAAGAGATTATTTAAAACGATGACTGTTAAAATACCTCATTTGTTAGTGAAAAACACAATTTTACATGTCTCACCTCAAACTCACTGAATCTGCAAGGCTCAGGCCCTGTAATCTCTATTTTTAACAGGGTGGGGGGGCCCATACCCCCACCCTGGGACTAGAATACAAGCAACTCCCAGTTGACTGCATATACAGGACCACAGACCATCTCTGGGATTGCTAATCAAATACAACACATTATTTTACAAACAAACGATTAAAACACAAAAATATGTACAGATATGAAAATATAACAGCAAGTTATATAAATTTTCTGAAGAACATTTATATTCACCATAAAAGCCAGAGATATGCCTTTAAAATTTACACTGTAAATCTGGTGCTATATATAGAGACAGACAGACAGAGACATTATAATGGTATCAATAGAAACATGCATTAAATCTTTAACAAGTACTCACCCAAGATTTCATCAAAGATCTTGTATAAACCTGGCACAAAGGTAATATCCCTGCAATTCATTCCCACATCTTCATCATACACCCACATTAACTGCATTGAGAGAAAAATTCAAAAGGACTTATAGAGTAAAAGTGCTTAATATCAATTTTGCATAGTATAAACCCATATCTGTCATTTACTCTATAAATACTTAGACCTTCAGTTATAATCAAACTCACGGTATTTATATTCAATTTAAATAAACTCAAAATTGAGATATTATTCATTTTGTATCATCTGTACTCTTTTTCATACATAAAGTTAGCTTAATATAAAGCACATAGAATTGTTAGAAACAGTATTCACATAAAATAGGAGAAAAAACAAAAAATATCTTCTATTAACTTTATATCTTTACTTCAAGCTATGTATTTTTCTATTGTATAAAAAGCACAGTATAAAATAATATAAACACAGCACGCTCTTAATAGTTGGGAAATCTGAGCAAGTTAATTAAATTTATTTAAACTTCAGTTTCTTCATCTATAAAATGGAGATAATAGTACCTATTTCCACAAATTTTTAGAATCATATAAAAAATATGTGTAAGCCAAGTCCATAGCAAGCATTAAATGGTCGTTACTGTGTATATATAAATTCTAGAATTTAAAGTAAGCTACAGCATGCATTAACTTAAGTACTTTTTTAAAAGTTCATATAGTATCATTTTACTCTATACGTCTTACCTCTGATAATTTTTATCTCCTACTTTTTTTTATCTCTAGCAAGAAATGAAGACATTTCTGTCTCTTAGATCCCTTTCCCTATTTTCCTTATGGCTACAGAAACATAAAATTATGTACTTACAAAGCATATGATCACAAAAGTTTATTAAAAAGATATAAATACATATCTCCTAATTTCAATAAAATTTAAAAATAATTACCTGTGTCAATGGCTCCACTGACCCAATGTATGTATCAGGACGAAGGAGAATGTGTTCGAGTTGTGTCTTTTTCTGATATACTCTCTCAACAGACAACTTCTTTGAAGAATCATTTCTATTTGCAGTTTCAGACTCTTCTTTTTTTGCAGCATTGTTCTGATCAAAAAGAGTCTAAAATTAACCAAAAAATCAAATTTAAATAACCTACCAAGGGGTAAGCTAAAATGTATATGGACATATGACATAGGTTTTCTTTTAAACAACAAAATTATCTTTCAAGCTCACTGATTTTTAAGTCCTAAGAGAACACTCTCTTTACCAACAGTCTAGTTATAGTGTGAAATCGCTGTTTTGACTGAGCCCAAAAAGCAGGTATACATAGTCATCAGAATAGCTAGAAAGCCTCTATCTATTCAATCCAAAAATATAAACTTTTCCCAATTCTGCAAGATAACAAGTTAATTTTTGTAGTCCACAAAACTACCCAAGGAATGTGATCAGGTTAAAGGTTCACAATAGCTAAACCTGGCTGACTGCAGAGGTCCCAAATACTTCCAGATATATAAATTCCCTGCCATTAAGCTACAATAGGTGCTCCATTACTGAGAAACACCATGATTCCAGTTTCTCTACTAGTTACAAGGAGGCAGAGGTTGGTGATCCTAATTCTAGCCATTCTTATAGCAGATAAGAATCCCAAACTCAAATTCCCAAGGTCTGAAGATTTCTTTTCTTCTTAATAGCAGCAGAGAACACATTTCTCTCCTAGAATTCCCTAATGCTGACAAATAAGACATCCCACTAAAAGAAAGATATTAATGGCCTGTTTTTTCAGTCAAAAAAAAAAAATTCAAATATAAGACACAATGAAAAAAATAAGATATCTTCGCAAGTCTTTGAACTTTAGTAGAGATGAAACACTCAGAAGATAAACAATGGAAGAGAAATTTTGTACATTCGAACTAGCAGTATACCACCTCACTCAAGTCCTAGACATAGCAATACCATCATCTTTAATTTTTAAAAAGGTGTCATTACACAGCCTTTACATGTATGTTTAAAAATCAAAATATATATATAACTTCTGTGTAGTCTAAACCAAAACAAGTATTGTAACATACAAACCCTATAAAAATTTAAACATTAATTATAATCTTCCAATGCCATAAATTTTACATAAAATTAAAGAAATTTAATATTTCAAAATAACAGTATTACAAAAAACTCATTTTCGAGATTTTAAACTATGTTTTTATACATTCTTTCATTTATAAGGTTACCCATTAACACTGCTCAGAGTCAATTAAAAATAACTTTGGACAAAGAAAATAATTCTGTTTCATAAAGTCTTCATATTATATTTCTGTCAAGCATTAGATGAACCAACTGGCCAGATAGTTTCCATATTTCTGATCATGTTCCTTGCTTTTCATGAGATAATTGATTATAGAAACAAATATAACAATAAAAACAGAACAGTTAGAACAAAGATCATAATGACTAACATCACACTAAGAAAGGGCTTAAGGATGATAAACGCAATGGAATCAAAGGTGGATAACTTCTTACCATTAACTTAGAACTCTTTGCAACTACTGGCACAGATATCAGAAACTTATAATTGCTATGCAAGTAAAGGCTTTCCTAGTCCAGGCTACTCTTCCAAAACAAAACACACACACACACCACCACCACCACCACCATCATTTTTTATATTAGACTTAACCAGAGACTCATGTCTCCCTAATTTGGGCTTCTACATTTGGCCCCGATGAGTTACACCAAACTGAAGTGGCACATAGGTACTGGAAAACAGAGGCAAAGGACTACCTTCCTGCTTTTTCAAGAATTTACAACTTTTTCCACATCTCCTTACTACCAATTGCCATCTCTTCCTCTCAAATGAATAGAAGAATAAGGAAAGTTTGGCTTGCGCCTATCAGATTCCTATCAAGTTCAAAAAGTTATTTTTCTTGCTAGGATAATGACTCAAAACATCAGAGATGTAGTTGGCTATGTCAGATTATTATTTATAATTTTCTCTAGAAATAACATAATTAGAAAATAACTGTAGCAATATCTTTAAAACATTTTATGCCAAAATACTGTTTCCTAAAAATCATGTGACAGGTGTACCATTCTATTTAAAGTAATAAAAACCATTAAGAAATATATATTATTTATAGAATATCATAATAAAACATGTTTTGAAGTCATTTGTAGATATATTAAATAAACTCAATTATAATATTTAAGAATTTCTAAAACTCTATATAAACTTTTACCCCAGATATGTCATTGTGTAAATATTTTTAGTTACCTACACCAAAAAATATTTGTATTATAAACTTCTATTGCTATCATTTTTATATAAAAATTATGTAATCAAGTATTTTTAAATTACAGTTTACTAAAACTATACTGTTTAGTGAACAAAGTTACAAAAGAGTAAATAAAAAGTATGAGCCCATTTTCATCAGAAAAAAAATTACAACATATATATGCATAGGAAAAAATATAAAACATACCCACAAAATATCAATAAAAAGCATCCATGAGAAGTAGAAATATGGGTTCTTTTCATTTTCTTTTCTAATTCTCCAAAATGAACACATAATTATCTTAAAAGCTTATTAACCTATGTATGTGAAAACATAGTTAAGCTAGAATAAAACTGAAAGTTTTTTTCTAGAGGCATTGTATATATCTACTTATGACTTCAGCTGCCCCACCTTTCTAACTAGAATCTAGGCAAAAATAAATAAATAAATAAGACTGGCAGCCTTAACAGAGTAGAAAGCAGAAATTAACATCATCACCAGATTTGTCTTACTTTCCCATTCCCAACAAATGGTAGTTTGCAATGTTCACAACTCAGGAGCAGCAAACAGAGAAGGAAGTTCTCTTCTGAGAGATCTATAAGCTTTTCTGCCAGAAACCTGAAATAATAATGGTTTCTTTCAGCTCCTGTTTATTAGCAAATCTGGCTCCCCTGAGTAATGGCCAGGCCACTAAAAATCAAAATCTGGGGGTAAGGCAAGAGAGGGCAACTTCTCTCCCCTTTCCCATTCAATAGGCGGGTCCCATCCCTAGAACAGGTATGAATTCAAACAACCTCCGCCTATGAACAGAAATTAAATGAGAAAAATCTGTTGATCATCTTACCTCCAGCTGTTATTTCTACTATCTCTTTTAGTAAAGAGAAAAGAAAAAAGAAAAGGTCACCCTGAGCAGCCCTTCAGTTTTATATCATTATTGCTGATAACATTCAGAACAAAGAGTCAAAAATTAGCCTGAACAGAAACAAACTAGCAAATTCATATCTTCACATTTATAAAATCACTCTCGATATCACAGATGACAAAGGTTTTGATACCTGTAGGCTAAGAGAATTATGCTCATTTTAAATATTGAAAAGGGTTCTTTTGATTCAAAATGATTTAACCTTTTCTTATTCTTATATGTTCATAGTAATGATATACTATAGTAATAACACTAAGCATTTCATATTGACTAAAAAAATTAACAATATGCTCTTAAAATAATAAATTACCAAGAGCATTCTGAATCAACTTTAAGGTTTGATGAAAGTTGAAAACTTGTCATTTAAGTTTATTTGGAATATATTTTGCTCATTATGTGGTCAAATTATCCAACTATTTATAGTAATAAATAATTCCAGCACCTAATTATACTGGAATCTAAGAAATTGGGGGAACATTTGCATTCCTGCATAGAACTAAAAACAGTGAAATATAGAATAATCTCATATTAAGATAAATATCCTTCACATATCTAAAAAAGTTGTTCTAATTATATTCTTTGTGTTTTAATTATATTCTTTATATTCTATGCATATGATACCATAATTGACTTTTTCTAAAGTTCAAAAATTGGCTGCCAATGCATTACTGGGGATTTTCAAATTACAATAAAAGCATCAAAATAATATGTAAAATCTATTTTAAAATATTAATCTATTTTATAGCACTTTTGCAATACTGCTAACTCCTAGTAAAAGAATACAGATTTCATACTTATCTAAGATTCAACCTTTATGAATATTTCTTCATCAACAGATGAAAAAAATATTTCTCAAGCACCAATAAAAAAAAACACTCCAGTAAAACAAACTCATTTTAGAATGGGTATGTACCAAGATCATTTTGTGAAAAAGAAAGATTCTTCTTACACAGAGTTGTCACCTAAGATATAGCAATTTGGGGCGATCGCCCACAGTTCCTGTTTTTCTGTGGGAAAATGAATTGCTGCCAAAGAGGGGAAAAGGGATGGACTGCCAATTGGTGCTAAAAAGGAACTGAGCCAGCCATTCACATAATCAGCACAAAAATCTCACCATCACCAGGCAAAAGCTTGAGCAACAAGCCTCTTCTCCTATCTTCTATAAGATCCCCTCAGACTTCACATTACACTTTGTAACATCTCTTCCCCTTCTTTTTTCCCTCAAGGCTACCATGCTTGATGTTTGTTTTAGCCATATTTCACCTACATAAAAATACAAGGCCAAGTTATGTGCCCACCATTAATGAAAAACAAAACCCAACAGTTTGTCTTCCACCTATGCTCCCCCAGATTTGTTCTCCTCTCCCAAAATAAGGAGAACAAGGGAAGATGGAAAAAATGAGTGATACTTAAGATCAAGAGAAATGCTAAAATGTCCACTATAGAAAAAAATCTTCCTCCAAAAAGCATCCAAATCTGAAAGGAAGAAGTAAAACTGTCACTATTTGCAGATGACATATTATATATAGGAAACTCTAAAAAGTCCACCAAAAACACTATTAGAACTAATAAACAGATTCAACAAAGTTGCAGAATACAAACTCAATACACAAAAAATGTTGTGTTTCTGTACACCAATAACAATCAGAAAGAAATTAAGAAAACAATCTAAGTTATAACTGCATCAAAAATAATAAAATACCTAAAAATAAATGGAAAGATAGTTCGTGCCCATGGATTGGAAGCATTAATATTGTTAAAATGTCCATACAATCCAAAGCAATCTACAGATTCAATACAATCCCTAACAAAATCTCAGTGGCACTTTTTGACAGAAATTAAACAAAAATCAACTCAAAATGGATTGGCATGAATATAAGACCTGAAACCATAAAACTACTAGAAGAAAACACAGGCTGTAAGCTTCTTGACATACATCTTAGTGATGATTTTTAGGATTTGGCAACAAAAGCAAAGGCAACAAAAGCAAAAATAAACAAGTGAGATTACATCAAACTAAAAGCATATGCACAGCAAAGGAAATGAACAACAAAATGAAAGGGCAACCTACCAAATGGGAGAAAATATTTACAAATCATGTAACTGTAAAGAGGTTAATATCCAAAATACATAAAGAACTCATACAACGCAACAGCAAAAAAACCCAGACAACTCCATTTAAAAAATGGGTAGAGAATGTGAATAGATATTTTCCAAAGACATCTAGATGGCCAACAAGAACACGAAAAGGTGCTCAAAATCACTAATCATCAGAGATAGAAATATGCAAATTAAAACCACAATGAAATATCACCTCACAACTGTTAGAAGGCTATTATCAATAAGACAAGAAATAGTGTTGGTGAAGATGTGGTGAAAAGAGAATCCGTATGTACTCTTGCTGGGAATGTAGATTGGTGCAGCTATTATAAAAAACAGTATAGAGAGTCTTCAAAAAATTAAAAATAGAACTACCATATGATCCAGTGACTTCACTTCTGGGTATTTACCTGAAGAAAACAAAAACACTGACTCAAAAAAGATGTATGCACCTCCATGCTCACTGCAGCACTATTTATAATAGCCAAGACATGAAAGCAACCTAAGTTGCCCATCAATAGATAAAAGGATAAAAAATATATGTAACAGACACACAGAGAAATATTATTCAGCCATAAAAAGAAGAAAATCTTGCCATTTGTGACAATATAGATGAAACTTGGGGTCATTATGCTAAGTGAAATAAGTCTGAGAAAGGCAGATACAATGTGATCTCACTATGTGAGGAATCTGAAAACAAAACAACAAAACCTAACTAACTCATAGATACAAAGAACAGACTGGTAGTTGACAGAGGTAGGGGAGGGGAAGAAGAGTGAAGGTTGTCAAAAGGTACAGTTATGAAATAAATAAATAAGGAGGTATAATGTACAGCACAGTGACTACAATTCAATACTATATTGTATATTTTAAAGTTGCTAAGAGAGTAGATCTTAAAAGTTCTCATCACAAGAAAAAAATTGTAACTATGTGGTGATGGATGTTATGCTAGACATTGTCGTGATTATTGCTCAATCTAAAAAAATACTCTTTCTCTGGGACAAAAGAAATGAAAATACTTATCACTGGATTTAAAAAAAAGGAAAACGTGTGTGTGTGTATGTACATCCATCTGAGAGTTTACTATATGTCAAGCATTGTGGGAATTATATGCATAATCTCAATTAATTCTCCTAACAGCTCCATAAAGCAAGACACATTATTATAATTCACTTCTTACAGATGAGGAAACTGAGGTCTGGAGAGGCTAAGCATTTTCCCAAAGCTAACAAAGCCAGTGCTTAAAGAAGGTGAATTATGAAACCAGATGATCTGATTTTATAGCCCATAGCCTTAAAGAGCTTTACACTAAATGTATATACCTTGAAAAGGAAATGTACTCTCTAACTTTTTGCATGAACACAAAAGGTTAGTAGAAAGAGATATAGGTATATCCCAGAAGGCTTTATTTATCCTGTTACATCAGGGTATAAAAGATGAGTTTTTTCTGGTTTTTAATATTTTCAAATTGTAGGGCAGTATAAATGATGGTTAAGAACATAAGCCAGGTTTAAATCTCACCTTTGCCTCAGCTATGTCCAGTTTGTTACCTAATCTCTATGCTCCTGTTTCTTTCTCTTCAAATAAGAATTATACTGATCTCACCTTTTCTTTAAAATGGGTCCTATTTGTATTGATTTTTAAAAAAGAGGCCTATTAAAAAAAATACTTAGTAAAATACAACTGTTGCCACCACCAAGGTAGTGAACAGATCTGAAACATACAAGTAAACACACTTCTATTCAGAAAAGTTAACAGTTTAAAAAAAACTTTCTAAATACTGATATTTTGTTATTTGAGAATGTATCTAAAGAACAGTGCTACCTGACCACTGACCTTATGATAACAGAAGAATTGTCAGGAAGTTAGTACTTTATCCAAATTGTTAACAATAACCAGAGCTGGATTATGTATCCAGCTCTTTACTAAACACTATAAAGGATACAAACAAGTAAAATACAGGGCCTCTGACTTCAAGAATTTATAATCTAATTGTTAAAACAAAATTATCACCCATGGAAGTTACATTAAAAAAAAAAAAGATTTATGTTTTATGATCCATAAGAGTAACAGAAAAAGATGAGTACAAACTGGAGGATAAAAGGTTGGTGAAACTCTAAACTAACCTTGAAGAGTAATTAAGATTTAGACTGGTAAAGAGAAGAGACATTCCTGACAGAATATTAGCATACAAAGGCAAAGTGACAAAAATGAACATAACCTGCAGGAGACCATGAAGAGAGAAATCTAACTATGAGGATTACAGGAAATATATTGCAATTGGGAGGGCACATAATTTATGAAATAATTGGCTTGAAAATGTGATTGAGCAGTTTAGACTTGCAACAATAAGCCACTAAAGCAAGGTTCTTAATACTAATCTTTAAACAATATTAAATATACAGTCGTTTCCTGGATTAAAAATATTCAGTTGAAAAAAATGTCGTTTCATTGTTTTACTTTAAAATACTACAATGTTAATTGCAGTTTTATATTTATTAAAAAGATACATTTTTAGAAATAAAAACTGAAACATTTAGAGATGAAGTGATATAATTCAAGGATTTACTTTGCTTCAGAATAATGAGAAGGGGAAAGGTGGGTGACCTTGAGTTGATAACCATTGAAACTTGATAGAAGGAGATTACTTATACTTTTCTGGACACTGATTGATATTTTCTATTACAGTATTTTTTTAAATCAACCAAATTAGAGTATTACTGGGGGAAAAGATTGATATTTAGATAGTGATTAACGGTATTCTAATAATTCCACAAATTTATTTTTTACAACCACTTGAAGACAATAAAAGACGAGTGAAATGAATTAAAGTTTTATAAGCTAAAAGTTAATTCAAGAAACTCTACTTCCTTCAAAGAACTCTTCATAGCTGCTGTCAATTTTAACTCAAAATAGTTTTACTATATTTATATTTTTCACTTTTTAAAAAATTTTAGTACTACAAATCCAACACAAACCAAATACACTTAAAAGGAGAAGTTAATGTCAATCTTAAACCACTTTGCTTTGTGATTTCAGGCATTGTAATGTAAACTTTCATGTAGTGACAACGTTAACACTACATGCTGGCATGCATCCCAATAGAAGTTAATACCAGCGACTCACGACAGCATTACTCACCCACCCCTAAAAGAATAATGATATCGGGGACAAATTACATTTTTAATTTTTCCTGTTGCCCACAAGCAGGTGGCAATATAACATCAGTTTCAATAAAGCAAAGTTACCCTTCAGAAATAGATGACCACTGCAACAAACTCCTGAACTCTTTCCAAGTTAATGATCTGCTTTCGCCCTGGCTTAAAGATATTTTATGTAAGGCAATTTGATTATTCTGAGTGTGCATTTCTTGAACTTCACCAATAAAAACAAAGGTTTGGTAAGCCCAGCACTGTGCTACAGATGTCATTTCACTTAATTTTCAATGTGACCTTACTTTACAGATAAGAACACAGGCTTAGAAAGATTAGGTCCCTTGTGCAAAGTCGCATTGACTACATGTGTTGGAGACAGAATATGACTCTACCTCAATCTCACATCAAAGTCCATGCTCATAATCACCTCTATTGTCTTCCATAAAATTAAACTAGTCTATGATAAATGGTGTATATTATAGACATAAAGATGTTCAGATAATCTGATTTAACGTTTAAAGCAGCATCATATCTTAAAGTGGACTTATGGGGTAATTTTTTAATAAGCTAATTCGACAAGAGAATATAATCTATAAATAAAAGACTAAGTGACTTTCTCCTTATTTTACTACATTTCCCATATAGTTTTATAACAAAAAGTATTTAATCAATAAATCAATTTTAGTTTCAAATGAATTTTTCTGATATTAAATAAGACCCTCTTAAGTTTCACAAAATTTCTTATATAAATGAAAGTTTCCTATTGAATTTGAAAGAAAAAGTGGTCATTTAATTACCGACAAAGTTAAATAACAGTAAGTTAAAATATTGCCATTGAATGTTAAAGCAAACCAATTCAATCTTGGCGCAACATGTTTATCATTATAGAATCACAAGTCCTCAGAGAAAACACTGATCAGGCCTCAACACTTCCAAATAGTGAATGAGAACCATGTGGCAAACTAACTCCATTTTCAGAAGTTTGATTTTAGTAACGGGTAAAGGCCATCAATTTTAAAAAATCATCCTTTTGAGGTTATACATTTCCTCCTCCTCACCCCCCGAAATGTCCACATGGACCACTAACAAATGTCCTAGAGATTCAACATAAGAGCCAGGCAAGTTATTTTGCAAAGCACCTTGGCACAAAAACATAAATGTTTAAAATATTTTCCTGCTATCAGCAACATGCTTTTTACAGGGAGTACTTATCAACACAGCAAAAGGGCGACTCAACT
>NW_011888782.1:11549017-11551607 GCF_000151845.1 Pteropus vampyrus
ATAGCTGCTGTCAATTTTAACTCAAAATAGTTTTACTATATTTATATTTTTCACTTTTTAAAAAATTTTAGTACTACAAATCCAACACAAACCAAATACACTTAAAAGGAGAAGTTAATGTCAATCTTAAACCACTTTGCTTTGTGATTTCAGGCATTGTAATGTAAACTTTCATGTAGTGACAACGTTAACACTACATGCTGGCATGCATCCCAATAGAAGTTAATACCAGCGACTCACGACAGCATTACTCACCCACCCCTAAAAGAATAATGATATCGGGGACAAATTACATTTTTAATTTTTCCTGTTGCCCACAAGCAGGTGGCAATATAACATCAGTTTCAATAAAGCAAAGTTACCCTTCAGAAATAGATGACCACTGCAACAAACTCCTGAACTCTTTCCAAGTTAATGATCTGCTTTCGCCCTGGCTTAAAGATATTTTATGTAAGGCAATTTGATTATTCTGAGTGTGCATTTCTTGAACTTCACCAATAAAAACAAAGGTTTGGTAAGCCCAGCACTGTGCTACAGATGTCATTTCACTTAATTTTCAATGTGACCTTACTTTACAGATAAGAACACAGGCTTAGAAAGATTAGGTCCCTTGTGCAAAGTCGCATTGACTACATGTGTTGGAGACAGAATATGACTCTACCTCAATCTCACATCAAAGTCCATGCTCATAATCACCTCTATTGTCTTCCATAAAATTAAACTAGTCTATGATAAATGGTGTATATTATAGACATAAAGATGTTCAGATAATCTGATTTAACGTTTAAAGCAGCATCATATCTTAAAGTGGACTTATGGGGTAATTTTTTAATAAGCTAATTCGACAAGAGAATATAATCTATAAATAAAAGACTAAGTGACTTTCTCCTTATTTTACTACATTTCCCATATAGTTTTATAACAAAAAGTATTTAATCAATAAATCAATTTTAGTTTCAAATGAATTTTTCTGATATTAAATAAGACCCTCTTAAGTTTCACAAAATTTCTTATATAAATGAAAGTTTCCTATTGAATTTGAAAGAAAAAGTGGTCATTTAATTACCGACAAAGTTAAATAACAGTAAGTTAAAATATTGCCATTGAATGTTAAAGCAAACCAATTCAATCTTGGCGCAACATGTTTATCATTATAGAATCACAAGTCCTCAGAGAAAACACTGATCAGGCCTCAACACTTCCAAATAGTGAATGAGAACCATGTGGCAAACTAACTCCATTTTCAGAAGTTTGATTTTAGTAACGGGTAAAGGCCATCAATTTTAAAAAATCATCCTTTTGAGGTTATACATTTCCTCCTCCTCACCCCCCGAAATGTCCACATGGACCACTAACAAATGTCCTAGAGATTCAACATAAGAGCCAGGCAAGTTATTTTGCAAAGCACCTTGGCACAAAAACATAAATGTTTAAAATATTTTCCTGCTATCAGCAACATGCTTTTTACAGGGAGTACTTATCAACACAGCAAAAGGGCGACTCAACTCACCTAAATTTCACCCAAGCAAAAGGAAATTGAAGACTTAATAAAAAGGTCAATATGAAAGTTTCCCTGGGTGTTTCAGAAAAGGGAAGGATCTATCAAAAGTCCCTATAAAACGTAACGCTTTTTATTTTTTCTCCTGAATACCTAGTCACTTGCCTGAGCTGGGCTTTTTGTGTGTAGGAAATGACCCTGGTCTGAACTCGATGCTGAGCAAGTGAAACGCCAATGAATTATCGATCTGCCGTGGGAATTGGATCCCTCTAGGTCTTCCCTCTTCTACTTCTCAGCAGGAACTGGGCGCTGAAATCCTTTAACTCCAGGACAAATCACTTCAGTCACCTCTTCAACACTCTCCGTTCAGCCCCCACCCCGTTTCATCTGCGATGCTGACGCAGGTGAGCGCTTCTTCTAACAATCCCGCCCGGACAGATGGACAATCTAGAGTATATTAACTGCTGTGAAACTGCCATTCGAATGCGCTTTCAATTGAATGAGACTTTCCGAGCTCAAGTTAAATTTGCTGTAGACCTATCGCCCACCAAATCCGTTCGTCTTTGAGACATCAGAGAATCCGAAGTGGTTACATTTTCAATACACACACACCTTTCTCGGGAATTTCTTAAGCCATATTTGGAGAAAGCGCTAACCCACAGAGACACACATGCATTATTGCCATACCCATCATCTCATTCCCGACTGCCCTGTAAGAGTCCGGGAAACAGGAAAAAAGACCAAGCGGGGGCTCCATGTCATGTCCATGGTTTGTCCCCCAAAGTTTCGAGTGTACATTACGCTCCTGCAGCCGGAGCCTCTACCGCGGTAAAGAGAAGAAAGAAAAGGGGCGGGGAGCTGGGGGTTCTGCTGGAAGAAACCCCGACGGGGCGCCCGCTCCGAGAACCGGATTTCCCTCTCTTTCTCCTTCTCCCCACCCCCACACCCAGTCGGCCCGGCGGAATTCCTGCCCCGCAGCGGGCCGGGAACAATGCCGCGGCCGGACCCCCACCCCCCAGGCGTCCGCCACTCACCACCCAGGTCAGTGCCCCGTTGCCGCCGGCTCCCGCGCCGCCGCCGCCCGCCTTGGCC
>NW_011888782.1:11553128-11579986 GCF_000151845.1 Pteropus vampyrus
AGACACACAGAGAACATTCTAGGGAAAGAATGCAGGTTGAGTTGAGGGTTCTGTTTCTACTCTTTGTTGACCTTTCTTCTCTGAACATTGCGAAAATGTCGATGTCACTTTTCTTTCTCATCTGTCCAGAACTATGCCTCTTTCCTCTAAGAGGGCATGTTTACTTTTTAAAATTGTTTTCGGTTAAATTTTAAATGTACACTAAAAAATAATTTCATTCGCATTAAAGCTTTCTAAGAACAAAAATTACCCATACAGCTGCACCAAAGTCTTTGGCAGATGGAAGATGGCTTTACTTCATTCTGCTTTTCAATGTAATTCCATTCAACAAGTATTTATTGGGCACACACTCCGCCATCCTGTGCCAGGCTCTGCGATGGATTCCTAATAAAAATAGGGCCCCTGATTTCAAGTCATTTATACTGTGATCTGTGAGACAGACTAAAAGGGAGTTAACTGTCACCAAAATGGGTACTTGAGGGCATGTAACATCACCAAATAGTTGTGATGAGAGCTTTTTAAAAAGATAAAAACAGTATTGCTGCTTTGTGAAAAGGTGTTTGTGAACTTCTCTTTCAACTGTGCATTTCCTCTCAAGGGAAAACAAAAATGTCTCAGGTCACATCTTTCAACTGCCTTCTGAGTCCAGAGGGGTGGGGAACTCTCAAACATGGAAACAATTTAAACATCGTTTTTCTTAATTAGCTCCCTAGTGGCCATGTAATTTTGGCATATTTGGAACTTTGGTTCAGAACAGCGAAGCCTTTCTTTACCTTGAACTTGAGGTGCAAGCTCGTATATCAAGACAGACCACGTTCTAATCTGGGCTCTGAACCTGACCAAACTAAGTATCTGTGCCTGTTATTGAACTTCCCTGAGCCTTTGTTTGCGCCTCATTAAAATGAGGATTTTTGTTCTTGTACTTACTTGTGATTTTACATCTTCAAAGTACTCTTATTTTATAAGTTTGAAAAGGGAGTAAATAATTTTAAAGACTGAGGCTTTTTTAAAAATAAATATACATTAAGTAGAAGTCAAGCTATAAAATATATAGCTTTCTCTTTTTTTAAACTTCATTTTTTCAAAGCTGCTCAGCCTCATTTTGAAATGAACAAAACATATTCGACGTCAAATAGGTTAATCAATGAAAATCTTGTTCATCTTTTCACTTGCCTCTTAGATGAGCCACTGAGTCTTTTAGCTTTCTAAATAGAAGACACTCTAGTAAATATAACTGGTTTTATTCTTATGAAAATATTGACTCCTAAAAGAATCACAAATAAAAAAGCTGTTGAATATACTTATAGGCAAATGCCCAGTTCAAAGCAAAGAATCTTAATAAATGGAAAAAGGTATCGAGAACAAAAGTAGCTCTTAAGGTGGAATTTTCCAGATTTCTGTACCATTATTTTTCTTTTGTAACTAACGAATATTATATCCCTACCAAAAAAAAAAAAATAGTATCCCAGCTCCTGAAAAAATGTAGGTCTTGGTCTTTTTAACTGTGTGCAGCAGACTGAACATATCTTTATGATAAAATTGGTTGTACCTAACTTGAGCACAGCTTTCCCTTCTGGGGTTTTGTCAAATCATTTTTTATTTACAGAGTAATTATAGCAATAATTGCTGCATTAAAAAGCTCTATATCTGATTTGTCTTGTTTGGAATACTATTTTATCCATATGTGTATATTTAAAGACTTACTTTCCACCCATTAGCAAACAGCAGCTGAAATGAAAAATTGTAGAAATCAAAGTCAATTCTATAAACTGTAAAAATAAAGGTCTTTATGTGATGAAGCTTTCTGAGTAGTTTCCATGGGGGCTTATCCTAACAACTTTAGAATTTTTATTTTTAGATCTAATGTTTCCCTATTGTACTAATCAAAAAAGGTATTTAGCATGCCGACTATGTGTTAGGTACCCAGGACCTAGGAGTTCAAAAATCATGAAATGAGATCTCCGTGTTGAGTTTACAACTTATCTTATATAGTTTTGAGCTAATCTTTTAAGCTGAAAAGCAATTTTATATTCATTTCCTATTTAATAGTTAACCTGATGAGTCACACCTATTATTGTACTTTATACACAGCATATAATTTAATCAATAAAAATAAATTGTCTAAGAAGATAGTAACCCAAAATTATATTTCTAGGTGCCTGGCAAAGTTTCAATAGAGTTTCCACTTAAATCATGTATTGTTCCAACATTGAGATTCACCTAGGGGGCTGGGGAACTAATCTTTATTCTAGTGAGCATTTAAATAAGATAATATTTGGAGTCAAAATTCAATGGCTGTAACTTTACCTCTCTCTCTCACTGTTAGTTTTTATGGATCCTTAATACCTGCATAGTTGCTAGGCTAAAAATAAGAAGAAAAATAAGAAGAAAAACTGTCCTACAGTAAACTCAATAAATGGTAATATACTCCAGGTAATGACTATTAAATGTCTTCAATGCAATTTAGTTTGTTATATTTCTTTAGAAGTGAGCTCAAGGTAGGGAAGAAAACTACCATCAATGTAGCTTTTTGGGCTTCAGCATTTCTATATTTAATATTATAATAGATTATTGACTTTGATTTTTGAGACTATTTAATTGCTCTAACTATACTGTAAGTATATTTTTACTTTAAAAAGATACTTAAGCACCAAAGGAAACAAGTGTTTATGGATGTCCGAAGACATCAATCACCACCACATTCCTGAGTATTATCACCACAGGGGAGGCATAAAGGCTAAAGTTGTTCAGTTTCTACCTATGATAAGTATGGGTGAGATGTTTGTTTTATTTGACATCTTTTGGTTTGGAGAATTTTATTTTAATTGGCTTTGGCCAATCAATGCCGATCCTCTGATAAAGTTTCTAATTACTCGTACAGACAGAAGGAACATTTTAGATGATGTGGATCAGCAATAACTCTGGATTTTTAACTATACTGAATTACATAACATGGAGAATATAATTAGCATGTGCCTCAGTTAAAAAGGCTATTTGTGGCCTTCGAAAGGGCCTAATATTAGTTTTGAACTTTCGAAGAAGCATTTTGTTGTAAGAAAACCCAGCTTTAGGAGACACTAGATGCCATCATTCACCTAACCATCACCAATAGAATATTATGTGATCCTAGCATGTGAATTGCTAAATTGTATTTGAAATTTCTAATTAATCAGAGAAATCTGATTCAGTTATTAAATAGGTTTATGAGACTCGGATCTAAAGACATGAGATAGTAGTGACTTTCCCAACTAAACTATTTCCATTTCAGAAAAGCTGGAAACTTTAAAGCTTGAGTTGCTAAGTTGTTTTCATTCTGCAGTATATTAAAAAAATTAATGGGGGTGGGGCAAGAAGTGTGAGAAATATTTTACAAAAGAAGAATATAAGATGTAAAGACTTCAAGTTAAAGGTGTTTCTGGAACAGATCAAAAAGGTATCTGCAGGTTATCTAAGGTGACAAGTTAAAAATCAGAACCTTGAAAAGGTACCATCTTTTAGTGTGCCAATTAACAACAAAAAAGCAATTGTTCCTATATTCGGAACAGTTAAGCACAGATTAGCCCAGATATCTTATATAACTATCTTTGTCTATAAGCTTTCTTCTTTGAGAGGGCTGTCTGAATGGGGAAAGATCAGAAGGTCCAAGAATGCTGATTCATCAAGGAATATATCTCTGGTTTAAATGGCGTTTGAGAAAAGTGAAAGAACAAGACCATTCTGTTCAGTAAATGGTATACTACATGGTGTTAGCTGATCCTAGAAATCACCTGTCACATAAGAGTTTAATAAATAATTGCTCAAGGAATAAACTTGAGACATATCCGAAGTCCCTCATAGTGAAAGAGCTCATCTACCACCCGTGATGGTGCTGAAACTTGGCCAGAATCCCTAAGTCTTATTTCTTCAAATGTTCTTGGTTGAATACCAGAAAGTATAAAAGTACCTTAAACTTTAACAGTTAATTGATTATCAAGAATTGGTTAAAGCATTGTTCCTCTTTAGAAATCAAGAACACCATGACATGAAGAGGAAATGAAGAGAAGTTATGGTACCAGGAGAAAGAATTAAGGTTGGGGGCAAAGAGATAACAAAATCATTGAATCATGTGAAACTGACTGGAGAAAGCAAACACATTCTGACAATAGAAAGAGAAGAGCAAGTTGTAGCTTTCTCAATTCTTATTCTTCATTTTATGAAGAAGGAAACCCCCATTTACTGAGAACCCTGCTATCTGTTTGGGATAGTACTGGGCAGGCACTTTCTCTTTCATACCTATTAGCTTAATTAACTCTCAACAACCCTAAGAAAAGTGTTATCATTCTTATTTCACAGTCAAGGAGACAAAAAATCTTAGAAAGTCACAGAGCTGAGTACTTGGTAGAACTGAAATTCCAACTCAAGTCTCTCTTACTCCAAACCACACCCATTTGTCACAATGACAAGTTGGCTAACATACTTGGCAATATAGCATATTTGGCAATGTGTTAAGAACTTGGCGATACTGGTGAATAATTTTGGCCCTCTGTAAAATCCTTTGGTGATTAAATTTTATTGTTAAACTATGATGACATGTATCTACAATTTGAATGACTAGAAATTCTCTTTGAAACCAGCTTAAATTTGCTATGCCTTACTTTGTTACAAAATGAGTTACTTTTTGAAGACAAAGGATCATCAAAGAAAAAAATACCTCTGGGTCCTGTGACATCTCTCCATACACAAGATTGTAAATCTTGTAATCTAAATTCGGTGTTAAAATTATAGAAGACTCTCAAAGAGCTAACTTTCAAATGTAGGAGGAAAAACACAGAAGTACCTTGGGATTGGACTCTTGGATTCACATTTTGGATAACTTCAAATTCATAGTAGAAGATACTTAAAGCAGCATAAAAAAATCCCAAATTATTTAGTCATAGGGAAGACTTGTCTGTGGACACTCCATCTATTATAAGGATTTGCCTTTTGTAATCTATTCTTATGCATTACGATTTTGCACCTCCCATTCCAGCACTTTGCAAATAATGTTTCTTAGAATACTAATTCCTTGAGGTATAAATGGGTATTTTGGAAATTCTAAGTCCCTAAACCAAGCACACTCTTGTATAGTACCTATGTATAAGGAGTTTATAAAACACAATAGCATTTTTGTCTTTTCAGCAACCCTGCAGTAAACAAGTCTAACTTATTTAGCCTTGAAATTCTATTTTCAGAAATATCTATTGACATCCTTGAAATGTATACTTTAATGAAAAGACTTTGGGAAATACTGCTACTTTTTATATTATTTATTTTATAACATGTGTTTGTTTTATAAGTTTAGAAAGTATAAATAAATATGAAGCAAAGAACAAAATGACACATAATTTTACCACTCAGATAATCTATTAACAACTGATGATTACATTTCTATTCCTTTTGTAAATCTGCAAAAATATATACTTTTTAAAAAGGAAACACTAAGCTCTAGTTAAGTTATTTAAAATTTAAAAATGAGTTCTATCCCACCAGAATGGCTAAAATTAAAATACCAACTGTTGGTGAGGATGTGGAGCAACAGAACTCTCATACACCGCTGGTAGTATGTAGCTTAGTAATAGCACTTTGAACAATTATTTAATAGTATCTACTAAAGCTAAACATTCATGTATTATATGAGCCAAAAATGTCCTAGGTTTGTATAAACCATCCTAGGTTTATACAAATAGAAACACATATGTACCAAAAGACATACCTAAGAATACACATAGCAACACTATTGTTATAGACCCGAACTAGAAACCAAATGCCCGTTCATCTAGGATAGAATGAATATATTGTACATACAGAGTGGAACACTGTTCAGCAATGAAAATGAATGATCTACTACACCTAACATGTATGAGTTTCATAAATATAATGTTAAGCTAAAGAAGTCAAACAGAAAAGAATATATACTGTATGATCCCCTTTATATAAAACTTAGAAACAGGCAAAACTAACCTATGATGTTAAAAGTCAGGATGTGGTTACCTGCAGGAGGAAGATTCTGGGTGCTGATAGTTTCTATTTTTTTGAACGAGGTGATGAATACATGCTTATGTTCATTTTGAAAATTCATCCAGCTGTATACTTTTGAATTTAAAATTTTTCTATATGAATAATATGCTTTAAAAGTTTACTTTTAAAAATGCTGTATCACCCACACTTGAAGAAATAAAAATGAGAGTGTGGAAAGATGAGATCATTGATATCTCTGAGTTGATCAGTGATTTGGAAGATTCATACCCTGAATGTGAAGTAGTAGGAATACCATTACCAATTTATTTCACGTTTTCCTTTTTATGTGTGCACAAAAATGATATTAAAAAATTCTTTCAGTAAGCATGAAATGAAACTTAAGTGATAAAAAGAATGCTACCACACCTGAAGCTCTGAAAGATCATTAAGGAAATCTTTTAATTACGATATATAACTACATACCTTCACTTCCTGAACTAACTTCCTCTATTTCCAAAAAGAAATAGAATTTTCCAAATATGAATAATAATCATAACTACTATTTATTGACACTATATTTTGGCACTGTGCTAACATTTTACTTGCATTATCTACTTTAATCCCCACAAGAAATGTATAAGTTAAGAATTTTTCAAAAGTTTTCCAGATTGTAAATGGAATGCCTTCTGGTTATAAAAACTCAATAAAAAGTGTGTCCAATAAGAAATACAAACATTCCTTAACATGTATTTTCCCCATAAATGTCACTGATTAACAAGTTGGTATGTGTCCTTCAGACTTCCAACACATACACATGCATACTAAAGAGAAGTCAGCAATTAAGGGGATCATATTATAAATACATCTCTGTGACTTGCTTTACTTACTTTAACTATATCTCCTGGAAATCTTTTATGTCTGTCCATAGATTTATCTCATTCTTTTAATGACTGCAGTGGTTATTTAACCAATTCACTATAAATGGGCACTCAACCAGGAACATTATTGACTTTTTGGACTGAATCATTCTTTAAAGACCTGTCCTATGTATCGTGGGATGTTTACCAGCATTCCTGGCCTCTACCCACTAATCCAGTAGCGTACACCTCTTCCCAACTCACCTATTCATCCATTCCTATTGTGACAAACAACAATGTATCCAGATATTTTGTCCCCTTAGGGACAAAATCATTCCCTCCTAGCACCAAGAACCACTGGTATAGAAGGATATTTATGTTGTTATTTTCAACAACGTAAAAGGGATTCACTAAACAGCTTGGTGTTATTTTTTATAAACTGTGTTTTATAGATGAGAAAACTGAGGGTAGGAATCTTGATCTGCCTCAGGTCCCATTGCTGTAGGTAGTAAAAGTAAGATATGAACCCAGTTCTGTCTCCTCCAGAGTTTGTCATTTCAATCTCCTTTCCAGATCTACTATAATTTTACTACCCAGCAGGTTGTTTTAGAGACCAACCTAAGAGAGATAATTGGAACAGTGAATATCACTACTTGTTGAGAGTAAAATAAATAAAAATTAAAGATATCTTAGCTCTGACAAACATCCTTCGGCTTCTTCTGACAGAACTAGGAGTTAAAACTGTTCTTTCTAAAGATGCCTATAGCAGAACAAGTCATTTATAATAAACATTTAAACTAAACAGAAAAATTTACAAATTGTTTAAATGGATAGTTAATGTAGTATCACCACAGTTAATATATTTAACTATAATAATGTGCCCTGAGGCTAAGCTAGTTTATGTTGGTAGTAGATCCAAGGTCAGTGTTCTAGATCTTTATGGGCCAGACAGCTTTGCTGTCATTATCATTAAAGAGTACAGACATGTATCAAGCTCCTATTGTGTGTAGTAACATACCACTAGTCCCTCAAACTGCAGATTTCATCCCCAATGTTGGGTAGACATCTTGTAACCCCAAGCAATTGGTAAAGCAAATCAAGCAAGAGGATAGAGAAACAAATTCAAAATTAATATAGCTATCAATATTGATTACTTACTATATACTAAGTATTTAAATCAACCATTATTTCATTTCACAAATATGTAAATTAAGCACCTATTATATACAGTTATAGGCATAAACTAGAGGCATAGAGCATACCTCTATGAAAGTGTGTGAAAGATGTTAATAACATGATCAGTGGCGGGAAAAACATAATGAGGTATGGGGATAAGGGAAGCCTTTCCTAAAAGTATATGTTAAGTTCTGAGGATGGAGTATGAATTAACATTCAAGACTGGCAATAGCATGTTTGAAACTCTCAGGCAGGTTGGTATAGTTGAGAAAGTGAGAGAAGGCAAGTGGCCAAAGTCAGATCAAGCAGGGTATATTGGGTCATGTTAGGAACTTTTATCATTGGTCCTAAAATGTCCATGAAAAACCAGTGAAGGATTTTTAAGCAGTGGAGTATCATGATTACATTTGAAGCTTCCTATTCTGTTTGCTGTATTATTATTATTGTCTCATTTTCACAGAAAAGGAAATCAGAGACCAAGTCTTAGAAATTAAGCTAAATTGTATACTACAATATACTCTTTTACTACTAGAAAAATGAGATAAAGTGAGTCAGGTTTATTCTTGTGTCCCTCTTACTAACAGGTAATGCCTCCTTTATAGTATTGGCCTTAAATTTGTTGGGGATTATGGGACCTCTGGTTAAACAATGAACCAAGACCTTGAGAGCTTAACAGAGGGTATGTTTCTATTGATTCTCTGCTTATACTTTGTTCTTTAATTCTCACCTGTAAAATGAGAAGTTTCCTTCTGATGAACATTTTGATGTAGAATATGAAGAGTAACTGCTAATGGAGTTCTAAGAACAAAAAATTCCCAACGATTCTAATATTAATTCCAGGCAACCACCATTTATAGGCTGTCATTTTAAAATCTGTCTCCCTGAACACATCATCCATAAATTCACTGCTTTCTTATATTACCCATGATGAAGTAATCTCCATAATAGCTGAGCTGACCTGTCCCAGAGGGTCTCTGACAACCACATAATGATTACTTCACTTGATTATGGACATCTGATAATACAAAAGAGTAAAAGCATGAAGTGTTTTGCCATTACCTTAGTCATGAATTTATCTCAGGAATTTATCATACTGCACAATTCCTGCTTTTTAATTAAGCTTTCTCCCACCTTCACTTTTTCACATTATATTTCTTATTTGTTCAATTGTCTTTAGTAAGTAACCTCAAATAATGTTTTTCACAGCTGCTTTTAACTCCCTGGCCTCAATTTTATAGGTTTTATTTGTTAAATCATTCGTTTCAAAGTATAGTTTCTCTGGGTCTCTAGTCTTCATCCTAAAATGTAAGGTATTTGGATTTGATAGCTAAGTATATCTGTGATTCTTTTACTCTTCCCATTATTCAAATGTAAAAGTAGTAATTTGAGAAACATGACCAATAAGTGGCATTCTTTCACAGCTTTAGAGAACCTTCTTTTCTATAACTCGATACCAGATATTTCATATTTTGCCCACACTGTTGGCTTTTGAAAGGATGGATACAGCCAAGGTTCTTTCAACAGCACTGAATGAGAGCAACCATTGTTTACCAGTAGAGCTCAAAAATCAAATATTCAAGTTTTAAATGAGCAGAGAGAGAGAGAGAGACATATGACTAGGTCCATTTTGTGTTTGGTTTTGGTAATGTCAAAAGTGACGTTTGCTGTTGAAAATTTTATTTTGATATCTTGCCCTTTTATTAGAGTATTATTGTCGAAGGTCATAGGGGTGAGGGAAGTCATGTTTCTGGGAAACTATAGTTTTACCTAATTTCATCATCCAATTTCTCTTTCTACTGGAGACGACTGATCTCTCAACAGTCCTAACAAAAGAAATAACTTAGTGTTTAGGACTCTCCAGGCCCTGAAAGAGTTAACCATTCACTTCATTCCTCCTGAGGAAGGGGTATCTAGATTTGCCCTACCCTTTAAAGGCCTCCACGTGGACTAGGAGAATTTTTATTGAATTGATTTGTTTTTATTTCTGAAATTCTCTGTTTTACTCCTTGACCTATTTTTTTATGTTAAATTTTAATCATTGGCTTAAAACAAGTCATAAAATCATTTGCTAATAAACTTAAATTGTAGGAAAATCAAAAATAAAATCAATGCCATGGCCCCCAGTAATTTGCTATAATTTTATTTTCATGTCAACGGATATGTTTGGAGAGTTATCTCTAGTACAAAACACCTTTTGGAGATAGTAATAAGAAAGACTAGCAACTACAATATTATGCTTTATTACTGGACCTAAATCCTATTGGTATTTTTCAGCTGTCTACTTGGTCTCCTTGTGGCTAGCTATTCTCTTTCCTCCTCCCACTCTAACTTCCTAGCACCAGACCTAAAGCCAAAAAAGCATCAAAACTCCAAGGTTTGTGCTTTCCTCCCCCAGAAAGTTGGTGATTTAGAACCAAGTAGATATAATAAAATTATTGGTCATTAGGCAAACATAATAAAACCAGAAGCATCAGAAAAGGATCATCTATTCAAAATAGAATTCTATACCATCTCACTGCCCTCCATGACAAAGTTCCAGAATTTATTTAACTAGAAACACTGCCTTGCACTCCATATCACTGCTACGGGTAATTCAATTCAATTTTACTTTACGTTATGCTATGGTTTGAAAGTTGGTATCTCAAAATTCATACTGAAATCCCAATGCGATGATGGTATTTGGAGGCCTTTGGGAGGTGTTTAAATCCTGAGGGTGGAGCCCTCATGAATGAGATCAATGCCCTTAAAAAAGAGGCATGACAAAAACTGGATATAATATGGCCTTGCCCTTGAGGAAATCACAAACTAAGAAGAACAATCTACAAAACTAGTTATATTTTTAATATGTTTATTAATAAAATTACTATACAAATTGCCTTATACCATTCATTGGCACAGTATATGCATCAGGCATTTGAAACAATGGAAGACAAGAATAACTACAAAGTTAATGAGATTGAGTGGTTACTGGCAAGGTGCATTGATGCTCCTCAGAAATAAAAGGAATTTATATCTGATGCAAAGGGAAATAAACCATGGGGGAAAAAAAAAGAGGCCTACAGCTACCTAGCTCCTTTAGCCCTGTGGTGACACTGCAAGAAGCTGGCATTCCCAGCCCAGAAGAGGATCTTAGACACTGAATCTGCTGGCACCATAATCCTGGATTTACCAGCCTCCTGAATGGTAAGAAATAAATGTCTGTTGTTTACAAATCACCTAGTCTCTGGCATTTTGTTACAGCAGCTCAAATAGACTAAGACACATTACTTTTTCAGAAATTAGGTTTTATCAGGACTGACTGGTATTTTAGAGAGAAGGAGCAAATGAGTTACAGGGAAAGATGGAAAAAAAGAATCGGGGCAACACTGGAAATAAATTACCTGATTAGAAATTTTGCCTAGGGCCAGCTTTGAGTGTAGTAAATAAGTGGAATGCTTGAATCCACTCTTTAACCCAGGCCCTAAATTGGTCCTAGAATTCAATCTCCAGTATTCCTTCAAATCAGACACAAATCTGAAGGATACAGGTAAAGCATATACAAAATGGAATAATAAATACTATATCCCTACTTTAGGAAGCAAGCCGTTTTACATTTGAGTTATGTATGTACTATGCCATGTATTTATAAAGTGCTATAGCTATTAAAACTATTTTAATGTGATAAAACTGACATTTAGGGAGACCATTAACTATGTCCACTCTCAGCCCAAGCCCTGACCACTCACAGGAGCTCTTTCCTCGATTAATACATATAGAGCTAAGATTCGAATATGAGTGTGTCCAACTTCTCAGACCATGTTGCTTTTTTATATCTTACCTTCCTAAACTTAAAATTACTATATGCTTATTTATATAATAGTTCCCCAGGGCCTCATTTTTCCAATCTTAAATATTCTACTCTTATCATTATAGAGTATTAATATAAGTCATTAGGAAACCTTTATTTAGAATACTTAATCCAAGGCAAAAATTTAATAACAGGCAGTATTTCACTGGCTGAGTTTAAATGTCACTTTCAAAAAAGGACTACTTTCACTGGCACTAAGAGTGCATTTTACAACAAATACCATGACCAACTATTAATGTCTACTCTAGGCAAAAATATGAAATAGTTTAACTTTGTCTTTCAAGACCTCAGCCACATAAATTCTGTATCTTAAGAAGGATCTGAAAATCATTTGCATTCAGGATTAAGTACTTCAAAACAGACAAAGGGCTTTGCTTTTTATAGGCTTTAAAGCTTCAAAGTGCTGCCTGACTTCTCAGATCCTTCTATATGTTTACAGGTATTATGAAGCTTTAACAAGAGAAACATCTTCAGAAATTATTTGACACAAACACTTTTTTTTCTCCATATAGAATCTCAAGAATGCATTTTTGGAAATGCTGTCTCACAGGCTACCAGCGACGTTTTTCCCTGCAACTACAACTGGTGAATTCTCTTCTACATGTCCTTAATAAGTACAAATCATGAATGAAGGATCTAAAAGTAAAATTAAGAAAACAATTCTATTTATAGTAGCCTCAAAATAATAAAATACTTTAGAATAAATTTAACACAAGAAGTGCAAACTTATGCTGTAAAAACTACAAAACGTTGTTGAAATAAATTAAACAACGTCAAACAAATGGAGGTATCTCATGTTCATGAATTCGAAGATGTAATATTGTTAAGATGACAATAATCCCCAAATTGACCTATAGATTTAATGCAACTTTTAGAATACTAGCTGGCTTTTTTGTAGAAACCAACAAGCCGATTCTAAAATTTATGTGAAACTCAATAGCTAAAATGATCTTGAAACAAGCAAACAACAAAAAATGAAACAAAACAAAATGAAGTTGGAAGATTCCCAAATCCCAATTTCAAAACTTAATAAAAAGTAGCAGTAATCAAGACAATGTGGAACTGACATAAGGATAAACATACTGGTCAATGAAACAGAGCTCAGAGTCCAGAAATAAATCCTTGTAATACAGTCGACTGATTTTCAGCAAGGGTACCAAGATCATTCAATAAAGAATAGTCTCGTGAACAAATAGTGCTGGAACAGCTGGATAGCAACATGCAAAAGACTGAAGCTGGACCCTTACTTCACACCATATACAAAAATTAACAACAACAACAACAAAAGGATCAAAGACCTAAATGGAAGTATCAAAAGTATAAAACTCTTAGCGAAACATGTAGGGGTAAATCGCTATGACTTTGGATTTGTAATGAATTCTTAAATATAACACTAAAAGCATAGCATCAACACAAATATAGACAAATTGGACTTTATCAGAATTAACCACTTTGTGCTACAAAAGATGCTATCGAGATAGTGAAAAGACAAGCCACAGAACAGAAGAAAATATTTGCAAATCATATATCTAATAAGGGACTTATCTCCAGAATATATAGATTTCTTATAATTTCTGATAATAAAAATACAAATAACACAATTTACAAAAGGTGAAAGATCAGAATTGACATTTTTCCAAAGATAAACAAATGGCCAAAAAGCACATGAAAAAAAAAAGTTCAATATCATTAGTCATCAGGGAAATGCAAATCAAAATCACAATGAGAAAACCGCTCACACACAGTAAAACAGCTACAATCAAAAAGTCAGATAATAATAAGTGCTGAGAGAATGTGGAAGAATCAGAATCCTAATATTCTGTTGATAGGAACATAAAATGGTGCAGCCACTGTGGAAAACGGCCTGATAGTTCCTCGACATATAAACATAGAATTACCATTTGACTCAGCAATTCCATACCTACGTCTATACCCAGGAGAATTAAAAATGTAAGTTCACACAAAAGCTTGTTGTACATGTTCATAGCAGCATTATGCATAATAATAAAAAGGTTGAAACTACCAATATGTCCATCAACTGATGAATAAACAATATATCCATAGAATGGAATATTATTTGGCCATAAAAGGAATGAATATTAATACATAATACATGGATAACTTTACAAATATTATGCCAAGTGAAAGAAGTATCACAAAAGATCACATATTATATGATTCTATTTATACGAAATATCCAGAATGGGAAAATATATAGTAACAGAAAGTACATTAGAGAAAGGAGGGATAGTAGGACTGGTGGGTGATGGCTAAACAGTATTGGGGTTTTTTTTCTGAGGTGATAAAAAGTGTTCTAAGACTGATCATGGTGAAGGTTGCACAACTCTGTAAATATACCTTAAGTGAATTTTATGGTATATGAATTATATCTCAGTAAAGCTTTTCTAAAAAAAAAAAAAAAAATCTTTAGCGTATATTCCTAAAATGCCGTTAGTGGGATAATGCCTTCCATGAACTGTTTGCTTTTGGGCTACAAGGAGTTAAGGAGTCTGCATCGGAATATAATATTGTAGCAAGACTTTCTCAAAAAGGAAGTAGTACATTGATTATCCAAGCACAAACTTCTTTTCCCATAGATAGGCTCCTTTGAGTAGTAGTGACCTACAGTACCTCACACTTCAAACAGAATGATTTCTAGTATCTTTGGTGACAATGGCTCCTGAGGTGAAGTGAGGAGGACAAATGATTCTGTAAGAGGGGCTACTCCAAAGTTTCCTTACTAGCAGATGATCATGGGGGCCATGAAGGAGAGAAAAGAGCTTTTAGAAAAGTGCCAGAGTTGGGAGCCAGGGGTTTGGTAGGGAAGGAATCATTGGAAAAGAAAAAATAGGAACAGAAATATAATGAGAGAGGAAAAATTGAACAAGAGAACTAGAACTAAGACAAAAGCAATTACAATTTATTCAAATAGCTTCTTTAAGATGTATCTGGACAGCTGAAAGATGTGGGTGCCAAACTGCCACACCCACTGCCCTAGTTGGGATATAGAAAGACCTGCAGTCAAGGTCAGGAATCTATACAAGCACCCCAGACAATTCCAGTACAAGTATTCCTTGAACTCCATTTTGAAAGAGTGAACTAGAAGCGGCAGCAGAAAATAAATGCACATGGCAGTGTAGGAATAATTTCTGGGAGTTTGTGGACTCTCTGGTAGTCACGGAAGGATTCAAAATTAAAGCCCAGTCAGTTGTTCACAAGAAAAATCTATGCTTCACCATTTTGCACTATCAGCTTTTGACTTATTCTCCTTCTAATTAGAAATCGGGATTTAAACAAGTCCCTATTGTTAACTCAAGTATTAAAAACAGGATGAGCAATAAAGAACATTAGGGTATACAGGCATACCTTGGAGATACGGTGGGTTCAGTTCCAGACCACCGCAATAAGATAAATCGTAATCCTTTTGTTGGTGCAGGGTTGTGCCTTCAATTTGTAAAAAAACGCAACATCTGTGAAGCACAAGCAAAGCACAATAAAATGAGGTATGCTTGCAATAAAACTAAGTAAAAGTTATAGTTTAAATGATTTTCAGCTTTTCCCAATTTAGAGTTAGAGAGGTGTTCTTCAAGAATATATCACAATTAAAATAATTTCAATTAGGCTAAATATTATGTTAGAGAAGAGTTATGGGTTAGGGTTAAAATTTAAAGACAGCGACAAACTTAGGGAGGCTAGGCCTTAAATAACCAACCTACAAGTGTTTTTGAACACCAACCACATAGCTATCATTATATAGGCACTATGGAGAAGAAAAATTTAAAACATTGTCGTTGGTTCCAAGAATACTATAAATATGGAGAGAAAAAGCATTTAATAATAAATGAGAATCATTTATTCATTCAACAAACATTTACTGAATATCTACTAGGCTGAAGACTAATGAGTATAAAATATAGTTATTTTGTGTTTGTTTTATTATCCTTTATGCTTTTTTGTATGTTTGAATAGTTTATGATAAATAATTTTAAAGCAGTAATTGTTTAATTTTAGGGTTGGTTGGTAACTAACAACTGCGATTTTAGGTTTTGGAAAAGAACCATACCATTCAAGGCTCTGTTAAAATTAAAGCTAATTGAAAATTATGCCTTCAAATTGATCAAAATCCAAAAAAGTCTACTGACTTTGTTCTTTTAATTTACCTTTACCTGGATTTACCTTTCCTTTCAAGGGCTGAGACTCTGAACTTCCCCCAAGCCCTTTGCTACAAACTATTTCGTTCACGCTGGTACTTAATGACCATATTGCCTGGTGTTTGCATGACTTTTACACACAAGTATCTTGGTTTCTGAATTGAGCCAAGAGAAGGGACCCTATCCTCTGCTTCTTTGTATTCACATCATTTAGTAGCATGTCCTAACGATTGCTAATAATGATTTGTTCAAATATAAAATGTCCTTGTTATAAAAATTATATAATTGGACAGTGTAATACCTATGGGCTTGTCACATTATTTCAGTCTTTTACTGAACAGAGTTGTGTTTCTAAAACTGTGGGAGATGCCTTATTCAAAAGAAAAATACACTGTGAAATAATAGAATTACTCTGTTTTACTGAGAAAGATGATGGTAACAGTTTTTCCCGATAAAGGATGATTAGATTCATGGCCATTTAAGTCCATATTCTTGCCCAGAAGAAAAGTATTTGAATATGTTGATCAGTAAACCTCCCTGTGCAGTGTAGGGCTGTATAAATGCTAATCCCAGAGTAAAAATCTCTGCCCAATGGAAATTTAAAATTCAGAGCAAAGATAACAGGGGGGAAAAGTGACATTTAATTAAAGAGGATAAGAATTTTAATGCATTCAGTTTAACTTTTGTGTGTTTAGAAAGTACTATAAATTGTGGGTAGTATTTTTCCTTCAATGTTTATGTCTAAATGTAGCTGCATTTATATCTCAGCCTCTAGAAATTGTATCTGTTGTTTTTGGTCTGTCTTCCAAGCATATCTGGTAACTTGTACCTACCTTCTTTACTTTTACCCCATCAGATGCCTACTTCCATCTTCAAGTCCTTCCCAACCTCATCAGACCAATAGCTCCTTATTTCAACGTCTTCTTTTAACCTTGACTTCCCTTTCTCCCTTTTTTCCCTCTATTGAAACCAAAACTTCATCCCTGACTCCCACTTTCCACCAGCTCCACTCTGTCCCCAGGGCTGCTGAGCGCTGTTGAAGAAAATTGCAAAAATCTCCTTCTACTCAAAGACCCTCAGCATCAGCATCACCTGGGGGCTCGTGGGAAGTTCAGAGTCTCAGCCCTGCCCCAGGCTCAGTGAATTAGAATCTGTATTTTAACAAGAATCCCCGGTGATTCCTATACACATTAAAATTGGCAGGCATCAACACAAAACACTGATGTTGCTATAAGAATCATGGTCCCTAATCTCAAGTAGCTTCAGCCACCTCTGGACACCCTAGGCAGAATGTCATCCTATTCTCCAGAGCTCTGATTTCAAACTTGATACAGTAGTCCCCACTTATCTGTGGGGGACATGTTCCGAGACCCCCAATGGATGCCCGAAACCTCAGATAGTACCAAACCCTATATACACTAAGTTTTTTCCTATACATACATATGTATGATAAAGTTTAAGTTATACATTAGTCACAGTAAGAGAGAAACAACAACAAGAACATAGAATAATAACAATATACTGTAATAAAAGTTATGTGGATGTGGTCTCTCCCCTCTCTCAAAACATCTTATTGTACTATACTCACCTTTTCACTTAAAGGAAGCACTTTGTAGCTTCTCTTTGGTGTATCCAAATTGCCAGCATCATTATTCTTGAGCTTCGGAGTGAATATTAATTAAAATAGGGGTAACTTGAATATAAGCACTGTGATACCCCAATAGTGGATCCGATATAAAGCTAGCTCCTAGGAGACTAACCGGCAGGGAATGTATACAGCGTGGAGAAGCTAATCAAAATGATGATTCACCTCTCGCGAGAAACAGCGTGAGATTTCATCATGCTGCTCAGACATGCGCTAAATTTATAAATTGTTTATTTCTGAAATTTTTCCATTTAATATTTTCAGAGCCCAGTTGACTGCAAGTAACTGAAACCAGGGAAAGTGAAACCACGGATAAGGGAAGACTACCGTACTCTCTTTGGAAATCCACCCATTACTTTTCCCCTCTTACCAGCAGATAACATTGCCTCTTCCTTTATTGAAAAAAAAGAAAAAGAAAGCCTCAGGCAGGAAGCCCTTCATTGCTGTCCCCACAGTCCAAAAAGTCCCATCGCAATTTTGCTTACCTCTGTGTCTATTCTTTCCCCTTTTCCTCAACAATAGATTGTAGTCAGATCTTCATTTGTATCCCCAGATCCATCTTTTCCCTCCGCCTCCTGGATTTAACTCCGTCAACAGACAAATTTAATCTGCTATCTTTATTTAAACATTCTTCTATTACTGCCCTGAATAAATCCATTCTTTCATCGCCAGCTTCTGCCCTCACCATCTCATCTCTGATTCGGTCCCCAGCTCACTGCAGTCTGCCTTCTCCCTTCACCATTCCAGGGACCTGCACTAAGGACCCAATCTCACTCTGCAGCATTTGCCACTGTTTGTCACTTTCTTTGTAGTTGGTTTTGCCTTCAGATACCTCTCACTCCCTTTCCTTCTCGCTACTTCTTCAGAGTATCTTTGATAGATCCATTTTCCTTTACCTGTATCTCAATATTGGTGTTCTCCAGGGTGTATCTTGACATTTCTCTTTTCTCATTTCTCACTGCCTGATTTCATCCACTCTCATGCTGTACCTATGCTGACAATTCTCAGTCTATAGCCCAGGCCTCTCTGATGAATCTGTATTATTCAGTTGCTTGCGCGACCTACTTAAATGTAACTGAGACAACTCTAATTCAGCATGTCCCAAAATGATTTCATTTGTTCATCAGTAATTGCTTATGGAGCATTTGCCATGAGCCAATTCTAGGTGCTTAATAATAATTCAGCATATCCTCTCTCTCTCCTATATCTGAAGTTTATATGGTGTGTGTGTGGGGGGCGGGGGAGGGGGCAGGCATATAGACCATAAATAAACCAATAGACATTGGTTGGCGGTAAGAGTATGAAAAAAATAAAGGTAGGTAAGGAACAGAAATGATGCTAGAGTAAAGAGAGCAGAAGGTGTGTTCTTTGATTTGTGGTGGTCAGGAAAGGCCCCCTGATAAGCTGGCATTTGAGTAGAACCCTGGAGAGAGTGAGGCAATGAGCTATGCCTAGGTGGGGTTCGGGGGGATGGGATTCTAGAATGAGGGAAAAAATGCAAAAGCTCAGAGGCGGAAGTGAGTTGGTGCGTCCCAGAAATGGTCAGGCTCCAGCAACAGGATGAAAGGGAAGGAGGCAGGTTAGTCTATAGAAGCAGCAGTGGCCAAATGGTACGGGGTCCAGTAGACTGTGGGAAACTTCACTTTTATATTAGTGAAGTGGGAGCCACTTGAGTTTTGAGCAAGAGAATGACATGTGCTAACGAGGTTTATATCCAGACTCCACCCTCCCCAGCCTATTCTTCCCTGTGTTCTCCATCTCAGTGAAAGGCCCTTCCATCGTCTTGACTCCTATACTTCCCGTTCTCTTTCTTAAGGTTCATAGACCCCCTGCAATTAAATACTCTGGTTTAAAATATATCATTAGTCTCTAAGGGATCCTGGTGGCTAATAACTCACAGTCTAATGCCATAACCATTGTTTTAAAATTAATTTTCCAAATCCAGCAAGTAATAAAAGTATTTCAAATCTAACTACTGTTTCAAAAAAAGAAAATATAGAGTCAACATAACAGAGATCTTAAAGTAAGAGAGTTGGTCTTCCTGGATCGTGAAAACATATTTATCACAAAGCAGTGAATATCCTGAGTGTTCTATTAGAGAACTGAGGACTTTGAAATGAAGTACAAAAATCTTCATTTAATGGAAGAGGAGATGGAAGCTGGAAAAATGAAGTGACCTATTTCAGATCACAGAGCTCATAGGAACGTAAACTATCTCCTGGCTCCTTGTTTTTCCACTTTTAACATATCCCTGTAAAAAAAGCCAAACCTCAACAGGCACACCTTTATTTTCTGACATTCTTTGTTAAAGAAGTAAAAAACCAAATCATCATGGTGTTCTTTTTAGTGACAATGGCAAGACACGTTCATTGCAAAAGCAAGGTCGAGGCTTGCTCCAAGGCCCTTGGAACTGTACTCAGAAAAGTACGTAAGTATATGCAATTGTGGTAGTCAAGTCACAACATGGAACCTGCTCCACAACTTGAAACAGTCTCATACAACTCAGCCCTTCAGGCAAGATTTAATCATACCTGATCTTATAGTTCTTTCCCGGCTGACATTTATGATTTTTCCCTGCTCAATATGACATTTATGTTACATCAGTCCCAAAGGATATCAAGTCTTTTTTGTGGCCCCCTTTTCAAAAGATATACATTCAGGAT
The DNA here is from genome assembly GCF_000151845.1 of Pteropus vampyrus. Classification (NCBI taxonomy): domain Eukaryota; kingdom Metazoa; phylum Chordata; class Mammalia; order Chiroptera; family Pteropodidae; genus Pteropus; species Pteropus vampyrus. The sequence continues at coordinate 11,573,444 of NW_011888782.1, forward strand.
AATGCTTTAAATACAAATTACATGGTAGGAGGAGGGATGGGCAGTGTGTAGACATTTAGAAGGAAAGTGTATATCCCAGGGAGACTGGTTATTCAAGAAATGTTAAAATAGCCCAGTACATATAAGGAAAACACACCAAGGCCATATTTATCTAAATAATTCTCCTTTTCCCAGGCCCATATCTGGCATCATTAATGATGCCTAATAAATGAATGAACATGTCCCATCCTGAAACCTTGAAATTCTGCACACAATGACTTAGATTATAATGTTTCTGATTAAAGCATGAGACAATGTCGGCCTTTCAATATACTAGGCTTTAATTAGCTTTGGATGAGAGGAAGAAACAAAGGACTCCAGGTTCTTGGCTTTTGATTTCTTGGCTTTTTTTCCCTCTCCCACTGTCATAGGGTCTTAACAATAGAGAGAGATGTGGATTTGAGCAAGTAGATGAATTCCATCTAGGGCATTTAAGTGACTGTCTCCACTATGTTAGGCTATGGGTCTGGAACTCAGGACAGAGGCTTGAGCTGCAGATAACAGTTTGCAACATGCCCTCACAGGTTTACTAGTTGAAGTAGTGAAGGTCGATACTCTGGCTCAGGAAAAACATGCAAAGTGGGAAGAGGCTGTAAGGCAATGAGTTTCACCAGCAGCCTGACAAATCTCAGGTATGCAAGGAAGAGGAGACAGATGAGGGATGGGGGTTGGCAGAGTGAGTGAGGCAGAAGATGAAATGATTCAACCCAGAGGTCTAGGCTAAGAGAAGAAGAAAGCAAAGTCATGGGCAGGCTGAGAGGCTTGGAGAAAAAGAGGTGAAATTAGTTGTAGCTATAACACTTATTAGTTGTGTAAGCTTGAACCTGTCACTTAACATCTCTCTCAAAATTTGCCTGTCCCATGCTCAACTGTGCCAAGGTTCTAGCCTCTGCTATTTCAGATAACAAATAAGCTATAAGACTGACATGTTAAGAGGATTCCTCAAAATACAGTGCCTTATCCCAAACAAGTAACTCTCTCTGAGGGTGGAAAGCCAGGCCATTTGAAAAGAATGGGAGAAGGGAAGAGGCAAGAAAATATTCCAGGATATAGGTAATCTTTCTATCTTTCTGTTGACAAAGAAAGTTATACACAAGTAAGTCCAATCTCGGCGGGCTCCCTTATACCCACTAACAGTGCACGGTTCCTTTTATAAAATGTCTTGCACAAAACCTAGGAATTGCAAGATATACATTTCTGGCAGCAGCAATAAGCAGAGAGGCCCCCTACTCCCATAAACTCCACATTCTTCTTCCAGCTGCATGCCAGACCAACAATAACCAAACTATACTACTCCCTCAGGACAAGCAGGAATGTGAAAATAGAACAGAACTGAAATCTATTAAGATTCATATCCATAGGAGTTTTTATGAGGCTAACAAAGGACGTTAGCCTTTCTTAGCAGAAACTAAGACCAAATGTAGCACCATCCCCCATCTTTAAATTGCTGAGCGGTTGAATCAAAGTGCTTGAGTTAATTAGAATTTTCTTTTTGGGGAAGAGAACACAGTTCCACAAAGCTATTAGGTTTTTGGATATTGGGAGAGAAACTTAATAATATATTATGCTTTAGATAAAAGTAATAAAACCCATTCATGGTCTGAATCCTGAAAACCTCAAAACCCCAATTTATTTAGTTATAGACTCTGTTCTTAAAATGCTGTGAACATTGCAAAAGGAGAAAAAAAAGTAAAGCCATACTTCCTGCTCTTAAAAACTATCTACCCTAGACATTTGTCTGTATGTTGTTTCAACTTGTGCTAGAACTCTCCAGAATTAGAATGCAAAGTTTTTCATGGTTTTTCAAACTTCTGAAATACTTTAAAAGCTTTTTGAAAGAGAATGATAATCACAGAATGTTCCTGCATTTTAGAATAAGATACGTTAACTTTTGGTGCTTTGAGAGGTACCTGACCAACAGTTTGTCAGTGACCAACTATTATGTAGTTAATAACCAAATTACCCACACTTGAGCAATGCAGGCCTTCTAGAATTCCCAGCAGCACTCTGCGTTGATGTAACAAGAAATCTCTGGTTCTGAGACCTTCCAGGATGCGTGTGAACTGGTAGGGAAGTGCCATGGTCTGGATATCAGTCCCCCCCGACCCCCCACCCCACCCCTGCCTCCTCTGCTCCAATTCATATATTGAAATCCTAATGTCAGATGTGATGATTTTAGGAGGTGAGGCCTTTGGGAGGATCCACCCTCATGATGGGGATTAGTGCTCTTCTAAAAGAGGCTCCAGAGGAATCCCTAGCTCTTCTACCTTGTGAGGATACAACAGAGAAGTCTTGAACCTAGAAAAGGGTCCTTATCTGGGCATGCTGGCATTGACTTCCAGCCTCCCAAACTATGAGCAATAATTTTCCGTTGTTTCTAAGCTATCCAGCCTGTGGTATTTTGTTACAGGGAAGGGAGCCTTGTTTGTCTCAAACAGAGAGGGAAGTTAAAATTATGGAGTGGAAGACCTAGATTGTATGTGATGGTAAGAAGAGAAGGTGGCTGTGGGACATATATTTATTTCCACATCCCCAATATTAGCATAGACTCAGCAGATGTTTTCAAAAATTAAATGAATTAATTCTAGTTCCCATTTTGCTGTTAACTTATTGTGTGACTTCAGGCAAGTGATTTTGGTTGAGTCTGTTTTCCCATCTGTAAAGTGGGACGACCTCTGAGACAACGTATATGAACAAATTTATGAACTCTAAAGCTCTATGAACATGAAAGTTTGTCCCTTTTGCTTCTTCTCGAATACCAGCAGTTTAAACTTTCAGTGTCAAAAATACTGCACATATTCTCAGTGGTTTTCTTCTAGTCAAAAGCTTCTTAAGCTTGTAAAACTACATATTCTTCCCCATAGGCTTATGCTAATTTAATTATACAATTTTAAAATATTGGTCTCAAATATCTGGTTTTTGGAATTGAGCCTTATTATTATTATTATTATTATTATTATTATTATTATTATTTTTAATCGTGTTTGCCTGAGTTTTAAATAATATGGGATTTCCAGGCTGGTCCACAAAAACTCATTTTTATGCATAGCATAGTAACCTATATTTCCACTGTTAATTCCAAGTTTTGAAAACAACTGTAGCCACATCTGCTACTGCTAATCTATTACTGTTATTAATCGAATACTTACTATGTCACAAGCCCTATGCTTTGTATTTAATATATATTCTCTTTAAGCTACCTAACAACTCAGTAGAAAAGATATTATTTCTTTTCCACACATGTAAAAATAGATTCTGAAAGGTTTAGGGACTTCATCCAGTTAAGAAATAATAGAACTAAGATTTGACCAGGTCTGGCTTATTTAAAAGTTTTGGGTCTTTCCACTAACTTACCTCAAAACAGACTTATGGAGCAAAAGTAGAGCCTGTATTTATAAATAACAGAACTATTGATTCATTTAAAGAAAGAAAAAGAATACCTCGTAATGTATAACTTTTCCAAAAATCTCTGCCAAATATGCCTCAAATTACTGCCTTAATGTTTTTCATTGTTTGGTACAAATGGAATCAAATCAATCATATACACTTTTTTTTGACATTTTCTAGTTCAAATAGCAAAACAACCTTGATCATACTAAAATAAACTAGAAAAAGCTTCTGAAGAAGACAATGCTCCCCGTGTAAAAATAATCCTTAAAAGATTTTTAAAATAATGCCCACTATGAGGCAAAGAAATCCCTGCATCTTTCATATATTAAATCATATATCCCTGCCGATTTCCAGTTCAACAGGAAATAACTTTTTTAGAGGTCACTGTTGAGTCTTTTCAGATTCTGCTACGGGTGTCCGGGTGTTGTACTTAAGAATGAGTAACTTTAGTAGCATCACACTGGCTAGATTGTTGAGAAATGTAGAACTTGGCTCCGCGCTCTCGCGCTCGAAGCCCTTTGAACATATAATTGCTCTTTAAAGTTCCAATCTACACAATAGCAATTTACAGTAGCGACATCGTTCAGCACATTGAGAGAAATGTTAAACTTAGCTTATTGGCAAGAATAGTTTACCACAGCTTAAAAGAGCTATACACGTTTTAAATAACTTTGAAACATAAGCTAACTTCCCACATTTCCTCCCAGTCTGCTTGGAACATGGGCAACTTGACACTCAGGCTACAATTAGAAAGTTTAGAGAGTGCAATCAGAAGAGCATAAAGAGCTTCTGACTGCGAACCAAAGAAATATGCATATTACAGCCAATTATTCAGGAGTTAATTATCCAGCATCATCCAATATTAGCCAGAATAGATCTGGCTGATCTACATCATTTTTCTCTTTTGCAGTCACTGATCAGCAAGTTATACATCTTCAGAAGTGCTTATCAAAATTAAGCTGAGAGAAAGAGAAAACTCTCCTATCAGCTAATATTTAGAGTTCTAAAACCTAGCTCTGGTAAAGAATAGCAATGGTTATGAACTGGGATAATTGAGGGGAGACAATATACCAGCATCACTCTATGAATTGTTTTAACCAACTCACAGGTTTTGTTCAATTTGTGTACTTTGATGATATGTGTCATTTTGAGTTGGGCTATGCAATTTATCTAAATTTCTTATTAAAACTTGCTTAAAGTTAAAGTATCGCAACTTTGCAAATCCTACATGGGGGAAATGGGGAAGAAGAGAAAGCATTTAACATTTAATGTAAAACTCTTTAATATATAATGATTAAACTCTACAAGCTCAATGTATTCAACTGATTTACAAACATTTATGCAGGAGCCAAAAACCCTAACATTACAATCCTGTTTAGTGATGGTCTTGCTCATGAGCAGCTCACAGACAGATGATTGACAGGTTGGATGGGTCTAAAAATAAAAGAATGGGAAGAAGGGCTGAGCATACACAGGGATGTAGAAAATAATGAGGCTGATTTGCAAGTGAGGATTATGGAAATCAGTTTCTTCACCTTAAAGACACACTTTATGAATGATTCAAATTTTAATGAAGCACAAGTTAGATTGTGACTCCAAATAATTTCACAAGATAGAAGTGTATTTAAAGCTTTAATCTCCTTAGTTTATTCCACTGCCAACAATCATTTTCCAATGTCACAGTGCATTTAATAATTGTAAATAAAAATAGCCTGTAAGAAGTACAGTAACAACTTCAAGCTTACTGGATCACATGTTCAAGCTAAAACCAAACCAAAACCTCACATTTTGGAAACCAATCAGTGAGTTAGTTCATCAGGTATTCAACATTTCTTAACAACTTACTATGAGCCAGGAATTAAACTCATGAGGAATCAAGGGCAAGTTTGAACTGGGTATTGATCTGGCGAAATGAATGTTTTAGAAAGATCTCATATCACGCTAGCAGCGGTATGTAGACTATCTTAGAAGAGGCAGATACCAGAGGCACAGAAACCAGTTAAGAAGGGTGAGGGCTAGGATCATGTTGTGAGATTAGAAAGGAATGGGTAGAAGATAGAAAGATTTTAAAGAAACAGTCAACAAGAAGCACTTGATAAAGTTTCATCATATAAGGTAGCATTATTAATAAAAATAGAAAAGGTAGGAGAGGGAATCAATCAATTAAAGATGAGGAGTTCAATTTTGGCTTGGTGTTGAATACCTTAAATTTACAATGATGGTGGCTCATCTAAATGGTTAGGGATCAATTTAACTATAAGAATCCAAAATATGTGGAATTTCTTCCAATTGGTTCCTCCTCAATTTATTCACTGATTAGTTCGGAAAGAAGCACTCTTATAATACACATTTACTTTCTGTTAATAATAGGTATAACATCTATTGCAGAAAGCTGAGATTTAACCGTACCTTTGAAATCTTACTTTCTTCTACAATGAACATTGTTTACATCTTATCAATATACAATCAATGGGTTCAATCTTTGCCCATGTTGGCAACTTGTCAGGAAATTGGGGCTACACCTATCTTGCATAACGTTGGGTTAATCACATTATCTTTAAAACAGCTCTCTGAGACCAGTGGATTTGGCTTAATGTGGATCTCTGAATTGTGGAAATCGAAACCCCCACATCTATGCTAAACAGGCAGTATCCAGGACCGAAAGGCCTGCGCTTATCCATTAGGCTCTATTTTAATCTCGTTTTCTCTTCAAAATTGCTGTCATCCTGCAATGCCAAACATATTTTCCATAGATTACACAAGTCTTTTCCAGTTCTTATGATATTTACTTAATCTTTATGTTACATGGGGAGAATCAATAAAATTGTTTTGTCTTTAACACATAATACGTAGGAAATAAGAAGACTAGGAAATGGTATATTTGATGTTCTATATGTTTAGACTAGTAAATAAATTTGAAATTTAAATTTAAAGAACATCTCTGTAACAATTATGTATGTACCACAAAACTTGGCTGATTTAATTTGTTAGACAAAACCAAAAATGTCTTTTTAAAGTCTTTGCTTAAATATTTTCTCACCCAAAAGTATTAGTCCTATGCTGAGGAGTCAAATAGCTCCTTGAAGGCTGGCTGGTATTCTCAGTTCCCACTAT
>NW_011888782.1:11580036-11586334 GCF_000151845.1 Pteropus vampyrus
AAAACCCTAACATTACAATCCTGTTTAGTGATGGTCTTGCTCATGAGCAGCTCACAGACAGATGATTGACAGGTTGGATGGGTCTAAAAATAAAAGAATGGGAAGAAGGGCTGAGCATACACAGGGATGTAGAAAATAATGAGGCTGATTTGCAAGTGAGGATTATGGAAATCAGTTTCTTCACCTTAAAGACACACTTTATGAATGATTCAAATTTTAATGAAGCACAAGTTAGATTGTGACTCCAAATAATTTCACAAGATAGAAGTGTATTTAAAGCTTTAATCTCCTTAGTTTATTCCACTGCCAACAATCATTTTCCAATGTCACAGTGCATTTAATAATTGTAAATAAAAATAGCCTGTAAGAAGTACAGTAACAACTTCAAGCTTACTGGATCACATGTTCAAGCTAAAACCAAACCAAAACCTCACATTTTGGAAACCAATCAGTGAGTTAGTTCATCAGGTATTCAACATTTCTTAACAACTTACTATGAGCCAGGAATTAAACTCATGAGGAATCAAGGGCAAGTTTGAACTGGGTATTGATCTGGCGAAATGAATGTTTTAGAAAGATCTCATATCACGCTAGCAGCGGTATGTAGACTATCTTAGAAGAGGCAGATACCAGAGGCACAGAAACCAGTTAAGAAGGGTGAGGGCTAGGATCATGTTGTGAGATTAGAAAGGAATGGGTAGAAGATAGAAAGATTTTAAAGAAACAGTCAACAAGAAGCACTTGATAAAGTTTCATCATATAAGGTAGCATTATTAATAAAAATAGAAAAGGTAGGAGAGGGAATCAATCAATTAAAGATGAGGAGTTCAATTTTGGCTTGGTGTTGAATACCTTAAATTTACAATGATGGTGGCTCATCTAAATGGTTAGGGATCAATTTAACTATAAGAATCCAAAATATGTGGAATTTCTTCCAATTGGTTCCTCCTCAATTTATTCACTGATTAGTTCGGAAAGAAGCACTCTTATAATACACATTTACTTTCTGTTAATAATAGGTATAACATCTATTGCAGAAAGCTGAGATTTAACCGTACCTTTGAAATCTTACTTTCTTCTACAATGAACATTGTTTACATCTTATCAATATACAATCAATGGGTTCAATCTTTGCCCATGTTGGCAACTTGTCAGGAAATTGGGGCTACACCTATCTTGCATAACGTTGGGTTAATCACATTATCTTTAAAACAGCTCTCTGAGACCAGTGGATTTGGCTTAATGTGGATCTCTGAATTGTGGAAATCGAAACCCCCACATCTATGCTAAACAGGCAGTATCCAGGACCGAAAGGCCTGCGCTTATCCATTAGGCTCTATTTTAATCTCGTTTTCTCTTCAAAATTGCTGTCATCCTGCAATGCCAAACATATTTTCCATAGATTACACAAGTCTTTTCCAGTTCTTATGATATTTACTTAATCTTTATGTTACATGGGGAGAATCAATAAAATTGTTTTGTCTTTAACACATAATACGTAGGAAATAAGAAGACTAGGAAATGGTATATTTGATGTTCTATATGTTTAGACTAGTAAATAAATTTGAAATTTAAATTTAAAGAACATCTCTGTAACAATTATGTATGTACCACAAAACTTGGCTGATTTAATTTGTTAGACAAAACCAAAAATGTCTTTTTAAAGTCTTTGCTTAAATATTTTCTCACCCAAAAGTATTAGTCCTATGCTGAGGAGTCAAATAGCTCCTTGAAGGCTGGCTGGTATTCTCAGTTCCCACTATAGTACTTGGCATACAGAAAGTATCCAGCAATGACAGAAGGAGGACAGGAGGAATTAAGTGATAGTCACAATGAATTGTGACATTACTATGATGTTTCTAAACAAAGTATGGAAAACTAGACTGAATCTATATTGTATTAGGACATGTTATGGGTATTTTCATCTAAAAAAATTTGCTAAAAGCTGTCTTTTCTTATCATTTACCTCTTTGTCTTTAAAATAAAAAATTGGCAAAAGCTAAAACAACAAGCTAATTAAACCACTAAAAACCCAATAAGAAATTGGTTTGCTTCAAATTATAATGAATCTGTATAGTTGGTTATTATACAATCATAAAAAATAACGAAAAGCACATTATAATCCACAAACACATTTAAATTACAAAACATTATACATAGTGTAATTCTATTTTTTTAAAAAATAGATATAAAAACTTTAAAATATATATCTTTATTTATATAAAGATAAAGACCAGAATCTAAACAGTGGTTATCTCTGAGCAATGGGGTTACAGGTGATTTGTAATTTTTGCTTATCTGTATTTTAATTTTTCTGTAGTCAACATATATTATAATAAAAAGTTATAAGAAAAAAATCCAACATTTTAATTGCTTTCAAGTTAATTAAATATTATTGCATGCTCAATTTTCTTCAATGTCTTTGATTTTTGAAGAACTGCAAATTTACAAAAAGTTGTTAAAGGTGAAGCAAAATTATGCATGAGTAGAAAGGTATCTAAGTAGGAGTGGCCAAGGCCAAAATTCTAGAAGGCGTGATTTGGCCAGTGTGGCCCTCTGGGGAGAGGGAGCAATCATAATGACCACTACCATGCATTGAGTCCTATTATATCCAAGAGTCGTGCTAATGCTTTATAATATTTCTAATTCTCATTACATTCTTGAAAAGTTAGAATTATTATCCCTGTATATGGTACAATAACACAGACTTAGAAGGAACTTGCTTAAAGCTCTACAACTGTTTAATAAAGTGGCTGCACTAGAGCTGACGCCAAAGCAAGTAAGCAAATTTGGTCCCAGCAGAGATGGAGAGATGCTGATAAACACTGAGTTTCACTCTTGATGTTTGGTTCAACACCATTAGGCCAGGAGCTGATCTTTCTAGAAGTGGGGCCACAATTAATATCACTAACACAACAGATGAAAAAGCAAAGTATTTTGTATGGAGAAAAGGTACATTAGGTTTATCCTGAGGACACATAGATGTGTGGGCAACCAGTGTGACAGAAAAGGGGATGCTTACAGCTACCTCAAGGAATTGTGCAAAATCCACAGCCTAAATTATTCAGTACAGCAAGAGATAGTAATGGATGGCACTGTGTTCCCCTTGTAACCATCATCTGTCAGGTAGAGGTGAGTGTAGACAATAGAGCCACATGCGATTGCCAGTCATTTCATTCAAAGGGTGGGCACTCAGCTAGGTTTATTAGCCAAGCAAGCCATTACTGGTTTAGTAGCCTAATTTTGCATCTTGGCAAAATAATATTCAAACGTCTTTTTCTTTGGAATGTATCACTATCTAAATATGTGCCTTGCTTAAAATATATCTCCTTCTCTACAATATAAATTCCATGAGGCCAAAGAGTGTTGTCTGTTTTATTCATTGCCATATTCCTCATACCTGAAACAATTCCTAACACAGATTAGGCTGTCAATAATATTTATTAAATGACTGAATCAACTATGCCATGAACATCAAGAGGTTCATACACAGTAGTTAACAAAAAGGTTGCCATCATGGAGACTGGGTTGTATTTGAGAATGGCAATGGGATAGCTGCATGGAAACTGACCGTGTGTAGCTGGAGACATGAAACAGATACTCAGGCATCTCTGAGCTATCAGCATAATGTCCAACTGTGGGAGTCATCTCTGTCTGGGTTTGTGAGTGAGACTATGAGATATGTTCAGTTCTATAAGATAAATAGTGAAATTAAAAAGAAAAATCAAAATGGAGCTTTGGTAAAGTCCCTCTTTGGTAAAAAAAACTGAAAAAAGGAAAAAAAACCAACAAAAAAAAAAAAAATTTTAAGATGTGGTGTATGCCACTAGCTGTCCAAGTGTCCCAGTGATTATTTCAACCATAGATTTTAATTTGGATAATATTAATATCATTTTTAATAGATGAGCATTTACCTAACTGATTAGGGTAAAAGAAAGCCAGTTTGGATTATGCTGATAGATCCAATCAGAAAAGAAACCAGAATGTGGGTTGAGAGAGAGCAAGTCCCAGTGACAAAGGCAGAATGAAAAGGTATTCATTTATCTGAGATGGCTCCCTAAAGAGAAAGATAAAGAAGAGTTGAGAAGCAGATCTTTAATGACATTTCACAAGTTTATACATGAATCCACAACACAATGGAAGCAAAACTTTTGGAATGTGTCCCAGGCAAAACTGCCAAATATACCCCCAAAGAGTAGCAGTTCCCTGGTGAGGCAGTGAACTCACTTTCAGTTCCTTTTATTCTATAGTTTATCTGTGTATCCTTTGTTGTCTCTTACTATATCCCTTCTGGGTTCTGTGCTAAGTGTAGGAGGGGCAACGAAAAAGAATGGAACATAGTTCCTGGCATTCAGGGACTTGCCATCTTGTGTCATCAGCAGAGAAGAGGTAAAACACAAACTGCAATGAGTTCAAAGTGAAATAGGACGTAAAGAATGGGTCCCGTTAATCTAAAACACATCATTTTTCTTTCTTCCCCTCTCCCTCTGCAGGTAACCCTGGTCTACTCTAAGAGTTGAGAGAAGAGAACCTGAAAAAAATTATATTTCTTTTCCATTAAATTAAAGAAAAAACAGCGAGCACATAATGATGCAAGGGAAACAGCAAAACAGAACCACCCTACGTTAGTCAAATCTTGGTAAAAAGATGCGAATGAGACAGGTTAGCAATAGTAGAGGCTTCCAAATATTAGGCACTGGGCAAGGAATTGTTAAGTTGTTGAGTGACCTTGGGCCAATGTCTTAACCTCTCTGAACCTCAGGGTGCTCAACATAGAAATGAGAGCATTAGGTTAGAACAGCAGTTCTCAAATGTTTGTCCATTTAAGAATCAGAGACTTGTTCATAAATGAAATTCCCTGCCCTCAACCTAAGAATTTTGACTTAAAATCTCCTGCATGAAGCCCTGGAATCTGCATTTTAAATGTCCCCTCAGATGGTGTAATACAGTCCTTACTCTGGGAACACTGCCTGAAAAATTCTATGCTCTGAGGGATTACCATTACAAGGGAGAAATAGCAGAAATAGTAAATACGCTTGTTATTTTTCTTTCTATGTATTCCCATTGTAATACATTCACAAATAGTTTAAAGTGGAATTATTTCATAAATAGAAGTATAATTTAATCTGTATGCAATTCCTTCTGCAGTGAGTGAAATCAAAATTATACATATATATTTTTTTATCAGAAAATAAGGCTTAAACACAACGCTGCATTCAAACTAAGAAAAATAATTAACTCATACTCTCAAAGCAAAGTGAAGTTTCCAAAAATATCATGATTTATGATGTGGAGAGTAAAGTTCGAGAAATCAAAAGTAGAATATTTCTATTCTCCCACTGAACGTTTTGGGAGTAGCGATTATTTAATATGCACCCATATTTGTTAGCAGGCATTCGGCACAGCTCCTGCATGCATCCAGGGACTTGCATCAAAAACTCTACAGAGGAGAAGGAGGGCAGTGGGTAAAGCACTCCAGCCCTTGGCGGGCAGTTCAGGCAGAAGAGAAACCCTCTGATGCCTCAGTGGACACACACATTTCCATACACCTGGATAAGAAAAAAATGGTACTTAGGTTTGCACTGTATCTTTTTGGGTAACTCCCGTGCTCCTCTGGCATTTTCAGGCTAATAGTATTTTATGAATAAAAATACCATATTTTTCCTTGGTGGCAAAGATGCGTGACTTGATTGCATGACCATTTAGTACTAACACTCTTTATCCTGTGAGATAATTTGAATCCAATTGACTTACAGCACACTCATTTTTTTTCCACCATGAATTTTTGAAATTCGATTACCTCGTAATTCATTTTACAAAGTTCTCCCACCATCATTCTCCCGTAGCATTTAATCTGTTTCAAATTTAAGTTTACAAGCAGCACCAAAGCTTTGATGGTCCCTTATTTATTAAGTGAAGATCAAAGGCTCTTTGCTTTTTTTAGTCTTTTACATCTGCAAGGGATGACATAACATTTCAGATGACAGTCATTCTTTCCACCAAAGAATTCGGCATGAGAATGCCTTCATTTTCAAGCATTTATGTCTAAGCTGAAACTTCTCCAAAGTATAAGCATGCTGCCATTACACATGGAATTTTATTCAGTATTCTATTTCAAGAACACCAGGAATTTAACACACCACTCTTTACTGCCACCAGATACTGCTTTGCCACTTTTCTTTGCACGAAGCCCTTTTCCTAGTAAGGCTGGCAACAGTTGTTATATTCCCAAATAGATCTTGTAGAGAAGGTGGCTTTTTGTTTTGTTATTTCTGTCTGACAAATAATCATCAACATA
>NW_011888782.1:11587965-11607045 GCF_000151845.1 Pteropus vampyrus
ATGACATAAACCCTAAATTCCTGATTATAGATGCCTCTGAGGAAAGAAGAAAGGGGAATGAGACTGAAAGAGGGTCCACAGGGGACTTCAACTTCATAAGTGCTATTTTGATTTTCCTTAGGAAATAAAGCAAATAAAACAAAATATTAATATATTTCACTTGAGTGGATAGTACACTGGTTTTTGTTTTATCATTCTTTGTACTCTTTTTGTTTTTTAATTTTTAAAATATAGTAACAATATGTGAAATCTGGGAAAAAATAACTGCAGATAATAATGATAATCTTTTTAAACTGTGAGAATGCTGTGGAGGGGACTAGCCACTGTGCAGGTCTAGTGTCACAAAATGCAATGGTGATATTTACGAAGCATTCTGAGAAGTATTCAACACAAGGATTCAAAGACTATAAAAAAGAACTGAATATATCTCCCTCAGAGAAAATTGAAAGTAGTCGGGGAAACTTAAAATTTATAGACTAAAGATTTAAAAATTAAGTCCCCTATATTTTATAATTGATAATGAAAATAATTCCTACAATCTTAAGTTACAGATGGATTCTAAGTTCCTGAAAATTCAACTTCCTCCCACCATGCTATTCAACATATCAAATTATCTTGCTTTAAGCAACTTGTAATATAAAGCAATTACTTTAAACTTGACTGAAATATACACAAATAAAATAGTACATTCCTTTAGGGCAGTCAAAAACTTCAACAGGTACAGCAGAATAACTTTTAGGAGTAAAGTAACTATAGGTAAAAATAAATAAGTGGATAAATAAAACCATGCAACCCATTTAGTCTATCTGATTTTTCAATCATGCTAGACATGACAACAGAGGAATAGTTCTTTAAGAATAGTAATACAAGTATTACAGTAAATGGTGACTGACACTAGGCTTCAGCATTGGTGGGGACAGGAGGTGTGGGGTTTATGGTTCCCATAATTCCCATAAGAGGGAATACAGGTCCTGTCTAAAAGGAAGCATAGCTACTAGTCTGGCTCAGCCAACTGCTGCCATTACAAACACACTGACATATTTAAAAAAGCAAGGTGCAAAACTGTGTGTGTAGAATAGTACAGTTTCTATAGTAATAGAAAGGGGGAGAAAAGTTTTGCTTATATTAAAAAAAAAAAAAAGAGAGACCAGAATGAACCAAAATTAATAAATGTGGTTACTCACGAGGGTGGGGCAGGTGGGAGAATAGAGAACTGAGAGAGAACAGGGTTGGAAGCGAGAATTCAGGGCTTCCACCTTATATTAGTTTTAACTTTGGAATTGTGTAAATGTTTTACCTATGAAAAAAATAAAGGAGAAAGAGACATCCGGCCCATAGTAATAATCTAACAGATGAATACTAAAAAGGGAGAGATGGGGTGTGAGAGCGCCAGCATGTCTGCCCTATGGCTCACTGCTGGCCTGCCCCACCCACCACCTGCACTGTTCTGTAGTCAGTCCTCCCAACCAAGAGAGGGAGCTGGTGAGGAAATTACCCACACAAGGAGTGAGAAAACCCATGCCAGTTATCTGTTATTACCAGCTTAGTCCTTAGTCATAAATATAGCTGCTCAAACATTTAAGGAATGGGAAACCAAGATGAATGTGAATTCTTTAATAAAACAGATGTCTAGAAAAGTTCTAATTAGTGCTCTTATAGAGAGGACATTACAATCATTAAACAAGCACAGCTGATATGAAGGAAAGCAATTCATAAATAGTTAACTATTAGAAATAATCATCAAAACAAAGAGCCAACCCAATAGGCATATATAAAAAACTTAAAGAAGAAACAAACATGGCTAATGAACATATAAAAAACTGTTTAGTCTCACAAGTAGTCAAGGGAATATAAGTTAAAACTAGATATTTTTCACCCATCAGGTTGGCAAAAATAGCACTACTATTTTAGTAATTATCTTAGTGCAGGCTGCAGTAACAAATTACAGACTGGGGGGCTTAAACAACAAACATTTCTCACAGTTGAGGAAGCTGGGAGTCCAAGATCAGGTTGAGTTCTTCATGAATGCCCTCTCCCTTTTTCTGGTATATAAGTGGCCCTCTTCCCATACTGTTCTCAAGTGGTGGAAAGCAGAGAAAGGAAGCAAGCTTTCTGTCTCTTCTTATAAAGGCGTGAGAATTCCATTCATGAGGGCTCCACCTTCATGACCTAATTATCTCCCAAAGGCCCACCTCCTAGTAATATCATCACGCTGGGGGTTAGAATTTCAACATGAAATTTGAGAGATGTAAACATCCAGCCCATTGTAGTAATCTAATGTTACATAAACAAATCACCACGAAAGCGTCTTAAAACTCAGTCTCATTTCTGTGCATTACAAATTTAGAATTGTTTTGGCTGTGCATATCCAACTTGGGGTGTGTCATTCTCATGAAGCTATAGTTACTGACTGGGGCTTAAGGGTCCATTTCTATGGCTGGCAAGTTGGTGATAGAGGTTGGAGAGAGCCCTTGGTTCCTCTCCACAGGCCTGCTTGAGGACCCGTGGCATGGAAATTGACTTCCTCAAGGGCAAAGGAAGAAAGGCTTTTTATGACCAAACTTCAGAAGTACCACATGGTCACTTCCACTATTTCTATTGGACACACAGGCAAGCTCTAATTTCGTGTGGAAGCGACAGCATGAACACATGAAAGCCAGATGAGGCTCATTGGAGACTGGCTACCACAACTGCAATATGCAGTTTGGGCAAGAATGGGAGGAAATAGGTGTCCTGATGTACTATTGCTGGTGTGTACATTGGTGTACTTCACATAGAAGGCGATTTGAGAGTAGATAAGAATTAAAATGCACTTATCTTTGCATATATTCTATGTGTAATAAATTATGTATAAGAATGTTCAATACAGTAGTGTTTGCAATAACAAAAAAAGGGGGAAATACTTAAATATCTGTAAATAAGGAAATGGGTAAATAAAGGAATACTATGGAACAGTTAAAAAAAAATGTGGCCTATCTGTGACTGACCATAGAAAGACTTCTAAGTAAGACACATTAAGAAAATAAGAAAATGCACTTCCATTTACATAAAAAGAAATCAAATATATGAAAACTGATTTTGTGTGTATATACATGAATATTAAAATCTACAGGAAAGCTCTGGAAAGACACGTAAAAATTTTGGAAGCTACTTCTGAAAATGGTAAAATGTGGTAAGTTAAGGCAGCACTTTATAATATTATTTGAACTTTTAACAAAACTGGCTTTAATAATTTAAACATTTAAAATTGGTAAATAAGAGACAAACCCATACGACCTCTTACAGTATATATGGGATTTACTATTTAGACTTTATATTTATTTTAGCTCTACAGAGACCCTTTCTTGCTTACTTATGGATTTTTACTTGCTGCTACAATTTCTTTGATCTCAGGGCAAGTGAAAATTGAGAGCAAGGTCTCAACTTCTGAGTGTTTTTACTTGGGTTAGTATAATGACTAAGGAATAACCCTGACATACAGGCACTAAAATACTGGCTCTCAGCCTGTCAGCTTCATCATCTGAAAAATGGGGATAAGATACACTACCTACTATACAATACCATTGTGATCAAATGAGATCCTGAAGTCATTGACACTTATTAGACACTCAAAAGTGGCCTTTATTAGTTTAGGTCCATTCTAAATCTCTAATCAGAAATAAAGCACCGTTTTGGTCAATATAAAGATGTGACTGAACACATGCTAAGTGAAATAAAACCAATTATGACTTGTGTTGGTTTACTCTTATTCTTTCCCCAAGAGTATTTAAGGAATACCTCCTGGATCACAGCTATTAGCTTATGAGCGTTATTAGCTCTGACTATAAAATCAAAACACAATTTATTGTGTTGTATAGGAACAAAACTTTTAAAAATTATTACACATATACCAAAGCATCCATATCTAATCGATCATCAAATTACAATATATTTATTCTCAAGAAAAGCTTAACTATAGTTAGAAAAATCATTCTAAAATCAATTTTAACATCTCAAATAGAACATTACTATCAAAGTATCTATATTCACAAAACGCCTACTAAACCAGCAACCCACACAACAGGGCTATAATACTGTAACAGTGTACCTTGGTACAAGGAAAGACTGAGATGTATGTGAATTTTGCCTATGTCACTAATCTACTGAATTGTTTGGACAGGTCATTTAACTTCTTTGGATTTGAGTCTTTTCAGTGAAAAGTGAGAAGTCTGGGTTAAATGATCTCTAACAACCCTTCCTATGCCAAAAGTCTATGACAAAGTGTTCTTTAGCCCTTCCTAGTACAAGGTACTTTTCCTTGTAAATCGATCAAAGCATCAGATGTAGGTTTTTGTTCATCGTGAGAATGAGATTTTCAGCAAGGACTTACTTTAAAAAAACAGTGCAATAAAAAACAGACTGTAAAATTCATCATGATGGGATCTGACCTAAAACCAAGGCATAAATTCTTTTTAACAATGAGCAATGGCAGTAGAAGGCTAATCAATCACAGCATGTTTCAAGAACGTGGTAGTTTTCTTCAGTGCTTTACATTCACTCTTTAGTTACGACAGAGGATGTGCTTTTAAATGAGCTCCTATATGACTGCTATAAAAAGTGGACCCTAATATTAGTGCCAGTTTATTAAGTAGGTCTGTACTAACAGCCCATCTTTCCATTACTTTTGCCTTACCAGTTTACTGTCACTTAGCTTTACACATTATCGAGAACTATTTTGTCCCATACCTTCTGTACCATTTCCAAACTTTTATGTATAATAAAGTATCTATTAACATATACCAGAGTTGAAACTCTCATAAAATATATTTAAGTAAACTGTGCAACTACTTTTTCTCTTTAACAAATCAACACTATAAAAACAGACACCCGAACTCCAATAATTTTCTGCTTAAATCCACAGTAAGAATTAGAATGTATCTTTTTCACAGATAAAGTACATTCAGTGGCGTTCCCACATTTTTATTGCCATCTTTATAAAACTGCCTGTAGATCTTCCAGGTTTTCTCATGAGGGCTGGTTCACTTGATCATCTAAATATTCATGTGCCAATATTAAATAACACCAGACAGGTTAAGAATCAAGTTTCTCCAATTTTACGTATTTGGCCACTATACAATGCTATGGTTAAGAGTCTGAAAATTCTAGAAAACTTTCTAATATTCAAACGTAGTAATAACTTTAGATGCACGAACTACTTTTTTTTGAAATGTAACTTTTTAGCAAGAAAGTGATCCTTAACTGAGTTTGACTACAATCAAAACATAAATATAAAAACTTTGTTTCAGGATCTTAGTACATATTTTATAATGCATATGAATGTTTTACTGAGTTACAGAGTGGGGATCTCTGAGGATGTACTTTTCTTGTATGAAGAGTTGAGAACGCACTTTGCAGAACGTCGCAAAGGCATTCAGAAGACAGGGGCCATGTCTTTTTCACCATTGCCTCCTTCACAGTGCTGTCACAATGCTTTTGCACACAAATGCTTAATAGTCACTAAATTTAATTGAAGAGGTTATACGGAACACATACAAAAACCTCTTGTTGAGATAGCATATAAATACTATATAATGTAGTTAAATGGTTTCAAAGTCAAGATAGGTATTTTATTCAATGAGGTAGATAAAATACTCAAAAGTAAAGCATTTTCTGAAGTATCTATATATGGATTTATATCTTTGAATTCATGTGGTCAATGTTAAATCTTTCATAACTCTTGTCTATTCAAGCAGTTTTCAATGTTTAGCATACTTATCAAAGGTTTTTACTTAGGCAAAGTAACCACTAAAAAGATATAAAGCAAAATAATTCATTTTATTTCTTAAATGCTTATGTATTTTCAACCATAAAATTTTTCATGCATTATAACTTATGAGATACTACAGTTTCACATTTATTAAAAATTAAAAATTTTAGGAAAGCTAATTCAATTACTTATGAAGAAATGAATGGTTGATCAGAAAATATCAATTAGCTTAAGATTTTATCATAATCATGAATAGCATTTCATCATGAATACCTTTATTTCACTTTTAAAACCATACTTACGTCTTTTAGATTAAAACCTCAAAGTGGGACAATAAGACTTTTTTTCTAAATTATAGTCACATATGGAAGGGAGTTTTTAATTCAAGGTTTCATTACGGTCCATAGTATAAAGACATATTTTTATGAGGGTTACATGATGGATAGCCAGCAAAAGAAATATGCTAGCAGAAAGTAGTAAATTGCCATCTAAGCATGCACAGAACCAAGAGACTAATTTGGAACATGGTAAGTCCTTGATTATTGCCAGCTTTTCTATAATGTTCAGGTTCTCAAAGGTCACTGAATTTTATAATTATCTCCAAACAATTTTCTTCATGGTCATTTAAGCTTTGTCTAAACAGCTGGGTATGTTGCCAAGCAACAACACCATCTCCTCCATTTAATTCTGCTTCCAAAATAACTTCAGTGGCACCAGAAAAATCATGATAGGAACGAAGAGTTTTATCTGTTGGAAGAAAAAAAAATAACACTTTGCTTTTGGTAACTTAAAGAAAAAAAAGTTAACTGGAAGGAAAAAACAACCCCTAAAAAAAAAAAAAAAAATAAACCTCAAGGAAGAAAAGGGGCCCTTGAAAACAAAAAAAGAATTTCCCCCCTCCAATTGGGGTTCAAAAAAAAAAAATTAAGCCCTTCTATTAGAATGAGGTTATACAGATTTTAATTTAAAAAAAATATTTTTACTGCAATATTATGAATAATTCTTGGGTAGGAAAAACTCGAAACTCTCTCTCAAATAAGTACAATTACTTTTCAGGATGTTAAATACACACTCACGATTAATTCTCCAGTCAAATGCTTACCGCCTGACAGTTCTAGTTGTGCTGTATCAGATCGCAATTTCCACTGTATTTTTCCAGTGTGAAAGGTTTGACTACTTGTTCTAATGGAAATGTTATCTACTTTTAGGCCAACTGACCCACATTCAAACTTCCAGGAAATGTAAGCATTAGATGATCCTTCCTTTCGGGCTAAATACACCTACAAATGAGGAAAAAAAGAACTGTCAGAAATAATGAAATAGTGTAGAAAATTAATATAGTCAGTCTTATTGTCACAGGGTTCTATGTATAAATGGAATTTTTCCTCACTGAAAAGATTTTTACTGCTAACATTTTTTTAAAAAAAATTTTACTAGTAGTTTTACCTATAGCATCTTTTGCTCTGGAAGAAAGACATTACTTGAATACAGACAGCCCAATGAATACAGCCCTAAAGGGTTGCATGCTAAACAAATTTTGATAAATCATATTCTTTTTTAAATGAGTAGGTCCAGCTATTTAAAATGAACTTTATGATGAATCCTGCTGAAAATACAGAATCCTTTTAAATGCAATTATTCATTAATTTATCTTTTCAAAGTCTAGATTTTCAGATATACTTTCCTAGAATGATGGGCCATATTGTCTAAATCAAATACCTCAGTTACTGCTAAGTAATGGTCTAAAAGGTAATATTCATGCTTCCTTCACCATCAATGTTCCCTTACAACTTTAAATGTATATATACTATTTAAGGCATCCAAGTTTTACTAGCTGCTTCTAGCTCATGTCCTCTCATAGTATCACCTACACTTTTTAAGATGATGACATGAAAACTGACATCCACAGCCTTGGTCTTTCACAGATAACTCCATTCACCCAGGCTCAAACTCCTAAGAATCTGACTCTTTAATCGTAAATCCCTGATTTCCAAATTCCCCATAATAAGCTACGCATTTCTTTGAAATCCTGAAAAAGTCCCTTTCTTCATTTATACTGCACTTACCACTACAGCCACGACTTTATGCTCATCTTTCTGCAACTGCCTAATTAATGTTTTAAAAATCTCACTTCCCTCATATCATCTGCCTGGTCTAGAATGCACAGTGAGCACCTGGCTCCTGCATTAGATCCAAACTCTTAGCTTTCATGGTCCTCCAGAATTTAATCCCACCTTGAACTGCCAATATTCCCTTATTCAATTTATTTCAGGTGTACCTGTATGATCTAATTTAAGCAAGCCATAAGCTCTCTGGGGGGCATAGGTTCTGGATTCACAGAAGAATTTAATAAATAGTATTTAAGTATTAATTTGTATACGCACATACATATTCTTTTAGAAATGTCAAATTCACTTCTCAGGAGCAAATAGTTTGAAGTATCATATAAAACACATCTGCATGAAAATGTTCTACTCCATGTCTTTAGTTATCAAGTAAGAAATTAATCACTGCTAATGTTCTAATGATATTCTATTCTATTAGGCAATCTATAGATACTTTTTTTCCAGGTTAAATTGTCAGTTAATTTGAAAGTTTTTAAAATCAGTGAGCTGGAGATATAAAACAACAATCACTTTCCAAGGAAAAATATTTGAACTCCTTAAACTAAATATGTATAATCAACTACTGTTGTTCTGGATGACACTCCTAGACGTATGGGACTGTCAACTTCTCCACTCAAGTTCAGGGCAACCTCACTATAACAACCTTTGATGCTCACATGTTAATACTACATGTTAAACTCCTCTTATAGGAGTTTGTGTAAGGAGAACCTGGGACTCAGGAATGCACCAATGCTCCCTTGGGAGCTGATTATTCCACCTATCCTAACTACTGGCTATCCATAGCTTAATTAGCCCTTCAAAGAAGAGGATAGTAAAGAGGATTATCTGGAAAAGATGAGCCAAACAGTGGGGTTACAGGAAGAAAGGTGGTTGGAAGAAACTAAAAGATAGGGGAAAAGTAATCTTAAGACAGAAATACATTCAAATTCATATCTCAGTATATATTTCTATATCATATAGATTTTCAGAGCTCAGTAGCTTCAAATGTCTCCCCAAAAGTGTGACTATAAAATATGATAGACTGAAGTCAGGTTAATTTCAAATTTCTAGCTTACCCCAAGAAATGTCTTAATTATACCATGTGGCTCTGGGCCAGAACTGTGGTTTCAACTGTCATAGAAGGTTTGTAATAGTCGCAGAACATGTCAGAGAATTGCTTGTTCTAAGACTTACATTTTTCAGTTCTAAAAGCACCAGCCTTTAAAATCTAAATAGTTAAATGATGGATCATCACTCAATTTTTAAGTGCTTAAATAAACGTTCAAATATACTATGAACAAATAAAAGGTCTCAGGCTAAATAATGATATATGGAGATAAAACAGGCTATATTAAAAATACATGTAATCTTTTTCACATAATATAAGCATTTTAACCAATTTAACTCAGCATTTTTAGAGGCAGTAGGAAATTAACAATAATATGTATACTCAGTTTGGTAATGTGAAATGCACCGAAACAACAGGATTTATATAAACTTCCATATGTGATCCTGCCTATGTATGATACCAACAGAATCAGTAATTATAATTTAGTAGAAAAATATACTATAAGCTCTCAAATATTCAATTGTTTGGTTGAGACAAAAAAAAAAAAAAAAAAAAGCATTTTTGTAACTGTTGAAGGTTCCTCACTTCTTGAAGTTCTGTTAGAAAATTTTTTGCCTGTTGGCTTTTTAAATCCATTGGTGTTATTATTGTATACAGTTCTACATGCATGGTTTTGCAATTTATGGGACTACTAAGAGGTGAGTGTTGCTACCCTTACTCTAGCAGCAGTGATATTAAAATCAGAAGTCAGAGAGATTTTCTCCTATGGACTGAAATCTGTATATAGCAGCCCTCAGTGCCCCACATGTAATTACCCCTCTTTGGCATCTATAAGGACACAATACTGGTGTGTCTGTGACTTAAGGTCTGTTATACGACTCACCATGTATACAAATAAAACTTGTCCTTTGAGTTGTGACTGTAATTACCTTTTTCAAGACCAAGAACAATTTTCATGTCAGTTTTATGTATTTTACATTCTACAGAATATCTTCCACTTAGAAATTTTCTGATTACTACATGCCAGGCTGGTTTGTCTACTGTAGGTTCCTGGAGGTTTGGTTCGTACTGTGCTATTTGAAGTTTTCTCTAGTATGCTCTTAAAATTATTTTCAGCTTAGTCTACTAAGATTAGCTCTAATTACATTCACCGTACAGAAGACACGCTGCAGTCAGTCATTCCTACAGCAGAGCGGTTGTATTTCAAGAGATTTTAGTTTAAATCTGGCAAACTGGTATTGCTCATGAATCTTATTTTTGGTTATTCTGTTTTATCACTGGCATCAAACATGAATCACTGTCAGTCCGCATTATAATCTTTCTATACTATGCTTCCGATTTTTTCCATTTGTGGCCTCTGGAATTACCTCTGGATCACTAGTGTGATCATGTCCTTCCGCTGCCTGAACTCTTATGATTCTCTATTATGTAACTGCAAGGTAATCAAAGTCTCCGGGCCTGACAACGTTCACCTCTCTAGTCTCATTTCCAACTATTCTCCCCCATATTCCCTACTTACTCTTCCCTGGATACACTAGATGTTTCTCATGTCAGTGCTTTTGTACATGCTATTTCTAATGCCCCAGAACATGGTCCCCTTCCACATCCTGTCCCCGTCAGGAGAAACTCTCCCTCTGCCCACTCCAAAAGCCGACTCATGTATAACTTCTTCTGCAAGGCCTTCTCTCAAAAGACAGTGCTGCCTTCTATATGCTTCTAGCACTTATCTTACTAATCTGTTAAACAGCTGGTCCACCCATCTTTCCCCTTCACTAGCCTATGCTCACCTTGAGGCTCGCCTCTTAATTCAACATTACATCCTAAGTGCCAAACACAACATCTGACAATATATATGCCTGCTGAATGACTACATGAGTCAATTCTTGACATGATGCCAGGCACCAAAAAGTGACTCTAGCGACAAAGAGAATGACAAACTGCTCAAAACTGCAAAGTATCTAAGAACATCCAAAGCACACAGTCTGAATGAAGACAGGGTTTACTATGGTGCTCTATTACAGCCCTAGAGTGATGGAGAACTTACGCCATATACAATCTTTCTTACATTCACCAAACTTTACTAAACATTTATTATGTATCAGACACTATCATAGATCTATGAATACTATAGAATACAAAAAGACAGTCTCTGTCCGGGAAATATTTACAATCTAGCCAATGAGAGACAAATAATCTCCCCTCACAAATATTTGTTAAATAAATGTCATGAAGGAGAGGTACATGGTGCAGTATGTCAATAAAAGGGGAAATGGATCCGGTTAGCTGGGACTTGAGGAAGTGAAGCTTAAGCCCAGTTCTAAGGATAAGTTAATCTAACAGACGAATTAAGTAAAGGAGGTCCTGTGGGGAGGGCAGCAGGGCAGTGCAGCTGCAATACAGAGAGTAAGGGGAAAGCATGGCGCAAGGTGAAGCCAGAGAAAAGGCAAGGGCCAGACTCAGAAGGACAAGGCTGTACCCTAAGAGTATTCAGTGATGACTGCAGTTTTGAAAATGTTTTTCTGGCTACAAAATGGAGAACATCTTCAAAGGCACCAGGGCAGATGCGGAGAGTCTACTGAGGAAGCAATTAACATCAATTTGATCAAGGTGTTATCACTTGCCTACTAAAAAGTATACCTGTTTTCTTGCTTTAGCTTTTTATATTCCTTTCAAATCCACACCTTGGTGAACAATGTTTTTGCTAACTAGTAAAATTTAGTAAGTCCCTGTGCTCCAGGGAGGCTACTTCTTCAAGAGAGTGAGACTCTGTTCTAAATACCTGAGAGCAGGATGCACGTGAACTGCATCCTGATTCCAGGTTGGAGATTGCTGAATAAAGGTGTGGTGAGAAATAGGCTTCTTCTATTTGGTGAACCTAGAAAATCCCCAATTGGGGACATGCTAGTATAGAACTAAAAATACTGATTTAGGTGGAATATTCATGTATTAATGGCAATATATTACTTTTGAGTTATCAGTCCCTACAAGTGTAATTAAGATTCTAGTATTTTTCTTCATTTGGCACTAAATATTGTAACTGAAAATTGATTCGGTTAGCTTCTAAAATAATGATGCCTTTCATAAAAACATATCAAGGCATAAACTTTATTTGAGTAAGGGCCTGATTTTTATTTAATGGCCTTTGCATCTCATTTACATTATTTGACTCTTTCTCATACAATACACCCTCTCTGACCACAATACTCTATTTAGAAATCTCAAACTATGCCATGTACTCCATGCTCTTCCCCTGCTATTCCCTTGCCTTATGAACACCTACTCATTCTTCAGCGTCCAGCTCAAATGTCACCTGCTCTGTGGAGCTTTGCCCAACTCCCACAGCCTGAGCTAATTACTCCCTCCTCGGTGTTTCCATAGCAATGTGATGATATCCTTATTATAGCACTCTTCATCATGGTTAAGATGACTGTTTATGCTTCAGTTTCCCCTGTTAGATTTTGAGAGCAAAAACCATAACCTCATCTTTTTATGCATGTAGCTGAGAACAACGCTTAGCACAACAGACACTAAGTAAATGTTGGCTGATGAAGCAAAGAGTGAATAACACAAAGAAAAAATAAGCCATACAACAGACCTGTTTCTCAGAAAAATCACATCTTCTACATCACAGTTTTTTCTCCATTATTACCTTCTACATTAATACTGCTGGTTAGGAAGAAAGGCATGCTTTTTCTTCAGTTCAGCAACTATAGACTAGTTCTTAGATAAGTAACAAATTTATCCTATCCTACTTTCTGTTCAGAGGAATTTTTTGGATAAGAATAGTCTTCTAGAAGAAGTTCAGTATCGCTCATCAATTATATAATCACAGGTAGAGATACCAACACAGATTCAAATTTTGAAATTTTATCTTCTTTATTTTTTATGCCCTTCTTTAACTAAAGAAGAAAATTCCTAAATCCACAATTTTAATAATGCTATAAGTTATTCTTGGTTTAGTACAAAAAGATCACCAAGGTAAGTTTTAGAACAAAATCTTATGATTGGGAAAAAAAAGCTGGGACCTCATCTCTGTGTGTCTTCTATGATAGGCATTCAGTAGATATCCATACACACTAGCAGCTGTTAATCTGTGACTCACTCTTTAATCTATCCAATATGCCTTACAAGTGAACAACTCCCTTCTCACTCAAACATCATGGTATTTAACATTAAAAGTTCCCTATAAGTTCATTAACTCTATGAAAATCTATCAAAAATATGGCTAGATTATTGAGGTCATTTGAATAACTTTGAGTTTATTTTGGTTGTGTCTAAGGAGTAGGTCAGATTAAAAGCAAAGCCTCTTACTTGTTACTATAGTCCTTGCATCCATTTCTTTCGTCTTTAGGACACAAGAGTAGAAATAATATCACTGCTCAAATCACCCACATTCTTATGAAAGTGTGTTAAATGGTTAGGTCTTGGGACTTTGAACTAAATGTTATACACCCAAACAGCCTGTATTTAGTAGGCAATCAATAAATATTGGTAAAGGAATTAAACAGCAATATTTTTACATATTTGTGCAAAAATCAGTCACATGGGATGGTCACTTGATTAGTTTTCCCCATGAAAGCATTAAATCCAGTCTCTTTGATGAAAATGACTATTTCCTTCATATAAATGCACAAATTTCTTAAGCTCTTGTTGATTAAATGTTGAGAACAGAATTTTCTTTTACAGGCTTAAAGACTACTAAAAGTAATTTTGATATAATGGTTTTCTCATTATACACAACTGGAACATGAAGCCAATCTATATATCTGTTTAAATGATGACAAAGGTTTTAAAAAAGTTTCATGCATTAAGTTACCACGTTCCAATCTGTTTCAACTTTTCTGAATATGGATTCCATTTTCCACACACCATTTTCCCATCCAGAAATGATCTGATTATTATTTGAAACTCGAGCATAATGATCTTTCACAATATTATAACAAAGGTGAAGCTGTTTAGAAATCTTCTCATTTTCAGAAGGGATGAACATGGTTTCTTTTCTCTTAAAAAGAAAGGAGAATTAGTTTTTCAGCATAATGGAAGATATATACATACATATATATATGAACAGAGAGAAAAACTGCTATGTATAGTAGTAAAAGATTCCTTCGACTTAAAAATGAAAAAATTGGTGCCAATGAAAAATATTTTATAAGTTAAATATAATCAGTATAATGTTGATATAGCACCCACTACTAGACAGAAAATAAGAAATATAAACTATAGCTCTGACTTATATATTTGTGATTGTGTTCAACCTGAATTCATTTATTTTTTATTTCCACCACCACCATCTTCTAATTGGACCACAGTCATCTCCTAAAACTGACTCCCAGTTTTCACGTTCTACTTTTTCTATCCATGCTCCACATAGTATTGAAAGCGGTTTTTTAGAAATGCAAATTAGAATACGTCATTTTCTTGCTTGACTCACTCCATTGACTTTCCGCTGTACTTAAACTCTAAACCAAGGTTAAGAGTGTCCTGCATCACCTGTCCCCTGCCTATTTCTCCGAGCAGATATCGTGTTGCTCTTCCCTTTGTCTCTATACTCCCACCATGTTACTTTTCCTTTATTTCCTCAAAAAGGCTCAGCTCATTTCTGCCTCAGGGCCTTTACACATGCTGTTTCTGCCATCTATTCTGTCCTCTCTGTTTTCTATATACTTGATTCTTTCTCATCCTTCAGGCCTCAAACTAAAGCCATTCCATCAGAGTGTTCTCTGCTGATACCCTAAGCTAGGAAAGTGCCTGGGAGCTTGAAACAATCTTCCGTATGTGTGTAATTACTATAAAAACTTGTGTTTTATCTTAAAATACAAGCTTGTGTTTTATCTTAAAATAAAAGCTTATGTTTCACCTTAAAATAAAAGCTTGTGTTTTACCTTAAAATAAAAGCTTGTGTTTTACCTTAAAATTCCAGGCACATTTTACATTCTAGCCCCAACTAAATCTATGTTTTGTTTTGTTTTTAATGTAAAAGAGTCCCCAGAAATCCTAAAATCACTAAGTAAATCTAAAGTTTGAGAAAGTTGATATATTTATCCTATGTCTTCATGTGCTACTGACACAATGGTCCCTTCTCCCTTAGACATTATCTCATCCATTTTGGGTGAGATAATTCTTTGTTGTTAAGGGGCTGCTCTGTGCATTGCAGGTTGTTTAGCAGCATCTCAGGCCTCTGCCCACTTGATACCAGTGGCATCCCTCCTCCCAGCTGTGGCAGCCAAAGTATCTCCAGACATCACCAAACGTCCACTGGAAGGCAAAATCACACACCTTTGAAGAACCACTGCTCTAGTTATATGCTAACATGTTGTTACAGCATGTACTAACAAGATAGTAGGCAATGCTTTTTTTCAGTTAAGCACTGGGTAGCAGGTATTAAACAACATAAAAACTTCAAATGTACAAGAATCAACAATATAAAATAACTTAGAGACAGAGAATAATATTTTTATATGTGTGTATGCGTATATCACTCTCAGAATTACAAAATAGTAACATTAAATGTATGAACAAGATAATTCCCTAGTAGAGCCTGTAAATATTACTGCCTTAAAGGTAAAAAAAGAAAAAGCAGTTTTTTATTTTCTGAAATTGGTATTATAGTTAGTATAGTATATTTTAAAACAAGTATGTAACAACAAAGATATTTCAAAGCCTAGACATAAACCAAATGGAAATAAAATTAAAAAATAGTATTATTTACAATTTTACAAAGGACAAAAGAAAAAGGAAAAACATTTGTTACTAAACATATCATGTATGCAACTGAAAAAACAATCTGGAGTCAAGAATAACATCGATATTTTATAAAATCTTTTAAATCTCACATTAAGACAAAACTACTCTTTCTGTAAATATTACCAACGTTTTCTTCATTTTCAACTTCATTTCAAGGTATAGTTCCATAATTTTTTAGGACTGGTATTTTTCAATTTACTTTTAAAATAAACATCTCTCTTTTTTTTTAAATTAATAATGACTTTTTAACTTCACGACCTTAATATGGGTCTTTGGTAACTGAGGAATTTAAAAGATTTTCAAAAGGAAAATAATCTGAGCATATGACCTAATTCATATTTTTAAAGTTTAATCAACTTACATGCCACACAAGAGGAAGCACACCCATCCGTAAAAAGAAAAAGAAATGAAGACCTAAATAATATCGACATTTTTAAATTGAACACAGCTGTGAATTAAATTAGCTCTTTTAAATTGGCTTCATTTAGATTTATACTTGTAACTTGTATTGCATCAGCAGTGATTTGAATTATCTGTTGAATTTAGATTTTGTAGTTCTATGGCTGAACCAACATTTCCAACTGCCTGCTAAAGATGCCGGGATAATTAAAAAGCAAACAAAGTTTACTGGGGATAATTCACCCCTTTTGGAAATATTCTTTTACTGGAGAAATGAGTTGCAACAATGGCAAATTTAGAAAATGTAGATACAAAACTTTAATTTGTGATCGAATGGTTTGAAACTGTTGCTATTAATATTCTGATGAGTTATTTTCCTTTCAAGTATTTTTCATTACATATCATCTTAAACTTTTATATAAAATATTTCCTAGTGAGTCAACTTTAAATTCATAAAGGGTGAGGGACAGTCTACTGTACTTTCTTAATGTCTATTACAGAGCTTTTCACCTAGCCAGCCTCTAATTATAGATATATTTCCATTGTTCATTATTTAATTTGGGAAGGTTAATCAAGAGATACCTTAAAATAAGTTTGACAATATAATAGTAATCACATCAGAAGCAATAATTTCTAGCCAATATCAGATGTTTGTCAATATATAATAAACACTTAATCAGCTGCATTATCTAGATTCTATATTTTCCCACTGTACTTTAAATTTTTCATATGGAAAAAAGGTAAAACAAGGCTCTTTTAAATGTATTAAAATCTTACTCTGAAAGATTTGAACAAGTACTTCCCAAAAGAAGATATCCAAAATTTAAAGACTAGGCATTCAACTTTATCAGCCATCACCAAGGAGCAAATTAAAATCACAACATATTAATACTATGTACCACCAGGACTGCTGAAATGAAAAACACAGACAATACCAACTATATGTAAAGATATGGAAGAATTTCACATACCACTAGTGAGAGTGTAAACTGGCACAAGCACTTTGGAAAACTATTTGGCAGTATCTACTAACATGGAACATACTCATACTCTATTACCTAGCAATCCCACACCTAGGTATATACCCAATTGAAATGTGTAAATATATTCACTGAAAATATGCATATGAATGTTCACAGAAGCACAATTTTTAATAGCCAAAACCTAGAAACAACCCAAATACCCATCAATAGTGGCATGGATAAATTATGTATAGTCATACAATAAAGTGTTATACAGCAATGAGAATAAACATACCATAAACATGTAGCAACAAGAGTTACACGTTTATGATCTGTTACATGCCTATGTCACCAATGTTGAGAAAGAAACCATTCACAAAGTGTACATATATGTGATTCTATTTACATAAAGCACAATAACAGGCAAAACTAATGAGAAACCAAGATAATGGTTACTCTGGGGAAAAAGGCAGGAACTGAAAGGGTTCTAATGCGTGATTACATGGGTGCTCAATTTGTGAAAATCTGTTAAGCTATGCATATAATATGTGCATTTTCTGTATGTACTTCAGTAAAAGTTATATGGCACTCAAAACTAACCTAAGGTAAATAGAAAAATCCTGTTTTAAAATGTTTTGATAATCTTATATGTGATTAGATTATGTCAATCAATCATCTTCTTCAAATGTTTACATATTTTAGTAATTACTATAAAAAGTTAATTGAAAGGTCATAGCCAATGCATTTTTTAATCAGTAAAGAGCACAGTACAGGAAACAGGAAAGTGAGAAGATTATCATGTTTTAATGAATTAAATACCTCTAGACCCATTTCACCTCGGGCTACTCTCCAAGCCACTGACCCAGATATTCTTCCACCAAGTTCTCCAGGTTTAGGGGTTTTTGGAGATATAAATTCAACAAGCTCCACAATTATCCTCTGGAGAAGTTCTTTTCTTCTGTTTTCTGACAAAGACACTTGCCTCTGCAATTCATGTTTAAAAAAAGTCATTAAGATTAGAGGAATATAGAGGTCCATCTCTAAGTAAGAATATACTTAAAACATCCGTATTTTAAGGGAATCTTGAAAGAAGTAACCAACTTTATTTTCATACGTATAATTATTTGAAAAGAAAAACAACATTGCAAAATTCAAAATAATTTTTAAAAATTTATGTAAAGAAATCATTTTTACAGTCATAGCCAACTCTCCACAGCTTTTGCTGTGCTAGATTTAAAAGCTAGCAATTTCTGTTTTGGGGCATGATAAACTAGCTTATGTCAGACCAACTGTCCTGCTGAGAAAACGCAGAAAAGCTGGGGAAAACACACACAAAGACATAACATAAAAACACCTGTCTGAATGCAAGAGAAAGCATACCAGCATAGCCAGACTGAAGAAGCTAACATCCCAAGAGAAGAAATGAACTGAGGTGAACCAAACAATACTGCACCTCTTTTTTCCAGGCATTTGCCAATTATTAACTGATATGAGGAGAAGCTGAGAAGCTAAGCACAAAATGGAGGATAAAGTGCTAAAAAACAAAGCAGAATTTTTAGCAAAAACACAGTGCTGGCAAGTAAACAGATTGACGTTTAGAACCTTTCAAGGTGAGGAGCTCTAGTAAATACTCCAGTTTTCAGATTAGGTTCTCTGATGGGCTATACATTAAAAGTGAAATCCTAAATAGGCTGAAACCTCACCTTGAATCTCAATCACTGACTGGATTAAGGTGATCTGCAAACAACAAAAATTAGTTGTTTGTTTTTTAAGTTGTGAAAAACAAACAAACGAATGAGTATATAGTAAAAAAGGATGTAAAATAAAAATTGAATCTTCCCTCTCGGACCTCCAGGTCTTCTCATGGAAGCAGTCGCTCTTACCAATTTTCTGTGCCTTGTTTCAGAAATTTCCATACTTGCACAAGTGTGTATGTGTGTGTGTATAATTATATTCAAGACACAGTTTATTTTGATATATAAGACAGAACACTTTTTATGTCGTTTTACATATATTGAAATTTTGTTTCACTGAACTTTAAGAAACATGCCC
>NW_011888782.1:11607095-11639778 GCF_000151845.1 Pteropus vampyrus
AGAAAAGCTGGGGAAAACACACACAAAGACATAACATAAAAACACCTGTCTGAATGCAAGAGAAAGCATACCAGCATAGCCAGACTGAAGAAGCTAACATCCCAAGAGAAGAAATGAACTGAGGTGAACCAAACAATACTGCACCTCTTTTTTCCAGGCATTTGCCAATTATTAACTGATATGAGGAGAAGCTGAGAAGCTAAGCACAAAATGGAGGATAAAGTGCTAAAAAACAAAGCAGAATTTTTAGCAAAAACACAGTGCTGGCAAGTAAACAGATTGACGTTTAGAACCTTTCAAGGTGAGGAGCTCTAGTAAATACTCCAGTTTTCAGATTAGGTTCTCTGATGGGCTATACATTAAAAGTGAAATCCTAAATAGGCTGAAACCTCACCTTGAATCTCAATCACTGACTGGATTAAGGTGATCTGCAAACAACAAAAATTAGTTGTTTGTTTTTTAAGTTGTGAAAAACAAACAAACGAATGAGTATATAGTAAAAAAGGATGTAAAATAAAAATTGAATCTTCCCTCTCGGACCTCCAGGTCTTCTCATGGAAGCAGTCGCTCTTACCAATTTTCTGTGCCTTGTTTCAGAAATTTCCATACTTGCACAAGTGTGTATGTGTGTGTGTATAATTATATTCAAGACACAGTTTATTTTGATATATAAGACAGAACACTTTTTATGTCGTTTTACATATATTGAAATTTTGTTTCACTGAACTTTAAGAAACATGCCCATTTAATGTAAAAAAGCACAATTATTTAAAAAGAATCATCAAAATTTTCAACGAACAAAAAGACATTTAACATATTAAAATATTTTTGCTTGCAAAATAATGCTACTACTTTAAAAATGTCAATGGGTTAAAAATTGGCTCTTGAGTATATAAAAAAATTTCAAATGTCCTCACAAAAGTGACAAATGCCTATCACATACCTGCTTATTAAGTCCATTAATAGTTTCTCGGAGTACTTCTTCTTTAATCTCAGTTCTTCTGGAAATTACCTCCTCATGTTTACAAGAATATCTCCAAGTGACATCAACCACCTCAAATTACATAATACAAATATTTAACAAGATTATAACTATCAACTTTAATTTGCTAAATATCTAGAATGTAATTTTTTACATTTAATTTTATTATTAGTTTTAAGTAATATAGTACATTGGTTAGACATTTAAATAGTTTATAAAACGATCCCCCTAATTACTCTTAGAATGTTTAATTCTTAAATATAATTTTTAAAATGCTATTTCTGTTTAAAATTTTAAAAACCTGTGGGAAAAAAATCAAGAACATGTTTTTTGCTCATTTTCGGACAGGTACACTCCAAGACAGACTGTGATAAGAGGAAATTTTTGGAATATTTAAGGTTTTAAAAACTTATTTATAAAGCTGATTTCATAAAATTCATATTATAAAACTGATTTTTGACAAAGGTACAATGAGAATTCAGTGGAGAAAAGATAATCTTTTCAACAAATGGTGCTAGAACAATTTGTTATCCATTCGCAAAATAATGAGTTTCAATCCACACCTTCAAGTATATTCAAAATTAGCTCGAAATAAATCACAGATCCAAGTGTAAAACTAGCAGTATGAAATTTCTCAAAGAAAACAAAAGAGAAAATCATTGTGGCCTGGGCTAGGCAATAATTTCTTAGATATGTCAAAGAGCATAATCATAAAAGAACAAATTGATAAACGGGACTTCATCAATTTTTATTCGAAAGTCATTAAGAGAAAGAAAATTTGTATTCAGAACATGTAAAGAACTCCTAAGACTCCCCAAAACACATCCAAATTTTAAAAAAATGGACTAAGGGGACATGTGGATGGCAAATAAGCACATAAAAAGATGTTCAGTATTGTCATTAGGGAAAATACAAGTGAAAACTACAATGAGATACCATTAAACACCTATTAAAATGGCTAAAATTAAAAAGTGAGACCATACTAAATATTAGCAAAGATATGGTGAAACTGGGAACTCACACATACTGCTGGTGAAATGGCATAATCACTTTGGAAAACAGTTTAGCAGTTTCTTAAAAAGCTAAATAAACACCTATATGATCCAGTCATTCACTCCACTTCTAGGAATTTATCAAAGAGAAAAAAAGCATATGCCCATGTAACGACTTGTGCCTGAATATTTATAACAGCTTTATTTGAAATAATAAAAAACTGGAAAGTATCCAAATGTCCATCAACAGGTGAATGGATAAACAAACCATGGTATATTCATACAATGGATTGCTACTCAGAAATAAAAATAAACAGCTGATACATGTAAACATATGGATGAATCTCAAAATGATCGAGTAAAAGAAACCAGACATCTCTACCCCCACCCCACCAAAAAGAGGATAGATACTCCTTGACTTGTGCTGGGGTTACATCCCAATAAAGCCATCATAAGTTGAAAATATCATTAAGTTGAAAATGCATTTAATACTAATACACTGTAGAGTATTGGTTATTTATCCTTGTGATCGAATGGTTTTCTGGGAGTTGCAGCTCGCTGCCACTGCCCAGGATCGCGAAAGAGTACTGTACTGCATATCACAAGCCCAGGAAAAGATCAAAAATCAAAATTCAAAGTGCAGTTTCTACTGAATGTGCATTGCTTTTGCATTACCGTGAAGTCAAAAAATCATTAAGTCAAGCCATTGCTGATAGTCATAAGTCGGACCATCTGTATATAATTGCATTTACATAAAACTCTAAAAATACAGATTAATCTAGTGACAGAAAGCAGATCCATGGTTACCTGGACAAGGGCAAGCAGCAGAGATAACAGGGAGATAAGTAAACTTCTAGGGAGAGCAGGTATGTTCACTACCTTGATTCTGTGAAGGTAATTTCATGCGTGTATATAAATGACAAAATTTATTAAATCGTACACTTTAAATATTCGATGCTTTTTATATGCTGATTATACCTTCAAAAGCTATCAAAAAATATTTCATTCTTAGAAAAAAATTTTTTTCTCTTATGCCCTACCTCATCTTTAGAAAACGCTATAACATAGGAAAGCTTCTTGCCCCACCCTACTTCATAAAGGAGTGGTTTGTCACAGACATCTTCACATGCATCACAGTGCAACCACCGCTGCTGAGAAGGAGAATAGACTTCTGTCCAGACATGGTCTACTCGAGAGACAAGAAAGCAGCAGGTAAAAAGGGGGAAAAAAATAGTTAAAATCAGAATGACTTCTAATAATTATATACAAACTCCTAAGAATCACATAATAAAGTTATTTGCAATATTATAAATTTCAGTTAATAAGACAGCATTTTGTGGCATACAAGACTCTAGAACACTTTTTCTCTGTCTCTTTGAAACCCTTGAAAATGTTTTTGGAATATCTTCTTCAATGTAGTCAGGTTCACGTTCAATTACAAATAATGTGAGCTGTAACTTTTAAAAAGGTGAACATGTTGAACAGCAGCATCAAAAACATGGGAAACACTCTGCTAATGTGAAGAAGTTAGTGCCACTTTTGAAAAGGCAGTCTGTTCCTCAACTTTTAAAACCGAGGAATAACAGGAGATCTAACAGAGGATGTCTGGTTATTGATGGTCTCTGTTCAATAATAAGAGAAAAACTATTAAGTGAAAGTTTCCTTTTATTATTACAAAAACAAAAGAAACAGAAGTAAAACTCTAAGAGCAAGGAAAACAAACTTTTAACATGTAGATGGCGAGACGTTTCTAAATAAGGACAATATAAATTTCACATGGCTTTTATTACTTTTTTTGTATATTAAGGTTTAAGATTACTAAATCTTTTATATTAATCCCTACAAAAATGAAGATTTCTATAGCACATTACACATGTTCTTATCCATATAGAAACAGCATCATTAAAAATGTCACCGTAAATTATTAATAAAACAATGTTTATAGTACAAAGTACTAGGCAAAATGCTAGATGCAATATAAAAATCTTGTGATCCCCACGAAAAACTGGTGAGGTTGGTATTATCATTTTACAAAAGGCAAATGGAAATTCAGATCGACAACACCAGAAAGTAACAGAAAATAGTGAGCCCAGACTGTAAACCTAAATCCTTAAGTCTGCATAGCCCCATTAACTCTGCTCATACTCTGCTTTGTACCTGTGTAATCCCAAACATAGCGAGCTTCAAACCCTAAGGCTCGGCAACAAAGTGTAAAACAATTGGCCCACTCGCCACACCGTCCACATCTTGTTTCTAGAAGTTTCTCAGGGTTATTATACCTGGTTTAAAATAACAACAAAAAAAGTTTTGACTATAATAAGAATCTTAACAAATTTATATTATTTCTGTGCTAAACAGTAAAATTTCTTAATTTCATATTTTAATAAGAGCCTAGAATATATGACGCATCGTACTACAATCTTTGGTAAAAAATGATTCAACAGTAGTACAGCCTTCAGAGAGTTTAGAGTCCTAAGAAAGAGAAGGAATTTACACAAATAACTTTACTACATGGAAGAATGTGATACAAACTGTTCATCAAGTCAGTGTTATGGGAGATTTAGTGTTACGGGAGAGTGGTTGGGGAGGAGGAGCTTGTACTTAGACTGGGCCTTAAAGGACAGACAGGATTTGCACTGGCAGAGATTCTCCAGGAAATCTGCTTTGAGCATTAGCGTTACTCTAACATGTGGTATAATTAGCTCATTGTATTTAAAAGGTAAACAACATTAACAGATTACTCACTAAAGTTCTTAAAGTGTAGCTGAGCTCAATTTTACTTAAAATACTATTTTTTCCTTTAATGGCATTTTGATTGAAATTTTATTCTCCTGAAAAAGAATCCACTTAAAGGTGCTCGCTAATTTGGAAGTCTTTTTTGTTTTTTTGAAAAGATAGAGACATTTGTGACGTCTCCAGCTATAAAATGATCACAAAACACCAAATGTTGCATACTATGTTGAGAAGGACTTTGAACTGATAGAGATAAGCAGGAAAAGTGCCCCAGCTGAGCAGAGATGTCAGCCATGAGCTTACGAGGGAAGGAAACAGCTGCACGAATGAACTGGCTCTGCAATGACAAGTTTGTCTTAAGCAGATGCTCTTTTTTTTTTTGTCCACTTATTCTTTCCTTTATTTTCCTTTCTCTTTGAATGAAACACAAACTATTTTATACACACACACACACAAGAGAAAGAGAGAGAAGGTAGAAATGAACACTTAGACTTAATTGAGCTTAAAAACATGCACATTAGAAATACTTTGAGACCTGACAGTATCCCAATTTCAGTCCTCTCTTGACTTCCCACCTCATACCTGGATAACCACTATTCTGAATTAGGGATTTATCATGGCCTTGTTAGTTTACTGGATTTGTATAAAGCCCACTTTCCCAAGTTTTCTTTTTCATGTTTTTTAACTTGATAAAGAAATCATACAGAATGCATTTTGAGATGATGTTTCACAATAGTAGGTTTGTGAAATTCACCTACGTTGATGCACAAAGGTGAAGCTTATCAGTTTTCACTGCTGTGTAGTATTTCATTTCAGCTTTATGCCATACTGTAAATAATGCTCTACAAACATTCTCTCATACATCTTCTGGTGCGGACAGGCATAGGAGTAAAATTTCTGCATCTTTAATCATAAGTTTCTTCAATGTTACAAGAAAACACCAAATTGCTTACCAAAACTGTTGTACCAATTTGTAATCTACCAGTAGGGTTAGAAGCAGAATTTTCTTGTTGTTCTCTCTTTCTGTGTCTCTCAGAGCCTCACAAATACCTCATATCATCAGATTTAAATTTTTTTTGCCAAATTAATAAAATATTTCATTGTAGTCTTAATATGCATTGCTCTGGTTACTAGTAATCTGATTGCTGAATATTTTTGTACGTTTTTCAAAAATTGTGATGCAATTCTGTCAAATGTCTATTTATTTCTTTTGTGCATTTTTCTATATAGTTGTTTATTTTCTTCCAGATTTTCAATAATTCTTTATATGTTCTGGATATAAATATATTGTGACAGACATAATTCTGTCAAAAGTCTGTTCAGTTCACGTCCCTTCCCATTTTTCTGTTTCCTTGTCATCTTATTGATTAAGAACAGTTATATGTGTTGAAATACCTTCTTCCAGATTGTGCATTTTTTCCCACTTCCTTTATAATATTTTTACTTTAAATCATAATTTAAATTTTGCCAATAATGGGTTATTGTTTCTGTATCTTTTTTAAAAAATTATTTTTACTTTAAATTATAGTTGATATTTGGTATAATTTTATATTAGTTTCAGGTGTATAGCGTAGTAGTTATACATTTACATAATTTACGAAGTTAAGTGAAATTATAATTTAGCTAATTAAAGTACCTGAAGTTATAAATTTACATTAAGAAGTAAAACAGCAAAATTAGAGCATCCTATGCACCTCCATCTCCTGTATACTACTTGTGTCAAGGTGAATAACCAGCTTAGCCTCTAATTAATAGTGTTCATCATCCCAACCCTACGCAGAAAACAGCTAACAGTAAAACAAGCAAACGTTTAAAAAGAAAAAGAACAACACTTTGTATAAATATCTTTTTTCGCCTATAACCCTCCACACTGCATTATCAGTTTAGATCCAACCGCCTAGAAAGAATTTATGAGGAATTTAATTTGTATCTTTTATTTTCAAATCTTTGCAAAGTACCTGTGCAAATGTATGCTGAATATAAAAAGAACTTAAACAAATTTTAGATAATTATTGGATATTGGATTCTGTTTATCCTGTATTCTGTATATCATAGGGATGGTTCCTAGTGAGAACAGAACTGAGTCTCTAAACCTTCTAAATTAGGCATTTCAAAAATTTTTTATCTTTTTTTGCCTGATGATATAACCATATTTTACCAGTATTGCCATTTAAGAAAATCTGATAAGAGGCTTGTAAATTAAAAGATGGAAAAAAATTAACTGAGAAGTTCAAATTTCCTCAGTTTAAAATTTAGAGATATGAGGGTAGGTTAAATTGGGCATAGTAGGCACCTAATTAAACTTCTGTAGTTAAACAAAATATATATATTTTTATCTTCCATATTACCATCTGATGATTTTAAGTTAAGCACTGTTTATTATCATAATTATCAGTATTACTGTTAGTATTTTTTATGTACTATCAAGTATTATTAAAGTTAAATTTCATGTGTTGAAAAAATACGAGATTTAGAGCATTAAATGTGCTAGGACTACACCTAATATACGTTTGAGAGCAAGCAAGACTTTGTAGGCAATATGATCTCTGCTGCCGGCATTCAACTGTGCCATTCTAAGGTAAAAACAGTTATAGACCATACATAAATGAATGGGCATGGATGTATCCCAATAAAACTGAATTTAGCCTGCCAGCAATAGCTTGCCGACTCCTGTCAAAGAGAAATATATTTCTAATAATTAAAATGAAGATAAAAAGTTCATTTAATAAAAATTCTCTTCTGCCCATTCCATTAAGAGTGTCCTCTCTGGCTTTATTTTCCAGTGGATACCCACCTTGGGAATCGATTGCTGAGCTGGCATACATCACAATAATGATCTTCTACACGGTTCGCACCCCACTTCAGCTCATCATCATTGGGAAATAATGGTTTACCTTTAGACCGAGTCTGACCACCACATTTGCTGCACAAAATGTCATTCACCCAATGAAAAAATTCTTCCTTAAACCAGTGTAAGAGCTCCAGCAAGAGAAAATCCTCTTCACTTACATTAGTACCTGAGAAGTTAAAATAGAACCAAGTAAGAGCTAAAGCTGACAGAAACTAAAAATATCAACATATTTTATTCTCAAATATGAGCTGAAATTTAGAAAAATGTAAGTTGATCTAAAAAGTCTGCATAAAAATTGATGTGAAAAAGAACTGTCAGTATACTGTGAACTAGGCTGAGATACACTAACATAATATACTGCATATTTAGAACAGTAAGATGTTTACCATTTTATATACCCTAACTGACACGCATTAAGATTGTAAGCTTAACACAATGTTTTCTCAGAGAACTATGGTCAGTTTGGAATTGATCCTGAAACACATGAGAGGTAAGAAAAAACAAAATTCCAGACACTTTAAAAATCATCCTATTAGCTTTTCTATCATTGCTTCACCTATACAATATAATCTATCCATGGATACTTACCACAAACATAAAAAAAAAAAAAAAAACCATGTCTACACTGTAAATAATAACCGTAGTAAGGAAGCATGACATATATTATTTCCACTTTATCAAATAAAAAGGTCTCTCTTGACCATATACAAGACTGTAATATCTTTGGAATGAAGGAAAGCAGAGGGGAAAACTATTTAGGAGACCTACATAGGGGGCTCTCATCTCTCTATTTTATGTTTTATTATTAAAAAATGATATATGAAGGAAAAGATGGCATAATGTTAAAATCTAATAAAGTTTAATGCTAGTCATAGGTGTTTGATATACTATATTCTTGTATTTATGTTTGATGTTCCTCAAAATAAAAAAACTATAGGAAAAAAATACAGAGAATATGAAAAGGCCAGAAATACATTATTTTCATGGATAAGAAAACTCAATATTCTAAAGTTTTTAATTCTCTACATACTAATCTGTGGTTTAATGCAATCTCAATCAAAATTATAAAATAACTTTTCATACAATTTGACAGGCTAACTGAAAAATTCATGTGAAAGAAAAAAATGTGCAAAATAATCAACATAACTTTGATTAAGAACCATGAGATAATTCATCTACTACATATCAAATTACAAAATTCTAATAATTGAAACACTGTGATAA
This sequence comes from Pteropus vampyrus, assembly GCF_000151845.1. Taxonomy (NCBI): domain Eukaryota; kingdom Metazoa; phylum Chordata; class Mammalia; order Chiroptera; family Pteropodidae; genus Pteropus; species Pteropus vampyrus. The sequence goes on from NW_011888782.1 coordinate 11,615,878, forward strand.
TGGTGAAGAACAGACAAGTAGATCAATGAAACAAAAGAGTCCTTAAAGACAGATTTCTAAATGATACATGGTATTTTAGTTAATAAAGTTAGCCTTTCAAAGTAGTTCTAAGAAGACAGGCTTTTCAATGAATGATATTGGGACAAGTAGCTATCAAAATATCAGATCCCTACTGTACTTCATCCTTATCTATAAAAAATACAGAGAGAATACTATAAAAGTAATAGAACTTACATGAGAATATGTTTATGACTTTGGAGTAGAGAAGGCCTTCTTAAGTAAGACAAAATTCATAAAATAATGAAAAAATTAAATTTTCTTATATTAAAATTTATAACTTTGTATTTCAAAATATACTATAAGTGAAATTAAACAAGAACAGTAAGAGAAAAAAATGTAACATAGCTAACAAAGAAAAGATAAGTATCCAGACTATATAAAGCACTTCTACAAATCAGTAAGAATATTGACAAATCCATTAGAAAAATTCAAAAAGTCCATAAAAGAAATCCAATAATTTCATTAAGTGGAAACCAACACTCTCAGATACTTCTGGTATAAACTGGAAGGCAATTTGTTTGACAGGATCCATTACAGCATAAATGTACCAACACACCTGGGGCACTTTTATATGTATCTCAGGGAAATATTTGTGCATGTACACACCAGGAGGCAGACTTTACAAGAATCTTCACTGCAGCAATATTTAGAAAAGAGAAAAATGGTTAAAAAAAAATCTCAGTGTCCTTCAATAGGGAACTCTGCAAATAATAGTACATGCCTACTATAGAACACCACGGGGAGTTAAAAAGATTTCTAAGACATAATAGTAAATTAAAAACACCAAAGAGCTGAAGTTATACGAGATAAATTTTATGTAAATCCACATAATAAACAATTTTTACAGATAACTGTAAATGAGTATAAATACGCAGAAAAAGATATGAAAAGGAACATATCATGGATAATAGCTGTTACCTATGGAAGAGGAATAAGACTGATTGGCAGGAAGAGTTTAGTTTTCCAACAGGAAGTAATTCTGCATGTTAAATTTTAAATATACAGCACTGCCATCCTCCTTCTCCTCAGGGTCCCTACAGCAGCCACAGTGGTCTTTTAAAAATTTTAAGGTAGGTTATGTCACTCAAAACCCTCCAATGGGTTCTCGTCTCATTCAGAATACACTTCAAAGTCTATACTCTTGTTCTTTCAGTTGGTCCCCTGTGGTTCACCTGTGGAAAAATGCCCCCCAAAAGATATCTCTGTGCTAACTTCCAGAGCCTATGAACATTACCATAGATGGCCAAAAAAAAAAAAAAAAAAAGTCTCCATATATAATGAAGTCAAGGATTTTGAGATGAGGAGGTTATCCTGATATATCTGGGTGTGTCCTAAATGCTATCGATATGTCTCCTTATAAGAGGGAAGCAGAGGGAAATTTTACACACACAGAGAAGGCGATGTGAAGGCAAAGCAGAAAGAGATATGAAAATGCTCATCTTGAAAACTGAAGTGATGCAGCCACAAGTCAAAGATCCCAGGCAGCCACCAAAAGCTGAAAGAGGCAGGGAAGAGATTCTCCCGCAGAGCCTCTGGAGGGAGTGTGGCCCTGCTGACACCTTGATTTTGGCCCAGTGATACTGATTATGGACTTCTGTCTTCCAGAACAAATTTCTGTTGTGTGAAGTCACAAGGTTTGTTATAATTTATTACAGCAGCCTCCTTTACCTTTCTGACCTCTTTCTGTCTTGTTTATTCTGTTACAACCACGATGGCCTCCCTGCCATCCCATAAACATGCCAAGCTCACTCTCACTTCAAGGAGCCCTTGCAGCTGCCAGTGCCTCCTACCTGAAAGGAGAATCGCTGCTTTCCAGAGAAGCCCTTCCTAACAATTCTATGCCCAATAGCATCCTTGCTAGTCACTCTCTATTCTGTTATCCTGAATTGTTTGTCTTCTTGGCCCTTAACACTGCCTGCCATAGTTGAGTGGTTGGATTTTTTTTTTTTTTGGCTGTCTCTCCCCAAGATAGCAGGGACTTTGTTCTGGTCACTGCTATATCCCCACACTTAGAGCTGTGCTTGTTATACATTAGGTGTTCAGTAACTATTTAAATGAATGATGGAAAGACTGAACAAACAAACAAATATTCTCATAACATTACTCAGAATCAACACTGCTCACCAAATAGTCATTACCAAGATGGGAAAAAGGACTGCTGAAGAACAAACCTGGAAGCATCATGCTCCTTGATTTTAAAGTATATTACAAAGCTATAGCAATCAGAACAGTATGGTATTGGCCTAAAAATAGACACATAAATCTATAAAACAGGATAGAGAGTCCAGAAATAAACCTGTGCATTTAAATCAATTAATTTACAACAAAAGAGAAAAGAATATAAAATGGGGGCTAGTCTCTTCAATAAATGGTGCTGGGAAGACTGGACAGCCATACGGAAAATAATAAAATTAGACTACTATCTTATAGTATACACAAAAACTAACCCAAAAAGAGTTGATTGTAACATCTGAAACCATAAAGCTCCAAGAAAACATAGGTAATAAATTCCTTGACATCCGTCTTGGCGATAATTTTTTGGAGCTGACTCCAAAAGCAAAAGCAACAAAAGCAAAAATAAACAAGCGAGACTACATCAAACCAAAAATCTTTTGTACAGCAAAGGAGACCATCAACAAAATGAAATGACAGCCTACCGAATGGAAGAAATATTTTGCAAATCATATACTTGATAAGGGGTTAATATCCAAAATATATAAAGAATTCACACAACTCAACGACTGCTATAATATGGTTAAAAAATAGCAGAGGATCTTAATAGACATTTCTCTAAAGAAAATACACAGATGGCCAAAAGGCTTATGAAAAGAAGCTCGACATCCCTCTTCATTAAGGAAATGCAAATCAAAACCACAATGAGTTATCACCTCACACCTGTCAGAATGGCTATTATCAAAATGACAAGGAATAACAAGTGTTAACAAAGATGTGAAGAAAAGGGAACCTTCATGCACTGTTGGAGGAAACGTTTATTAGGGTACAGTCACTATGGAAACAGTTTGGAGGTGATTCAAAAAATTAAAAGGAGAACTACCATATATGATCCAGCAATTCCACTTCTGGATATTTATCCAAAGAAAATGAAAATACTAATTTAAAAAACATATGCACTCCTATGTTCACTGCTGCATTATTTACAATACCTCAGAGATGGAAAAAACTTAAGTGTTCACTGATGGAAAACTGGATAAAGGGGTGTGATACACACACATGTATACACACACAATGGAATGCTACTCAGCCATAAAAGGGTGGAAACCTGTCATCTATAACACCATGGATGGACCTTGAGGGTGTTATGATAAGTGAAATAAGTCAAAATGAGAAAGACAAATATCGTATGATTTCACTTATATGTGGAATGTAAAAAAATAAAAACAAAACTCAGAGAACCGAGGGATGATTGCTAGAGGTGATGGGGGGTGTAGGGTAGGAGAAATGGGTGAAGGGCATCAAGATATACAAACTTCTAGCTATAAAAAATAAATTAGTCATAAGGATATAATGTACAGCATGGTGACTACAGTCAATAATATTGTATTGCATATTTGAAAGTAGCTAAGAAAGTAAAACATACGTTCTCATAAGACAAAATTTTCTTCTAATTTTATATGGTGATAGATGGTAACTAGACTTATTGTAATCATTTTGCAGTATATACAAATATCAAATCATTATGTTATAGTCTGAAACTAATGTTATATGTCAATTATACCCTCAATTAAAAAAAAAAAAAAAAGAAGTAGGACTATTAAATAGAGTGAGGCCCACCTAAGGGTCAGTGTTCCTTGGTTAAGCAATATCTTTAATTATGGCTCAGAGAAATGAAAGTGAAACCCTATCTGTACAGGATAAGAGTTCAGAAAGCTCGGAGATATAGAGCTTAAAGGAAAGTAAGACTTGAGATGCTAAATTCTGTGAACATAATACTTAATACATGGAGAGTGTTTTTTTAAATTATAATCAAGACTTCAAATTAATAAATTTAGCATCTTCGAAAAAACCATATAATGATTCTGGTGAGTTTTCAGAGACAAAAATGAAATGAACAAGTTTAGGCTTTAATTCCATCCTACGAAAACCACAGACATCAGAGTATAAAAGTGAGGGAATTAGAAGAAACCGGTAAAAATATCAGCAGAAGTAGCTTCATCCTTGACATCCTTTAAGACACAATATTGCCTCCCATGTCTTCACATTCAATTTAGGAGGCCAACATGCATTTTGTTATCACTTTTCCAAAATGACAGGGTTTTTTTTTTCAAAAGGAGTTTCACCTGTATTTTGAACATTCAGTCATGACAAACAGTCAAGAAAAGTATTTTCATTTTCTCAGGCTTCCAAGCCAGAACTATCAAATTATGCTTCTCTGAGCCATAACTATCTCCAAACATAGGACAGGGCTCCCAGGTCTCTAATTCTGCTTCAAACCAGAACACTTTTCCTAGTTCGGAAACCCAGAATAAGGTTTTTTTCTGGGGAGGACAAAATATCACATGAATGAAAGAAAATCACTGACCTAGGCAAAGGAAGCTTTGTTAGCATCTCAGTGCCAACTAGTCACTGGGGCAGAGACTGCTGGTTGCCACACCATAGCCAATGGCCACTTCTTTATTTACAGAATTCCAATTTATTTGAGATGGCAATGCATCTGCTTAAAGACTACAGGTCCCAGCTGCCCTTGCAGTTAAGTGAGGTCAAATGACTAAGCTTGTGTGAGACGCTAAGGAGGCCGCTTCGGAAAGAGAACAGGCTCGGTTAAGGATATAACCTTTTTGCTTCTTATCCTCTTCTTCCAGATGCCTGGCCTGCAGAGGTAACGGCCAGAGCTCTAGCAGCCACCTTGGACTATGAGGTAACCTGGAGGATGGAAAACATGTATGCCAGAGCCAAAAGAAGGCACCTAGGTCTCTAATAATGCCAGACATCATATGAAGGACTACAGTACTATAAAGTGGAGGGGGCCATTGTGATCACATATTAATAAGCATTCTTATTTTCCACGGGGAAAAAACTGTTAACCCAAGAAGATGAACTGTTTCAAGGTCTCACAACAAATCTGTGGCTGAGCTAAGTCTAAGGCTCAGTCCCATCATCAAATACAAGGAAATAACATTGTATAATATCACAATAAAGACAAAACCACCAAAACCCAAGCAGTGACAAAATATCTAAGTGATAAATATTAAAAAAAAACTTAAATCATTTCTTCAATTAAAAAAAATTAATTTTTAAAAAGTAAGTTAAAAAAGGAAAAGAGACACATAGTTAATCCATCAGAGGGACTTCCAGCTTTAGCTCTGACATGTAAAGAGCTTAGAAGTTGTCATTCCTATCTTTCCAACCAAAAAAAAGCTGAACAAACTAAAAATCACTGACTTTCCTTGGACCCATTAGAGAACTGAGTTCACAGTGTAAACTGTCACCCCCAAATTTAGGGAGACAGATCAAGATACTCTACAAGGAGCATAAGTCACTGGAGCCATAAACTGGCAGAAATACTTAAATGGTAATTTTGACAAATTGCTGGAGGCTGAATATGGGCTAGTTTGAGATTGAGAAATGCAATCCTGGGCGGGTGTGGGGGGCATGGAGAGAAGAGTCCCTCATCCTTTTGTGGGTTTTCCCTGCAGGTATCCCACCAGATTCTCATTGTGAAGAACCAAAAAGATCCCTCTGTGGCTTTAGTAAGGAAAAGGAAAGAGTAGAATTACCAAGAAAACCCAGTCCTCTTAATTCCACTCTCCAGGGAGGAAGATTTTACCAGAGGCTTATCTGAAGTGGAGAAAGGGTGTTTCCCTGACTCCAGCCCACTCTAGCCTTCCTACCTCACCTGTGGGGAACCAAAGTTAATAAGGACTTGTGAAATTCATAGGCCTGAGGATACAGTCCCTCTAAACACTGAGATTTAATTATACCATTATAGAATACTTCCCTTCCCCCATGCCCTACCTACCACCACACCAACAGGGCTACAGTACAACGACTACAACGAAAAGATCTGCAGGATGCAGACTCTAAGGAGGAGTGTTTGGGGAAGCCCAAAGAGAACAGGGGAGACAACAAAAACATCAGAGGAAACTGAAGCCTGTGACACCTACAGCAAACATTAAACACAGCGCAACTCATAGTTAAGTGAACATAATCTTACACAGAAGGCCTGTTTACATCAGTTCCTATTACCCAATACATCATGTCCAGCTTCTAACAAAAAATTACAAGATATGCTGAAAGACAAGAAAAAACAGTCTGACGAGGTTAAACAAGCATCAGAACCACTGAGATATGGCACAGATTATGGAATTAAAGGAAACAAAATAAGTCTGATTAATATGTTAGGGGCTATAATGAAAAAGACCATATATGAGAACAGATAGAGAATGTAAGCAGAGAAATGGAAACTCTAAAAAATATCTAAAGGATATGCTAGAAATAAAAAATATTGTAACAGTAATGAAGAATGCCTTTTGTGGGCTCATCAGTAGACTGACACAGCCAAAGAAAGAATCAATAAATTTGAAGACAGGGAAACAGAAACTTTCCAAACTGAAAATCAAAGAGGAAAACAGAATGAGAGTAAAAGGAGACAGAACCTCCAGAATATCTAACACCTGTGGGAAATTGAGTTGTAGAGATAAATAAAGGTAAAACAGAATAACTTCACTTTGGAATATCAGAAGGAAAAGGAAGAGAGAAAGGAGAAGAGGAAATATTTGAAGTAATAATGGCCAAGAATTTTATAAAATTAATAACACCAAACCGCAGATCCGGGAAGCTCATAAAACACAAAATGAGAAAAATTACACCTAGGCATATTATATTCAAACTGCAGAAAGACAAAGAGAAAATCTTGAATGAAGCTGGGGATAGGGGGTGAGTGTGGGTGAAACCTTACTTATGGAGAAATAAGGATAAGAATTACGGCAGACTTTCTGGTCATAAACAATGCAGGCAAAGAGAGAGTGGAGTAAACTATTTACACTGTCGCTGAAGAAAAAAAAAAACCAGCCCCACCAACCTAGAATTCTATATCCCGGTGCTATTATCCTTCAAAAGCAAAGAAAAACAAAGAGAATTCATTTCTAGCAGACCTACCCTGAAAAATTTTAAAAGGAATTCTTCAGGAAGAAGGAAATTATATAGGTCAGAAACTTGGATCTACATAAAGAAAGAGTGTTAGAGGAGTAAGTGAAGGTAAAATACGATCTTTTATTTTTATTTTTGATATAAAAAGTTACTGTATAAATAATAACAATGGCAATATACAGATGCTCCTTGACTAACGAAGGGGTTACATCACAAAAAATGCATCTTAAGTTGAATATATTCGAAGTTGAAAATGCATTTAATATACCTAACCCACTGAACAAGATCACTTAGCCTAGCCTACCTTAAACATGCTCAGAACACTAACATTAGCCTACAGTTGGGCAAAACCATCTCGTTGCTGTTGTCGGGCATCACGAGAGCACGTTATACTATGTACCGCTAGATTGGGAAAATATCAAAAATTCAAAATTTGGAGCATGGTTTCTATTGAATGTACGTTGCTTCTGCACCATCATAAAGTCGAAAACTCATAAGGTGAACTGTTGTTAAATTGTGGACCATCTACATTGAGTGATTATAGTTTATGGATAGGTGAAATAAAGTAGCAATGTCATAAGGAATGAGAGGCAAGAACTGAGACAATTCTACTAAAAGGTATCTCCACTATACATGAAGCAGTATGGTGTTTTTGAAGGTGGACTGAGATTAGTTAAAAGGGTTTGCTGCAAACTAGGGAAACCACTCCCAAAATATTAAACAATCCCCTAGAACAGGGGTCCTCAAACCCCAGGCCGCAAACCAGTACCAGTCTGAGATATGTTAGGAACCAGGCCACATAGCAGAAGGTGAGCGGCAGGCGAGCATCTGAAGCTTCATCTGTATTTGCAGCCACTCCCCTACACTAGCATCACCACCACAGCTCCACCTCAGGTCATCAGGTATTAGATTCTCATAGGAGCACCGGTCCCTGGTGCCAAAAAGTTTGGGGACCGCTGCCCTAGAAAATACAGTATTAAGAAATGACTTAACAGATTTTTTTAAAAATTACATAAAAACTCAAAGTAAAAATTCTAAAGTTGGAATAATTTAACAACTAAAATCCTCAGACAATTAATCATAACAACAACATAAATATTGGTAGATGAATGTGGTAGGCATTGTTCTGAGCTGTGTCCATTGTACTATCTCATTTCTTAAAATTACCATTCCTATTTTCAAATGAAAAAACTGAGGCATAGAGATTAAAGTACTTGTTTAGTGACACAGTAAGAGGCAGAGTTGAATTTATACTCAGGCGGCTGGCTTCAAAATCCACATTCTTAATTAGTAAATGTGTATTAACCAAAGTGAGTTAATGGTCTACTCATAAATTAATTTTGAATATGGTTTGTCAGATTCACATTAAAAGTCACTAATAATGCCATCAGATAGTCCACTGAATCAAGTTATACTATACCTAAAAAATTCATATAATGATTATAATTAACCTGCAAATACATATTCAGGTAAAAGAAGTTTTATAAGAAAATAGTAACAGATGTGCCCATTTAATTATACGCAATAAAACTGTACTGTTATTGTACTCCTTAAAAAACCAAATAGATATTGGTTAGATATTTATAACACATACAGCAAAGGAACCATTTAGTGTTTCTGTTTACTTAGCAATGATGCATATTTAGCAGGGAATGGTTAAGTCACTACCTTTATCCAATGTTCTAGCTCTAGATAACTTTTCTTGTGATCTCCTTTTTAGTTTTTGAACTGGAATACAAGCCAGTGCTTTCTCCTGGAGAGCAAGGTTCTCATAGACCAGCACATGCTGAATGTTGGACTGAAGAACTTTCAGAATGACTGAATTGGCAGTAACCTAATAGAAAAAAAAACTGTAATTAGTTTTTCTTCATATGCTACAAAAATAATATAATAAAAAACACCGGTTATATGATTTCATAATGAATGTATGAATTTACTGAAATTATATTAAAAACATTTACAAAATCAGTAGTAGGAGACTGCCATATCTGTATGACAGTCTAAGATGTATCTATTTATTCCTCTGAGTATATTATATTACTGAGATTATATTTAAACAGAGGTTTGCTGAATTCTTGACCGCAAGCTTGGATCAAAACACTGCTCTGAGCAATGCATCTGACAGCTATTTCTACTTCAAATCTCTATAAATGATTTTAAAAAAAACTCTATACAGCATTAGCAAAAATGAAGAACTCTTAAAGAGGAAAGGCAGATACAAACGGATTAAAGGAAGAAACCACAGCAATATGCCCTCCAGAGAGTGGTTATGAAAACTAAAAAAAGTTCTCAAAATTATCCCAAAAGGCAGAGGAGCCACAGGGTCCACAGAGCAGGAAGGGGCCTCAGAACAAGTATTAAAGAGACTGGATGGGCACTGCAGAAGGAACAGCTAGATATTTTGCTCCCCCGCCCCATCACTCCTTGTCAACAAAGAATGTGTATCTGAGGAGTGAGGGAAGATGCTTAGATTCCTAAAAGGAGTTCCCAGGCTCAGAACAGTTCTGGCAGAGCCCACCCTAAACAAAACAAAAATAGAAAAAATAAGAATTTGGAAAAAAAAAAAAAAACAGGCAAGCAAAGACATGTACAATACTACAAAATGTGAGAAATAAGTTCAAATGTGTTAGAAATTACAGTAAAAATGAATGGGTTAAATGTGTATTAAAAGGTAGAGATAGATTAATTATAAAAGATAAAAACCATTACCAAATACTTTAATGTCACGTACTATATTAAGCCCTGGGGAAGGGTGCACAAGACAGACATGATCACTTTATGGTCTAAACGAGGAAAGGCACTGAACAAAAAATGACAGAACCACCACATTAAGTCAAATACTTGACTTTGTATAAATGTATGTGAGTGTGTATGTGTTACAAACTGGAAAAATAATGGACACCAAAATAGACAAAGACATCCTTACAGAGTAAGCAGTCTATGGATACAAAAACAATACTGATACAAAAATGTTCATTTACTCAAATATTTAAAGAGCTTTATTATTTGCTAGGTACTAGGGATATAATGGTACAACTTATTCATAGGTATTACATGAATTATAAGAATTATAAAGCAAATATAGAGGATAGTGAGACTGTACAATAGGGTTCTGAACCTAGAAGTACCTGAATAAATGATATTTATGGTAAAATATTAAGGATGATAAGCAGCTAGTAAACAAGGAAGGGAAAAGACCATTCCTGTCAAAAAGAACAGCATGTAGGCAAGTCGAGGAGCGTGTATATAGGGGATATGCTCAGTATATTAATGCTGAGAAGGATCAAAGAGATCAAGGTGTCTAGAGCATAGAGAACTAAGGGGAAAATGGTGAAGAGACAAGGCTAAGAATGAAGTTTGGTTGGTAAACAGCTAGATCTTTCCTATCTCTTTCCATTATAACAGGAAGCTATTCAAGAGACTTAAGCAAGAAAGTGAAATGATCAGATTTGTGTTTTCAGAATATCAATCTCACTGGAGTAGTGTGAAGAAAGCAGGTATGACAAGACCTAATGGGGGATGACTGAGAGCTGGTAGCTTGAGCTAGGGTGGTTACAGTAGTGGTAGAAAAGTGAACAAAATAAGAAGAACAAGAAGTAGAATTAACATGTTTTGGGGACTGCACTGTGGAGTCAGGGAGCAGTTAGAAAAGTAGGAAAACATACGAATGATCCATAGATTTTTGATAGGAACAACTGGATTAATAGTTGAACCACTTACAGTAGGAAAAAAACCAAAATGATCAAGTAAGCTAAAAACTATATGTGGTCAAATAACAATGAACTGAAAAAAAGTCCATTAAATTCAGCAGTGTGAAGACTGTTGATGATCTTAGTAAGAAGCTTGTAGTAGTGCTAATAAGAAAAGCAAGGTGTAAGAGGCTTAGTTGTGTAAGTGGTACCCCAAAGTGGGCTAAATGCACCAAAGGAGCTGTACAAAACAGTACACTGGAAGGTGGACAGGAAATAATAGAACTTCTACTTATGTTATTTTTTGTCCAAAAAGTGAAACAATTAAGTTATAATAATATTTAATATTTGGGTTAAGAGGGGCTCCATCTCAGGCTGGAGCAGCTTTCCTGAGGGAAGATAGTGACATGCTCACTCTTCCTTCTACTCTCATGTTACAAAGTTTTGCAGTTTAAATGTGCCTAGTTAAGGGTCCGGTCAAGATGACAAAGTAGGTAAACACTGTGCTTGCCTCCCCCCATGAGTACATTAAAATTACAACTAAATTATAGAACAATCAACCTGGAGAACTATCTGAAGACTTGCTGAACAGAGGACCTATAACTAAGGATATAAAGAAGCCATGTCAAGACTGTTGAAGGAAAAAAAATGTGCCTGGTAAAATAGATTTACCGGTTGGTTACATTATGTAGTTTTAACTAAATTAACCCTCAACCTGACTTAAAAAAAGATTAGAAAGACCTTTAGGCATTGAGGCTAATACTAATGATGCAAGTATATGTAATGAGAAGAAAACAGCAGGGCTGACATATCTTTTACTGTTTTACTATTAGCCCTTCAACAGCTACATTTTAATGCAAAAAAAAAAAAATCACAATCTACTGAGATCTGACAAAGTTAGCCCCCCAAATTCTAAATTATCAAGACAATTTAGAATATAGTCATATCTACATTCATTAAATGATACACTGTTAATACATTTTTAAAAAATAAAAACATTCACTTTAGCTCCTCTTTACACTGTATAATGTACATAAGTATATCAGCATAACAACATATATATGCAATTTATAAACAAATATAGATTGAGAGGATATGCTTGAAAACACTTTACTGATAGTGCACACACTTAAAGTATGGAGACTCTCTAGACAAGTATAAGAGAAGTAAAGACGCAGTGATAGTATAGGGGACTCTTCCTACAACTAGTTGTAAAGAGGAAGTAATAAATACAGGACATGCAGGATCTAGGGATATTCCTATCCTGGCTTGTTTCTATAATAAGCGAAATTATAGAAAAGGTTCTTAAACATTAATATGCGCATGAAAAATGCAGTTTCTCAAGTTCTCCTTTCCTTTTCTGGTTCAGTTTGTCTGGGGTATGTCCAGGAATCTGCATGTCTGAGTTATTCAACTTTAGATGAAAACTGGACTTAAAGTCATTGAAAAGAATCCCCAAGAAAAGAGGAGGTTGAAGACTTGGGCATAGTCCATTTGAGATTCCACAGTGACCAGAGAGAAAGGAATACAGGCACAGAAGAGAGACTGGCCCATAGTTAGAGGAGACACATTTCCTCCATTAACACAAGGCGCTTGAGTGGATCAATGACTACGGGAACATGATGAAGACTTGGTGATAAACTCAAGGTATTCACAACAGTGAGGAATATGCTCCTTTACCAGAATTGATACAGAAACATTAAAAAAAAAAAAAATGAAAATGTCTCCATTTTTATTTGAAAGAATTCTTATAAAAATCAGGCAATTACAGTGTTATCTTTTTTTTTCTTAAATGCAGATTTTCATTCACCGAGAGGGTAAGAACTCATCCAGAGAATTTTGATTTTCAATTTACTACTTTTCTATCTGGAAATTACCTCAAGCATTGTGGTTTTTAATGGCACTCAAACAATCTCTAACAATAAAATTTATTTTCTTGCCTAATTCTTTACATATTCATTGGCACAACTCCAAAAAAACTAAGCCATAAAAATAGAAGTTTGCTGATTGCATGGCGATTATAGCAGCTGAGTAACCATGTACGTAAGGCAGCAGTTAATTGCTTGAGAGTTAAAGTTATTTGGAGTACAAATGGAAGAAGTTTAAAATGTAAAATCTGTATGTTTCGGATAAAAAAGATTATTTTCTTCACCAATCATATGTGAATTCCAATTATTTTGGTTTCTAATGTGAGATATTTAAGACTTTATAAGAAAAAAGGACAATGTGCATTTTGTGTCAAATCATGTGATATAGCCGGTGGAAGTTGGATTACCAATTTACTTCTTTTGTAAAGGATCGGCTCTTGCCAAGCCCACTAGCCCTTTTTCTACCTTTATGCAACCCTTTGCTTTTGTGGTTTTTAAATTTAGAACCTATTTTTAAACACAAAGTTCTGTTTAACAAATTTTTAATGACAGTTTTAATCAACTTTTGACTTTAGTAAGCTTATTTCTTACAAAAAAAACCCTTTTTTCTATTTATAAAAGTAATAAATGTTGCAAAAAATATTTCAGGAAATACTGAATGGTATAAAAATCACCTATAATTTCATCACTTAGAGAAAATTATTTTAAGATATCTGTGTCTAGCTTTCCAGACCTTTTTTTAAGGAAACATGTTTATGTATATGAATTTTTAAAACAAAAATTTAAATATTATACACATACCCATAACATATGTGGTTTAACTTCAAATTCTCAGTTTACCTTTTTTCCCCACATAATAATTCTCCATGTCAAAACAGACCCCATAAATTATCATTTTTAACGGATGTTAGAAATGCCAATTTAAGGATGTGTGGTAATTTAAATAATCCCCTATTGAAAGGTATATAGGTATATTTTACCTTTAAAATGGTAGGTTTACAAACAAGAAATTGGACATTGAAATCTTCTGTCCAAATAGATTTCTTTTCTTATGAAAACTATCTAGAGATCCAGACTAAGAGGTCGACCTTTAAGATTAAATTAGTTTAAAAGTTGACTCATTTAATTTATCATGATCTAATACAACTACATTACTTTTATAATTGCAAAGAAATAATCCCAAATAATTATTTTAAATAACGATATACCATACACACAATGCGCAATAATTTCTGCAGTGATAAGAGTGGATGAACAGTCCTTAACAACTTCATACATATTCTCAAATTAGTCATGTGTCACATGAAAGCATACATTTAGAGTAGTTATGTAACTGTCAAATGCTTATTTTAAGCAAATCACACTTCAGAATCACGTTTTCAACCTATAGTTGCAAGATTAGAAACATGATGCTTCTAACATTCTGAAGTTTTTTGTCTTTGAAAAACTGTTTTTGCTGTTTCGAATCCGCTTTTGGAAGGCAAAGGGTATAAAGATATATAAAGAGTTAATAGGAAGTTATTTCTATAGAACACTAAACACTCAGCATACATAACTAGCAAATCTAAAAATCAGTTGGGTCATTAAGGAAATACAAATTAAATCTATAAGATACTACTTAACATCTACTAAAATGGCTATAATAAAAAAGACAACAAGTGTGGGTAAAAATATCAAAAAACTGGAACCTTCACACACTGCTAGTGAGAATATAAAATAGTGCGATGACTCAGGAAAACAGCTCGGCAATTTCTTAAGACATTAAACATAAACTTACCATACAACCCAGTGGTTCCACTCCTAGGAATCTACCCAAGAGAAATGAAAACAAATGTCCACACAGAGCCTTGCATATAAATGTTCATAGCAGCATTATTCATAACAGGCAAACAATCCAAATGTCTATCATGGAATAGTATTCAGCAATGAAAAAGGAAAAAATACTGATACATCCTACAATACGGATAAACTTCAAAAACATACGTAAGTGAAATAAGCCAGAAGCAAAAGACTATATATTATGTAATTCCACTTGCATAAAATTCCAGAAAGGAAGCAAAATAAGTTTCTAATAACCACCACCATTTATATATTCCAATACTTTATATCTTAAAGAAAAAAAAAACTAATTAGAAAACTTCAACATCTGTGACGATCACCTTGTTCTATACTTCAATATTTTACTTGATATAGTTTTAACCCCCCCAAAATTATAATAGTGACAAAGTTCAGCAGTGCTCAGGGTTTGTCTAGCTTATATACAGGTTAAATGCTTTTTTAATCTCTCCTACTGGTTAACTTTGGTCCATTTTAATTCTCAACTTGTACCCGACTCAAAATGGGCAAGGCAGGAAAACATAATTGTCAAATATTATAGTACAGCAACTAGTGGTTGCTGTACTATAATAGGAAGTTATAAAAGCTTAAATAAAAAAATACTTTTTAAAAATGTGTATTCCAGTGATTCATAGATAACCAAGAGTTGGCTATAAAAAAACAAGTTTCATTTTAACTTCTCCTAACTCCCTTGGGGAACACAGAAAAAGATACACTGTCCCAAGGACTAGAGAAATAAGAGTTGACATAGACTAGCCTACTGAGAGCATATGTCTTTGAGACAGTTTATTTTCTTCTAAACTCTAAATCTGTTTTAGCAGTAGAATGACATTTTGTATTTAGTGTACCATCCAGAGGCTTTCTGGTGACTAACAGTTTTAAAGACCTCACACTATATCTGCATTGCCAGGTTAGGAATACAAAAAAGGGAAATGGTTAAAGAAGATTCAGAAGATGCGAATGGATTTCCTAAGCAGAACACTAACAAAACACTACTTGTTCCAGGAAAGAACTATTTCATTAAATAAACTGTTTTCATGCATTATATGCTTTTCTGTTAAGACTGATTAGTACTGTGCATTTTAAACTTTAATACTGAGATTCAACAAAAGATGAAGCAGAAAATCTTAAAAGATATATTCTAACACTTCAATTAGAAAATACATAAGGGTGCTAAAAGCCAAGAAAGAGGTTAAATATGCTTCTGTATCAGTGCCAACCTTAACTGCAAAACTGATGAAGACCTTCAGTGTTCCAAGGCAGAATACACATAATTGAGAAGGGCAAAGAAGAATCCACTGGGGTGCACAGCACATTTACTTTTTATTTCACCCTTTAATTTTTTACACGGCTGTTATATAAGGTACAAAACATTAGTATAAAAGTATATAATTTATAAATAAATAGACAGTTATGGGATCAGGTACTCATTTTTTATTACTGGTAATACATATAATCAAAAAAGAGTGGAAACCAGTTTTAAGAAGTGGATTAGGATTACTATTCTGTCTTATTAAAGTAGTCCCACTTATTTTTTACTGTGATAACTTTGTACTGAATGAAGTAGCTCAGATACTTTACAGAAAGGAATATTACCAAGGGCAAACCTTTAAAGCCCTTTACGATTTGTAAAGCTTTCTTTTCACATATGCTATCTTCTCTGATGCCCACAGCCACTTAGCATCATGACTAGTTGATTCAATAGTATCAGTTAACAGTTTCTCAGAAGCATTCATAAATACTAGTTGTATTTATTATTATAAATAAACATTAGCTGTGAAGCTAATGGGAAAAAATATTTTAAAGATTTAACCCATTTCCCATGTAGAAAACAAAAGTGCAGCTCGCTGCCAACATTCATTTAACATCACGTGTAGAAATGCTACGTTATCTAGGATTTGACATTTTCAGTGTTCGAGAGTTACTATATTGTGTAAATGGAAATACCACTACTAAAAACAGATGCTATTTGTTTCCAAAGACTATTGATATACTAGAGCAATGCGAAAATAATAATAAAAGCAAAATATTTCATGGCAAACTTTGGGGGTAAGGTTAGGACTGTAATCTGTGAGTTACCTTGGAGTAAGTTCTGCCAGCTCTGAGCAAACAGGAAATGAGTTAAAGGTTAACCTAAGTCAATTGAGGCACAAAGGAATATGTCTTACAAGAGTTAATCCTCCACGAAAGTTTGGAAACCACTCAACAAAAATTATTAAAACAAAACAAAACAGTAACTCCATCTCTTCCCCTACTATCCTCTAACACCTTTATTTTTTAAAGACAAGCTTAAGGTCTTCCCAGCCCACAGAAAGGAATGACTGCAAATCATTTGCTTACAAGGGAGGTGAGGTTAAAGCCTCTGGGATAATTCAGGAGAAAATTAAGAGATTTAATAACTGACTCTGCATAAAGTCTTGCTGTATGGAGGACAGTGACAAGGTGTTTTCCAAAAACTAAAATAAGACAATATGAGTTTAAGTTGGCTACAGATAAAATTATTATAGAAAAAGCATGAAAATTTTTCTGACGGTGAAAATTTAGGAGAATACTTAAGGACTTTTATCAAGAGATTTTTGTATACAGGATAATTTCATATTAAATGAGATCATTCAGGTGTACCAAAAATGCCTGTAACACAATAGTAGTTTGAGTTGTTTTTTAAGATGTATCTGTATATGCTAATAACTAAACCGCTAATTTGCTAGCACCACTATCAGTAAATTAATGCATTATTTACCTTAAACCTAAGGAAGCTGATTTTTTTTTTCATTGAATTGAGTTAATGATAATGGTTAAGCTGTTGGAACTAATCCCCATGGTGAATGGCAACAGGTAAAATTCACATCCAAAGTGTCAATGCAGTGGAGGAAGTCTTATTTGATGGCCATGCTACTGTTCAGCAAGTCCAACACTTTGCTTCAGCTTACAGAAATATGGTTATCTGTGTAACTGGTTTAAGCACCAAGGCAACAGGTACATTTATAAATAATTATAAATAATAATAACCTACAGAAGCAATAAGGTACAAGTTGAGATTTAAAAGTATAGTCTATGGCCATGCCACCCTGAACACACCCAACCCCATCTGATCTCGGAAGCAAGCAAGCTCGGGCCTGGTTACTTGGATGGGAGACCATCTAGGAAGACCAGGTGCTGGAGGTGTTAAAAAAAAAAAAAAAGTATAAATAAAAGAGCCCTTTCCCCAACTTTCATTACAAATTTGACAATTATTTTTAAGAGACAAGGAAATTTAGATGTTTTGGAATTTTAAGAAAGAAACAAGAATAACTAGAGACTAAATTCAGAAATAAATTATAACTTATTTCAAAGCTTTTGCTGTTTCAACAATTTGAAAGGAACAGTTTAGGAAGGTTTAATTCTAATGTTACCATTGGAGCAGATGGTGGATTTGATGGCTGCCCTTCATTGTTCCCTGCATGCTGGGTTAACCCATTAGGATCTGAAGTCTGTGTTGTAGGAAGCTGGGTACTGGTTGCAGGTTGCTGAGATAATTCTACTTTGTGGCTTTTATTTGATCCATTCAATCTGCTACTTCTCTCTATGGCAATGAGGTCACGAATTTTTTGCAGCTGCTCCACTGAAGCTTTTTTAGGGAAGACAAGATGTGTTTCTCCCTGGAATTTATAAAATTAGGAAAAAATTTAACCCTTGCTTCACATTGACAGTTATTTGTGTGTGTGTGTGTGTGCGTGCGTGTGTGTGTGTGTATGAAGCCTATGGAATACATATTTTAACAATCATTCTGTTTTCTTACCATGACACTTCTTATATACAAAGGTAACACCTAACATAAACCCCCAAATTAAGAAAATTTGTCTTCTTGTTAGCATATAATGCTGACTATTATATTAGTTCAAAGACCTTTAAAAATATTTTGTTTAGGAATAATATGTCAATGTCAATAAGCCTCGTAAGAATTGCAAATATGCACACTCCTATTTTTTCTGCAGTAGTATCTGATACTACTGTTCTATATGAAATTCCTTATGAAATGATAATGATACTAGAGATACAGCTATACAAAATGATCACTGATAACATAAAACAATAAAGAATAGCTACATTATTAAAAGTCTGTATATGGGCTTCACTAATTGCACCATGAGAGCAAAAGGTATATCCTAATGGACAACTCAAAACTATGGGTTGTTAACAGTAATACTCTGTCCCAAGAACTAGAGAAATAAGAGTTGACACTAGCTTACTAAGAACATACGTCTCCGGTCCAAACAAAACAAAATATTAAACAATATTAATAATCTAATCCTTTATGTTATGATTCATTTAATGAATATCCATAACATAATCAGAGTGCCTTGAGATACAATAAAGATTATAACAAGACTGACAATGTAAAATAGTCAGCAAATTACAAAACAAGAAAAAAGGTGAAATGAAAATACATTCAATCAAGTTTCAAGGTGCTGAGAAGCAACAGTTTTACAACGATAATTCTACCAACTACAAATGAGATAAAACAGCTGTTACAAAGTGCAATAAACAGTCCTGTAGGTTGTAAGCATTTAAATTAAACACCACAAGTGAGAATGACCTTATTTTCCTGGTAATGGCAGACTTACAGGAATTAAGTGACCAAGACATTACTCAATGACGACATGAAAATCAGTTCCACATGAATCCTTTTTAAAAAGATGGAAGAGGTCTTTTTAATGTGTGCAAGCTCCACACATTACCCATAACAGCTGTAAAAAAGACTACAACCATTTACTGTGTTTATGTGTTCTAGGTACTGTGCTAAGCATTTTACATACAGTATCTCAAGTAATTCTCATAACCACCCTGAAAGATAGGCATTAGGTTTATTCCCTCTTTTTATACGAAAATACAAAGGCTCAGAGAAGTTAAGCTGCCTGATGCTCTTACAGAATTGTCAGAACAAGGATTCAAACTGCAAGATCTTAATCATTAGGCTCCACGTTAGACTGAACAAAGACCCAAAACCACAAACTTGTACAAACAGTTGGAAGGGTTGAGCAAAAAGATAGTATTTCTACAGTTGTGATGATCACATACATGATATAATCATAAATTGGAATACAATGGTTTTTCCAATATTGAGAGGAACTATTTCACATCTATGATGAGGTCTGGGAAGAGAAACCAGACATCTGGTTTAAAGCCAAATATGGAGGGTTCTCGCCTCATGTGGTTAGTGAAGGAGCACTGAGAAAAGTACATGACACCATGCACACTGATGAAAATATAGGATAACAAAAATCTGGGCTACGTCTCAGTCCATACTTCAGAAAGGTCCCTGATAAGGCAGAGATGCTCCTCATGCCTTGGCTCTCTTCCTTTCCATCTTTACGGGACTAGTCCTAAAAGCACATATGATTATGGCCAAATGATTTGTACCAAAAATGTTTAACTAAAAGCACTAGATTTTCATGAAAGGATAATTATAGGCTTAATATACTAGATCCAATAACATTTTAAGAAACCAGTGAGAATTCTAGTATTTAACAAACCTATGTTTCTCTTTTGCTGAGACAATTCTCATTGCTGGATGTTAGGCAAACCTAGCCCTACCCACTAAATGCTGATAATTAATATCTTCCAGTCACCAAGATAATAAAAACTGTCCCCCTCCAATGCCCTCATCCTCACTTGGAGGGTGGGTATGGCTCTTGGTGATGGGTCACATATCCACTTGGATCCCAGTCTTTCTCAATCTCCTTTTCAAAATTTTTATAAAAAAGAATGCAGCCACAGAGACGAGTGGGCCCTAAAGCGCTCATAATTTTAATATACAGTTGAAAATTTCAGGATAGGTCTAGATTCCAACCTCATCTCAAAGCCACCAAATTTCTTTTTGGTGGTAGAGTTCAGTTTCGGCTCGCCAGTTCCTCTTGCAACTTAACCACATGATAACACACTTATTTGATAGGTGTGAAGTCCAAAGCCAGCCAGAAATTTTAAGTGTAACTTAGTCTTACATATTCATCTTTTCTGAAATTGTGACTCTATTTGTATCAAATAATACTGCAAGTTTTAATCTGGCTTGTTACCTGGCATTGGCGTGACCAACTTTCAGGACTGCCTGAGACTGAGGGGGTTTTCTGAGATGTGGGGCTTTCAGTGCTAAAACCAAGACAGTCTCAGGCAAACTGGGATGACTGGTCACCTGACCTGGTACTTGAATATTTGCTGAAAGGCAAATCTGATTCCACTGCATCTGTGACATTTCAACAATGAGAAATTAGTACAGCTCCAGATGTCATTTACTCAATTATCCTGTCATTTGACTCTCAAAAATCTGCATTTCTTTAAACAAAATCAGCAGTGTTCTCAATTTTCTTCCTCTATAGTTTTATATTCTCTATGTTCAGATGTCTGTGAGTAACTATAAGCAGGTGACACCATAATTTATACCTCCAGCTTAACCTCTCCTTTTGAGTTATAGACTCATACATCCAGTTGTCTACTGGACATCTTTACTTGAATATTTAACAGTATATCAGTTGTAATTATCCAAAAGATAGGTAGTGATTTATCTCCTGACATCTATTACTCTCTAAGACTTCCCATGTTCAATTACTGGTACTTCTATCCACTTAGTTGCTCAAACCAAAACCTAGAAGTCATCCTGATTCTTTCCTTTTCTTTATACCCTACATCCAATTCCCCAGCAAGTCCTGTGTATTCTGCTTCAAAAAGAAATTCTAGATCCCTCTACTTCACCCCATCTCCACTGCTATCAAGCCTTCATTCAACAAATGTTTACTGAGTGCCTAAATATACCAGCACTATTCTCAAGAGGTAGCAACACAGAAAACAAAATAGACAAAAAGCCCTGCCCTTATGGAACATATCTAAACCACTACCATTTCTCATTTTGACTAACAGAATACACTTTCTAACTCATCTCCCTGCTTTATCCTTTGACACCATCCCAGATAATCCAAAATATCCTCTCTACAACTAGAGTAATCTTCAGAAATATTATTCTCTGCTGAAAACTTTCCAATGGCTTCCCATTTCATTTAAAGTCTAATTCTTTTTCACAGTCCTCAAAACCCCATGGCCTAGCCTCTGCCAGCCTCTGTATAGCTTTCTGTGCCAAAGCTACTCTTGCTAGAAGCCCCTCTGCACATGTGAATTCTTTTGCTTGCAATACTCTTACCAGAGAGCTTCAGGTACCTGAATTGCTGCTTGTCACTCAGGTCCCAGCTCAAATATTATCTCCTCAGAGGCCCTCTCTGACCACTCATTCTATGTGCCCCTCACCATTACAGTTGCTTTTTATTGTATTACCATGTCCTATTTTCTTCTCTGTACTCATCTTTATTATCATGTCTAACTTACTAGAATGCAAGCTCCATGGAGATGAGATCTATATCTACCTAGTTTACCAATATATCCCAAGAGCCTGGAATAAAATTTGGAGAAGCAGAGAGGCAGGAAGGAAATTGTATCCTATTGCAACTCTGTATGTCTCTAACAATTTCTACAGCCTTGTCAATTCTGGTTGCTACTGACTGAGTCTCCATAACCTGGTTCAACTTCTTTCAACATTCTATAAACTAGAAATGATTAGGCACATAAAGAAAATTTATGTGCTTAAAATTTTCTTTAAACATATAAAGAAAATTCACAATCTTGATAACTACTTTCATTGTGTCATAAAATTAAACTATGCCACAAGATTCCTCAAGATGGAAATACCAAACTTTTCTTTTGACCTAAAAACAAACAAAAAAAAACCCACTGAGATTCTTTTCTCCTGTCACTGAAAAAAACCCCTATGACTCAGCTTTTCATTTCTTACTGGAATAGGGTAGTTGCACCCTATTAGTATTCATGTGTGCTCACAAAGCAGGTTTTCACTAAAAGTCTAGAGTGAGCGATAATTTGGTCCTTGGGTTGCATGTCTGACCTCCCAATTATAAAGCACGGAGACTTCTAAGAATTCTTTCCCCATGGGAGAGTTGTTATAGTTTACGGTGATTTCAAAGTATATTTATTCTGACTTTTAAATGTCTAATAGATGAAGAGATAACGAGTTATACAGATTTCCAATATCATTAATTAATAAAAAAAAAATCTTACTGAGGTAAGTATCAATCAACGCAATAATGAATGCTTTGTACATGAATTGGGGAGGAAAAAAACGCTTGAACAGACTTACCTCTTCAAAGCCCATTTCAAATAAACATTCAACAGCTCCTCTGACGGGCAAGAGTCTAGTAGAAAAAGCTGTGTTTCCAATCCGGATAGATCTATACTTTTCATCATTAGGGTTTCTGATTAAAAAAAAAAAAAAGTTTGATTATATATAACAATTTATATTTTCACAACACCTTTGTACTACTTTGCACATTTTATACGGCTATACTCCTACAAAGTAGGATAGATCCCAACTTTAAAGAAAGAAGAAACACCGTCTAGAAAAGTAGCCTCATTTTGTGATTCTTTCCTCAGTATACATTTACTACAACTTCACTGTTTAATTTCACAGCTGAAAATATTAATACTGCTGTAAGGAACTCCATGTGACATTTTAATCCTGTGTTGTTAAAGCTAGAAACCTTTATGAGTTTTTAGGTTGCTAACAAAAAAGTCCATGTCAGCTCCAGGCAGGGGGCAGATTCTGCCTGTTTTGTACCGATGGATCTCAATCACCAGGAGTGCTGCCTGATGCACAAGTGGTGGCTAATAAATATTTGTAAAATGCATAAAAGAAATTAAGAAGCTATATAAAAATGTATCACAGTTCCTCAAAGACTTCTGACAAATACGAACCTAGGTATATGTTTACAGACACCTGATTTTCTTTCTTCCTTAGACAGATGATTGCATTTAATGTTAAGACCTGCTTCAAATTCAAGATATATTTTCGCCACAGCAAATATAGTAACAAAATTAAATAAAGATATAAATTTCTTTTACCATGATTAAGATTTTGAGTAATATACATTAGGTGAGACCAGCACATGAAAAGCTTTGAGACTTTAATAACTTTGATAAACCAGAAATCCTACAAAATGAACAAAAAATCCCAGAAAATATAAGGTAATCATAGTATTATATTCAAAAGATCTTCGTAACATAATTAAGAATGATAAGTTTATATCTGATACCAGCTCCTTTAAAATGGTGGTGGCTTCCATTAGTACTACATTAAGAAGGAATCGGAGGCTGTGTCAGGGATTCATAGGAAGGAGTGCTGAGGCCATCCACTTGGGGTATGGAATTGGGGGGTGGAGCTGAGGCTAAAGCTAGCAACTGATTAAGCAACTCTGTTTCAATTATACATGTTCTCTAGATATTCTTATATAAAAACAACCGTCCCCCCC
>NW_011888782.1:11639828-11642719 GCF_000151845.1 Pteropus vampyrus
TGATTAAGATTTTGAGTAATATACATTAGGTGAGACCAGCACATGAAAAGCTTTGAGACTTTAATAACTTTGATAAACCAGAAATCCTACAAAATGAACAAAAAATCCCAGAAAATATAAGGTAATCATAGTATTATATTCAAAAGATCTTCGTAACATAATTAAGAATGATAAGTTTATATCTGATATCAGCTCCTTTAAAATGGTGGTGGCTTCCATTAGTACTACATTAAGAAGGAATCGGAGGCTGTGTCAGGGATTCATAGGAAGGAGTGCTGAGGCCATCCACTTGGGGTATGGAATTGGGGGGTGGAGCTGAGGCTAAAGCTAGCAACTGATTAAGCAACTCTGTTTCAATTATACATGTTCTCTAGATATTCTTATATAAAAACAACCGTCCCCCCCCCCACAAAAAAAAGGAAATTTAATTGTGAAAATTTCAACAAATTTTACATTTATTTTCCATGAAGCAATTCCCTATTGCCAAAATGTCATAAAAACAATGGGGAGCACGGCATAGGAGACGCAGTTAGCCCTAACGTAATGGTTAAGTGGAGAGCCAGAGGAGAGAAAGAGCAATCGGGGGGATCGTTTTATAAACTATATGAATGTCTAACCACTGTACTGTATACTTGAAACTAATAAAATTAAATTAAAAAAATAAGACAAAAAACCAATATCAATCTTTTTAAAACCTCTTTTCCTTAATTTCAAAACTCATACAAGTTTTTTACAGAATATTCAGACACAAAAATTCTAAAATACTCAAAATGTCCAAGATTGGTTGGTGCAAATCTACAGACTCTTTGATATCCATTCATGAAAAGTAAAGAAATTGAGAGTTTCTAGTAATTTTTATAACAATTTGATACTGCCATAAAACTTTCATTCTATTTTACAAAAGTTATAGGTCCAAAAAGATTGGAAATTAAAATAAAAAACATGGTTATTCACCACAGGTCATTTGAGAATCACTAATTAGTTGAGAAACACAAGGAAAAAGATATACTCTACTTTTTTATTCTGTGTATTAAGATTAAGAGCAGGGTTTCTCAATCTTGGCACTATTGACATGTGGGGCCTCTGTTGTGGTGGGGCTGTGGAGGCTTGCCTTGGGCACAGCACAATGTCCAGCATCCCTGGCTTCCATGCCATACTGTTATCATAACTGCGCCTTTCTTTCTTACCATTTCATCAGAAAACATTAAATTATAAAATAATCCTAAACTTGTCACAGCTAAATGAGGCATCTTTTCATTATAGTCAACACATTCCACAAGGTAATAAACACATTAGCACCACCAGGTTAATATATATCCTACTGGTGCAAAACCACTTGAGATATTTTAACATATTTTTTCCCTCAATAGCTTCCAGATTTCTATATGATCAAAGTCTTTCACTAGGCTTAATTTTCCAGTTTTTCTTCTCTCTTTCACCACTGTTCTGATATAGCTTATTATTTTGATATATGCTTCAAAGTAACTGTAGATACAAAGCTTCTCTGTATAATTTAGATTTTCCTCGTTCGTTTTTAGTGAGCAATTTTCTCTTTTTACAACATCAATGGACCTCACATATTATTTATCTGTTTTTTTCTAACTAAAAGCATATTGCAAACAAACAAAAATTACACTAATGTCCAGCTCCCCAAATCCTATCTTCCACTTTTTAAATATACTGAGTAGACCAGCCATGGTCTTCAGCACAGACTGATGCTGAAAGTCCACCCCTAAAGCCCTTAAAGACTTAGGGAACTTGGCTACAAGGCTACCACACCTCAAATACATCAGATCCCATTTCTTCCCTTGGGAAAGTGTCACATGAAACACCTTCTGAATCTCTAGCTTTACAGCATTACCTCAGGGTGTCCACTATCCTTGAGCTCATTACCACTCTCCTTACCGTGCAGTGTCTAAAGCATCCCCAAGAGTCACCTTTATTTTTGCTTAATCTTCTAATAACTTAATTTTCTCAGATATTTTTTGGTATAACTCTTTGAGGTTTTTTTTTTTTCTGTTGACCATTAACAATTTCTACAATTTGTAACATTTATCCTACTTGTTAGCAATTATTTTGCACTTTCAAATGAGATTTTTGTTTATTTGTTGGAAGATGATGTGGAATGAATGGAGTCCTATAAGGGCACAAATTTCCTGTTCCTCTCTCAGCCACCATTTTGAACATATTCTGGTGTCTTCCGAGTTGTCTTATTCCCAGGTATCTACCAAATTGTTTAACTTATGAAAAATGAGTCTCCATCTTTACAACTGAATGGTAGGAAAAAGTCATGCTTATCTACTTATATCTACTATATTTCTAAGATTTTAAGACATGTTAACACTAGGCCGCCCACTGAGGTCATAGTATCTTAGAAAAAATTTTATGTTTTATTTCAAAATTTCAAGAACACTGAGAATTAAATATATTTTATCGTTTCTTCCTCTTTAGAATGCCTAATTCCAGAAAAGGTCAACATAAATGGAAACTTAGTTCATTAATACATCCTATAATCTTGAATTTTTTGTTACTAATCACAAAAGTTGCTTTGTAGGTCATTTTAAAAATTGTTTCTAGTCCTTCTGAAAATTTGTTATTCTGAAATACATGTAAATTTTTCAAAAACATCTGCCTTTAGAACCATCTAGGAACCATCTCTGGCTCTACCTCTACCATGGTCTATAGGTGACAAGGGAAACATACACATAATCTAGCTTAACATGAAAAACTGAAAAATAACTATGGATAACATATGTGCCAGATCCTTTATTTTTCTTTTGCAACAATTATATAATGTAGGTATTTTTCTTTCCTTTTAAAAATGAGGAAACTGAAGCCCAGAGAGTTTACATAAATTACCTATAATCACACTTTAAAGAAATGGTTGACTG
>NW_011888782.1:11644164-11671734 GCF_000151845.1 Pteropus vampyrus
TCCCCCTGATGCCTGAAGAAGTTTAAAATCTAAGAATAGGAGGGCAGCGACTACTATTTAAGACAAAATAAAAAGAGTTTTTCATACCATCTCCAATTAATGAGTTCCAAACTCCTAATTCCCTGCATAAACACTTTTTAATATCAGAAACACAAGCCATGGTAAAGACTGTAACATGACCTTACGATATGCCAAGTTTCTTCTATGAGTTTGGTAAACATTCATAATGGTAATTATGACATGAAAATCATTATTTATATGCAAAGGATTTCCTTTCTCAAAACACCCTGATCTTAGCATTTTTGGTTTCACTGGATTGAAAGCAGAAGTGAATCTACATTACAAGGCCACCTCCCTTTTTTGAATAGTGGGTGTTTAAATAGTTTGGTGGCTTTCCAGGTGGGAGGTTCCATGCGATGGGCTCTTGAGAACTCAGCCTGTGAATTCATTTATCCACTGGCATCCTTCTGCTCTTAGGAGCTGTCAGACCTCTTAGGATGATGAACATGAGTTGAGAAGGTGTCACAGAGGAGGAGGCGGTTCCCTACATAGGTCACAATTGTGTAACTGTGTAAAGTATACATGCTGCATCCCTTGTAACGTCCTGGCACATAATAAGGGCTCACTATGTTTTTCCTTTAGTTTACTTTTAAATCATTCGTGTTACTTATATGAATGCTATTATAACTGCCACGAGTTAAAACACTGCACTTGTAACTAATGTCTCTAAAACTGGGTCACATGAAATCTATAATCTGAAACTGAGAGGAATTTCCTTTTAGACTTCATGCCAATATACCCACCACTGAGAAGAGCAAGCACCAGGGGCTGAGGGGACCCAGAGAACCTAGATAATCATAGCGACCTGATAAATGAGGTATCATTCTAAAGCACCTGGAACTTGGTTAACCTCAGTTCCATTTCTGTCCCCCATACATCATATGCCTCTCCTTAAGACACCACAAGATTTGATCTAAGACTTGACGCGATAATGATTCAAAATGAATAATCAAACTTGCCTCCCAATTGCCAAAATGTATACGATCCCTGAGAGATCTAGAATTGTACTTTTGCTCACAGGAGAATAAAACAAATGACTCTTATCCAAAGTGATTAGCTTCACTAATTTTTATGTAAAGGGTCGTTTTGAAAGTAGAATTCAGATGTTAATATCACAATTGTAACTTTAAAGCAATAGTTCACAACGCTGCAATCAACAAAAAACGGGCAGAAAAAGACCATAAAAAGGTTAAAAACCCATCACTTCAGTATTATACTTATTAGGATATTCGCAAAATATTAGGAAGGAAACATTTTCAGTGACTAACTTCTGATAAACATATGGAAATTTATGGCACCCCGTTCTGTAAAATCCACGCAATGGTAAAGAAGGGCTGTTACAGTTTAGGTGCCGTCACGAAAGACAGTTAAAACCACATCAGAGGTCAGTGTTTGGGGGTACGCCTTCCTAGCTCCCTCTCCCTGCCCTACCCGCGGGACGAGCGATTCTCCCCGGCGCGGCCCGACATCAGGTGCCAAGTCACCCGTGCAAAGAAACTTCCTCTTCGCAGCCGCGGGTAGGGCCTGGCTGGGGCTGGGGGGCTCGAGGCCCCGGGCCCGCGGGCTCGCACACCCGGCCAGAGTCAGGCCCAGGGCCCTGCTCCTTCTGCCCTCACCACCCTCCGGGCCCCGGCTGGCCAAGAACCGCGCCCCACCCGTCCCTGTACGGCGGCCCGACCCCGCAGCCCCGCACCTCAGGATGTTGTCCGCGTAGGTGAGCAACAACTTGGACGCCTCCAGAAAGGTCTCCGGAGTGTTCTGGCAGAGCTCGGCCACGGCGGGCGACGCGGGGTCGGAGGAGCTGCCCAGCGCCGCTGCCGCCATGCCTGAGCGCCCGCGCCCGCGCCCGACACCGCCCCGCGCCCGACACCGCCCCTCGCGCGCCGCGCCCCGCACTGAGCAGGCGCCTGAGCGCGTGGTCGCCGCTGCGGCGGGCCGGTAGGGTGGGGGGCTCGGCCGGCAGGGGCGGGTCTTGGTCCGCAGGGCAGGGGCTTGACCCGGAAGGAGGGGGCGGAGACCCAACGCGAAGGGCGGGGAGCCTGGGCGGAGAGGGAGGGGCCTGGTTGTTCGGGCCCGCGGGCAGGGACCAGTAAGGGGCCGCAGGGTTTTGTAGGACTGGCGGGGTATCGTGGTCAGCGTCAGGGTGGAGGTTTGGGGGAGTAGGTGGGAGCTTTGGTCGAGAGGACTGGGGGCTCCGGCCAGGAGGGGCAGGGCTAGCGGGTGCTGTTCTGTGCTGGCCGGTGGGTCGCAGAAACTTGGGTTCCTCCCCACCTCGATTGATCCAGCCACGGAGGTGGGGAAACCACCTCCAAGCATCCTTTTCCCTCACATAAAACAATCTTACAGCTTTCTTCTCGGAGATTGTCAGGTCTTCCTAGATAGATGTGATGAAAGCCCCCACCTCTGTGATGAAAGACCCAGAAGGAAGGAGCAACAAACGTTCAAAAACAATCGCGTGACTGTAAACTCTGCTGGGAATCCGGGGTATGGATGCTCTTTAAAATTAGATGATTGAAAATTTCTTGCTTAAGTCTCAGCTCAAATAGTATGATGCCTCTGTAAAGAGCTTGCAATGTAGTTTTTAGTGGTCTCGATTCAAACCGCAGGTTGCAGTGTGTTTGGTGGTCTCGATTTACCTTGTGGTGACCAGCATAAAACGCAATAAGGTCAAAATAGAATGGGTGGCGGGGCAGAAAAGACAAGAAAAATGTACATTCCATATAATAAAGTAAGTATTATTTTGTAACTTCTGTGGGTAGATTATGGGATCGGTGTCCTTTATTCCTTTTAGAAGATGAATCTTAACATCTATAATCCATCCTCTGTCCTTACCATGTCCTTGAAACTGTACTTTACCAATAGCTTCCTTCTTTGCAGAAATTCATTTCCAAACCTCAATAAATATTTTTCTTAACCTTATATTCTTAAGATATTTGCCTAAGTAACCGTTCTTGATGCTTTATCTTTTGTTTGCTTTTAACATTTTAAATTTTCTTCAACTATCTATGAGCAAGACCCTGAGCTATCCCATTTACTTTAATTACCATTCATCTACCATATATTTGTGAGTTTTTAATATGTAGGTTTTTGGACCAGTTTCCAAGAACAGTGTGTTTAACTGATTGTATGTTGTTAGTTGCTATAACTAAAAATTTCAGCGACTTAACACAAGAAGTCTTTTTTGCTCATATAAGTTTAATAATGCAGGTGTCATTAGTCAGTGGGCAGCTTTCCTCTGTGTAATGATCCAGGAACCCAGCTCCTTCCATCCCATAGAATAGAGATTAACAAACATTTTCTCTAAAGGGCCAAATAGTAAATGTTCAAGGCTTTGTGGCCACAGGGTGTCTGTTTCAACTATTTAACTCTGCTCCTGCTATTGTAGTTCTATAGACTATTTTAAAATGTATGGGCCTGGCTATGACACTTTATTTACAAAAACAGGTAGCCTGCTGGATTGGGCTTATAGTTTGCTAACTTTTGCCATAGAGAGATTCAAAGAGACTTCTCTATTTAGTTAATGGTTGGGGAAAAAGAAGACATACCTGCTTCTTAACCATATGAACCCAGAAATGATATACAGCATTTTCTCCACCTCATCATTCGCAAAAATGAAGGCCCATCTAGGTAAAAGGAGGAGAGACTGGGAAACGTAGTCTCTGGCTAGACAGGCGACACCCACCGCTCTATAAATGATGGAAGGTGGGGAGACTGAGGTTATAACTAGCTGTTTCTACCACAAATTGTATTTCCCTTAATTTGAGTTTCTTTTTTCCATTAGCACATTTAGTTATCCTTATAATAATTGTGTAAGGTTATTGTATACTACACAATAATTATTTACTATATTTTTTAAAGCAACAAAACTTTTTTTTCAAATAAAATCTTAGGAAAACCAGTGTACACAAAACACCAAAATGGTGGTACTCTAGAATCGAAGCAGGTAGGGATGTGTGTGTGTGTGTGTGTGTGCGCGCGCGCGTGTGTGTGTGTGCGCGCGCGTGTGTGTGTGTACGTGCGCACGCGTGCATGGGAGGGACAGAAGGCCATCAGCTCAGCCTTTTCCTTGACAGTGGTACCTTTGTGAGGAATATGTAACCACAGTGTGAAAACCAGTGCCATGTAGTAAATACTGTGATAATGTACAGTCCATGAAATCATAGAAATTATCATTTCAGGGATAATTCAGTATGTTATTATTTTAAATCATCTGAACTTTAGATCATTCCCAATTACTCTTTACCAATACTTCTGTTAAAATTCTTGAATAACTACACTCTCTCTTAGATACCACAATTTATGAAGCTATTAAGAGAATTTATTACAAGGGACTTTGACTTATTCTTTTCCCCATTTGCTGCTTCCACTAGAGTCAAGTTGAAAATATTTTGATTTTTCGGTTTCCTTTACAACTAAAATTGAAAATATTAAGCTACCCTTAATCTCTTTATACCTACCATTGCTTCCAACAACTAAAGGATGGTCTAGTATTAAATCAACTTTGAACTTCCATTCTTTTACTTTTTTTTTGCTCCAAAATAATTTTTTTTTTAAGGATTCTAGCTTTATTAAGCACACCGTCTTTAGACTTGACACATGGTGGCACTATTCTTAAATGGAACAGAAAAAAATAACCCATTAATATTTCCCCAGGATCGGTTTTCTCAAAAAAAGAGAAAATGCTGGCCTCAATAAAGATCATCAGCAAGGAGAGGGATTAAAGCCTTTCAGGAATTGATATGGTGATTCGCTAATGCATGATTGTGTTGAGTAATTAACCACCAACTATTAAGCACCTGTTGTGTGCAAAGCAGTTGGAGATAGTTGACATAAAAGACTTTTAATCTTGTAGGAAAGACAAAACTAATGATCATACCTTACATACAGATAGCCCTTTAGTTGATGAAACAAAAATTTATTGTGAAAAGAAAAAGAGTTATTTGGTAAGAAATGCACAAAGTCGTGCATGTATATGAGCCAGTATAAGGGTATATATTTATTCATTCATTCCACAATTCACCCATTCACTATTTATGAGGTGGCTACCAAATGCCAAGCACTGTAGTAGGCACTATGAAACAGTGAAGGAGATCAGGACAGGCCCAGCTTCATGCAAGTCATAATAAGTTTACCGCAGGGCTTAGACCAGTAGCAGCAGTATCACCAGGGAACTTGTCAGAAAGACAGATTCTCAAGCCCCATCTTTAAAGGTGAGGCCCAACAATCTGTGTAGCAACAAGCCCTTCAGGTGATTTTGATGCAAAGTTTGAGAACTAGTTTTCTGGAAGGAAAATTTTACTATGGGCTAAAGTTTAATGGAAGAGTTTGAATAGTACCCTTAAATTTGGAGATTAAAGAGGTGAGCGAGAGGGAGGACTTCCTAGCTATTGGAGAACCCCCACACTTAGTCAGGGACATCCTAGCAATGTTTTGTCAACATATCCAGAGGGTGTTACCTTGGGCACACAATCCACAACAACATAGGGAACAACAAAATACTACCAGGCTACAGGCTATAACGACTAAGACGGCTATTGTCCATCGCCAGGGAGGACCCCAAGGAATTCTATCAAGCTATTAAGGGGTCTTTTCTCAGGGCATGGATGGCTTGGACTTTAGCATCCATTTGGGGAGAGCTGTCTGTACCTGCTTAGCATGATCAGGAATGTAGACATAGCATTCTACATGGAGTATGGCACAGGTGCGTCCCTGGGTAGCAGTTAGGTCAAGGGCTATGTGGTTTTGTGGAACTACTTTCCACATTTGTGTAGTTTCATCCATCAAAAGGGTTTTGGCTTGATGCATAGCATTCAATGCCTGTGTGGTGTGCTGGGCTAAGGCTTCAACCGGTAATTTTACATTTATGGATTCTGTCCCTGGAATGAATAATGCCAGGGAGTAGTACCATCATGTTGCCCATTTCTGCAGGTGCCAGTAGTGACATATGGGATCCCAATTATGGGGCAACTGGATAATATGCATCCAGCTAAATATGGACATCCCCAGGTACAACCGCCGGTCCAGTCAGTGGGCAAGTGTTCCCTGTTGCCAGCCCGGGTGAAATGATAGGCACCCCATGATATGGTTAAGCACAGATCTTGTTCTATGTAGTGAGGGGACTGCTTCTGCAATTCCATGTTTTCCCACTAGCTATCCCCACCCATTGGAAATGGCATACCTATAAGGGGTGGGGAATTGTGATGGTTGTGGCAGAGTAATGTTTTTGTGGCCCGTTGCTGCTGGTCCCATTCAGGGGTGGTGTTCCAGGTACGTGGCCACTTCATTTTTAGCCGTAGCTAGAGTAATGTGCTGCAGCAGTCCCTTGGCCACCTCCATGTATATACCCAATATATACCCGGTAATGCAAAACATTGTGGACAGCAGCAAATACATGAGCCCAGGATCAGGCACTGTTCCCTATTGCCAGCCCAGGTGAAAGGATAGAGCAAACAAACAAATTGACCATTTGGGGCAAGTGCTGTCCTTCTGGGAGGACACAGGCCACTTGACCGTCTTGAGAAAAAAGGGCAGCCGGGAGACGGGTTGCCCCTGGCCTGTGATACCAAATAGTTTCTCCAAGAGGAGCAGGCCAGGGTATTTTCATCGGAGTTACAGTATAGAGAGGAATGGGCCACAGGCTAAGGAAAAATTTCCCATTAACAGCGAACACTCAGCAGTCATCGGGAGTGACATTCTAAGAGCATGGGCCAAACACATATCCAGGGTTCTAGCTGCAACCCATTGTGTAAGCCCTGCCTCCAGGCCTCCATTAGGGCTTCTCAAGGCTCTTGTGTTACCTGTATAGTCTAAGGCCATGACCAAGTGGACTGTTTACCTGCTGCCAAAGGTTTTGGGGCTGGCAAGAGCAAAGCTCCCTGGTAGGCCTGGGCAAAAGCTGTTTAGCAGCAGTGCTCAGGCACACCTTGATAGCCTGAGGCAAGTCCATCATTACCCTGTCAAGCGGGGACAACCCTGTTCCTGAGGCTGCTCATTCAGAAGGCGTATAGCCTGTGGGAAGTTAGTGTACCAATGGCTCCAGCCTAGGCCCAAGGCTCAGTTTGTCTTTCAACAAGCTGTTGAATTATTCTATCATTCTAGCTGCCTGTGGACAATAAGGGACATATAACTGTCATTGCATGTCTTTGGTGCAGGCCCAGGCTTGCACTTCTTGTCCTGTAAAATGAGTGCCTCTATCACTAGTAATTAATAAAGGCCAGCCATAGGTGGCCACGAGGTGTTTTAACACTGACATGATATAGCGTTGATCAGTAGTTGCCACCATCCACGCGAACCTTAGACTGGTGGTTGTGTCCACACCCGTGAACACATAGCGGTGACCCCAGTCTGTGGGCAAAGGTTCTATGTGTCTACTTGCCATTCCTGGAGTGGCTTAGTCCTGCAGGGCACCACCCCCGGGGTACTTTTTTCCTGTCGTCTTTCTGGGTGCTGCTCAGCACACCAGGGGCATTGTGACAATGGCAACTTGTGCTTGTGCCCAGGTCAATGATAGCCCCCATCGCTTTGCTACCTGTTCCATGGTATGGGGCCCTACATGTCCCAGTTTTTGGTGGAGCCAGGGGCCAATGTTCACCAGAATTGGCGGTATACAGGAGGAGCGGATTCGTGCCAGTGTATCTGTTGCATCATTGCCCAGAGCCTATAATGGCCAATGGCCAGGGACATGGTATATAGTAGCCCCTTGTTAAAGGCCCTGCTTCCAGAGGTCTTCCCATAACTCCGTCCCTATAAGGAGCAGTGGCCTATCATCCATTATTGGGCAGCCCACCAGGGCAGCCACAGAGTTAGACCTTGATACATGGCCCAACTATTGGTGCAGACGTGCACTGGGCCAGTTTCCTTTATGAGGACCCACCATATAGTGTGGAGCTCAGCCCATTGGCTGGATTGGCCAGCACCAGTTTCATGACTGCAATGTTACGGCAGCCCACATAGGGGGCTGCCTGTGGCACAAGCTGTCTCTGTACCAGGCATCCTCAGGGATGGGAACCCAACCGTCTTTATAGGGACTGGTACATCTGTTTTAGCAGGCTCTGCCAGGAGCTCTGCTTGAAACTGTACTGGTCTCAATAGGGAGTACAGTTGACTGGACAGAGGGCTTGCGGAGAACCGTGTGCCCCTCACTTGGTCAGCAATTCTCGTGAGGAGAGTCTTCACCCAGGACTGCAGTCACCCCTTCACGGGATATGTGGACTGCATGGTTATGGGATTAGGACCAGTGATGGCCTCATTGGCCAGAAGGGCCACATATATGGCAGCCAGTTGCTTCTCAATCAGAGAGTACCATGTTTCTGTGCCTTTCCATACCTGGGACCTGAAGCATATCGGCACTTTCCAGGAACCTTGCTTTTGCTACAAGCTCTACCCAAATCCTGCATTATCTACCTGCACCATGAGCAGAAATGGGAGGGCTGGATCTACTATGCGTAGAGTTTGGGCTTGTGCTACACCTTGTTTTGCAGCCTTAAAGTCCTCTTCTATCTTGGGGGTCCAATCCCACTGGGTACCCGTTGCATTAGACAGTGCAGGTGTCGCATCAAGAATGCCAAACGGGGAATGAACATGCTCCAAAACTCCAGCAGTCCCAAATAGGTTTGGAACTGCTTCATAGTTTCAGGTTGGGGATATGCCTGCCTGTATCTTATCAATCACCGCCTCTGGCATTATTTTCGTTTTACCCTACCAGACAACTCCCAAGAATCTGACCTTGTCCTTGTTGACGGCCCAATCCCAATCAGCGAGAGCTTCTCGCAGGCTGCTTGCTGCTGCTTCCAGTTCTGTAAGAGAATCAGGTTAGCATTATGTCATCAATATGATACAAGTGTAATGCAGGTGATCGTTTCCATGTGGCTAAATCTTGAGCCACAAGACCATGACACAGGGGAGGGCTGTGCAGATAGCCCTGGGGAAGGACGAGGAATATCCACTGCTGTCCTTCCTAGGTGAAGGCGAACTGTTCTTGGTTTTATGGAGCTATGACAATAGAGAAGGCATTTGTCAAATCCACCACATAATGGTATCATCCAAGTTCATGTGACAAACTGTCCATAATGTCCGTGACGTTCGGTGCGGCAGCATGTAGGGGTGGTGTAACCTTTTTAAACTCCCGATAGTCAACTGTCCTGTGCCAGGAGCTGTCAGGCTTCCACACTGGCCACATGGGGGAGTTATATGGGCTATGAGTGGGACAAATGACACCAGCTTCTTCCAGCTTCAGAATAATGCGACCTATTTCCTCATGGCCACCAGGCAAGCGATATTGTTTTGTGTTCACTACCCAGGTAGCTTGGGGCAAAACCAATGGGGCATGGTGTGGATATCCCCACATAATAGTCTTCACCATCTGGATGCGAAGGCGGAATTCACCAACTGTGGTATTCACAGACCTCTTAAGACATCATTTCCCAAAATGTACTCTGGTACGGGGGATATGTATGTCTGGTATGTCTGAGGAGGCAATCTGCTAATACTCAGTGTCACATGGACCTGCCGCACGCGAATGATTTGACCCCCATAGCCTTCTATGGTTGCACTGGGTCCGGATTCCTGTAAAGTAGGGTGCTGTCGGCACCTGTGTCCATGAGGGCTAATACCCTTTGTACATTGCGGGGGGACCAATGTATAGTCAGTTCCAGATGCGGCCTCAGGTCAACTGACTCCCCCGCCAACCAGGTGCCCTGGGCAGACCCCTAATCAGGGAGGTAATCGGCCAGCCATACCTTACGGGTTGCAGCTTTCCTGGGAATAGGGGTGAATTGCTGGTCAGGGTGCAACTGATTCCAAAATGCTAGCAGCACTTCATTAGCTTGCTGCTCAATCTTTTCTGGGGCTACCCTGTCGCAAAGAGATCAAACCACATCTGTTTGCAGCTCATCTTCATGGTTGGATAGGTTGGGGCTTCTTCTGTCTCCCCTTTTTGGCCACGCTTTCGTCTGCACATTGGCTGGTTTGGGAGCACAGAGGGCAGTAGAGCATGCACTTGGGTGGTACACTCGTATGTTTCACTTCCACGTCCCCCAACCTAGCCATGGCATACGTTACCTCGTAGATTTGTCTATCCACGTAAGGGGCCAGCAGTCCCACCATAGTACCAAAAGTCCTGGCAGGGCCAGAAATTAAAATTAGGTCCTTCACATGGGTTATAAATATCTCTTCATCAGGACTATTATACTGGGCATAAAACATCATCTGTTGCATGCCCATTTCCCGAATTATCTGGACCAGATCTAAGTACGTAGCCCACTTGCTCACTGTCTCTGGCAGCTCCTGAGAGTCGGCCCACACCGTCCATGTGGCAGATGTGAGCCAATTAATCAGGGAATGGTTACCAGTGTCCCATGCTGTATGCGCCACATTCTGGAGGTGCTGTCGTAGGGATGGTATTACAGTTATGGAGGCCAGTCGAGCCATCTCTTCAGGAGATAATTCAGTTACTTCAGCCCCGTCATCCCACAGCCACAGCAGCCACCTTGGAACCGTTTCCCCGGCTTTCTGCCGTACCTGCTTCATCAGGTCCTAGAGTTCGGCAGGGCTGTATTGGATCACGGTGGTATGCTTTTTAGCATGGGGGGCACTGCCAGCTTGTTTCCCAGGGGCCAACAGCTGTTCCACATCAACCTGCTGCCATAACACTGGCTGCACTGGCTGTACCTGCTGCAATGTCACCCGTGGGCTCCCAGGCTGGGATGATGGCAATGACCTGTTAGGGCCCTGTAGTATGCGTTTTGCTGCCACCAGCCGTCGTTCTAGTGCTTCTTCCTGACATTGCAGTTGCTGCACCCACTGAGCCTGGTCCTGAACCTCCAGGCTGGCCTGCCGCAGCACCGCCAGGAACAGCCAGGCCACCTGACCCGCTGCCTCCCGGTGACTGGCCGGGACATTCGGCTCCAGCATCTCCAGGCTTTCTGGACGTCCTCCGGACACAACTTCACTCCATCCCAATCCTCCGGTGGCGTCCATGTAGCCAGATATGTGGCCAAGGGATACCACAGGGAGGTGGGGGGCCACATGTCCTCCACCTGGGGACTGTCCGGAGCACTAGGGGTTGTACTCACTTCATCCTGCCGCAGATGCCAAGTGTCAACGCCAAGCTGATCGAGAAGGGGTTTCGGTGGTGAGATGCCCAATTGCAAAAACACACATGGAGCCGACAAGAGAATCGGACTGCAAGCCAAGCCAAAAAACCTTTATTGAGGGGGCTGAATGAGCTTATATGTGCCAGAGAACAACAGTGGCATTCCGTAGTGGCACAATAGTGGCATGTGTAGTACAGCAAGCTGAGTCATTCTTACATAAGCTAGTCACAGGTGCACTACTGTGTTTAATGTAACATGCCAGGTCTGGGGGTCATATCCTTAGCCGTGAGCTTGGATCAGGGCCAGGCCTGGGGCCCATACAAACATTTACTCATTTTCAAGATGTAGCTCAAAGGATCATTTTTTTGAAGCCTTTTCTGACTTTGGAAGGTAGCACTGACCTACTTGTCTCCTTTGTATTATTACATTATTTTCTTCCATGGTAGCACCTGTTTTAGTAGTTTACACATTTCCTTGGCTGTCTCCCTCTACTAGACTATGAACTTCTTGAAATCAAGAACCATGTCTTACTCATTTTTGTATGCCAACTTCTAACACAAGGTGGGAGGAAGATTAATGTTGAATAAAAGAAAGTACAAGCAAAGATACACAGATTAAAAAGCTGAAGTCAATCCAGAGATAGTGAGATCAGTTTTGCTGGGTAGAAATCTATTTAATAGAGAATGGGAGCTGTATCTGGAAAGACAGTTTGGAATCAGTATACAAAAATTTAAGTAAACCTAAGAAATCTGAAAGAGGCTAAAGTAAGTGCAGTGCTTTTAAAGATTTCGATGCAAGAAAACACCACGGTATTCTAGTGAGGAATATGGTACTAAACCATAGAAAGCTATTAAAATATAAAAGTCCCTACAGCTTTCTAAAATAAAGGCAATCAGATGTGGAAATAAAAATGACTTTTTGTAGTTTTATATTTCAACAAGATTTTAATTGATTCGTCGTCACTTCTTATCCAAAATAGTTTTGTGATACTATCAAAGAAATAAAAATAGCACCTTAAAACTGTTTCATATGAGTTTGGCTTCAGGAAAATATTGTAGGTCTTTTCACACTGATTTTAAAATATTATATAACAGTGAAAAGAGAGAGCAAGTTTGAGTGCTTATCAAGTTTTCTAGAACTGAGAAAGAAGAGCACTTTACTTGGAATCAATCACTTCAACAGATATTGCCCAGAAAGAAACAGCATGGCTGGGAGGTTCAGATGCAGATTACACAGTCAATCCCTTATCTAAAGAAAAAAAAAAAAAAGGGTCTATGGCCATGCCACTCTGAACAAGCCCAATCTCATCTAATCTCAGAAGCTAAGCAGGGTCAGGCCTGGTTAAAATGGCATGTGAGCAATAGATGGTCATCTACATACCACCTCGCTGATTTCTTGCTTTTTTAAAAAGATATTTTCATGTTATACTTTCTCGTCATAGATTCACAGCCAGCTCTGAGCAAATAACGTTGTTGAATTTTTCGGACACTAAAGAATAAATGTCTACATTCCTCTCTGTTGTCTTCATTCCTCAGACATTGGGTATATTTTGAGCACTGCAGTTTCAGCAACGATTTTTAAAAACTAAAAATAACTGTGTTACAAAAGCATTACTTATAGAAAACAGTCAAGAAGGCTAAGCAACAAATAAGGGGGCGGGAGTAACATCACAGTCATTGTACATCCTTGCAGACCTTACAAAACTCTCTAAAAGAAAGGATATACATTTTTTTTTTGGTAACTTGTATCTCCTAACGTAGTTTCAACATCTTTTATTAATTTATAGCTATTTTAAATGAATGCACAGCATTTAGATGCACCCACACAATACACAACCAATTTCCTGGTGCTGGGCGTTTTGGCTAGTTCTATATCACTATTATAAAATAACTCTGGGAGGTACAGTAGTAACTTCGAGATTGCAGTAATTTCTTTCCTACGATTCCAGGCGAACATGATGGTGTCCCTTCTCCCACAACAGGGGACTATGTAGGCATTATCATTACAAAAAATAAATAAATAATTCTCGTTCTGATGGACAAAAAATGCTATTTCATCGCGTTAAGTGTACACTTTTGATTATCTTCCACTCACTGAGGTTGCGGGACAAGAGTTTCTGCGAGCAAACTCGGAACTGTCTCCACCTCCTACTGTCCAACCTCCCCCAAGGTGACGCGGAGGAAGGACGTACGGCCGAAGCAGGCTAGGACGTAATGCGCACAACTGCGCGCGCATGTGCAGACGTGCGTGTGCGCGTGCGTACGAGAGGATTGTCGCCGAAGGCGGCGGCTGCGCGAGTGGCTAGAGACCCGGCAAAGGTATCTGCTGCCCGCTGCTCTTGTTCTTCCGCCCCTCCAACGGCATATCGGGTCGGTAATAGAGAGGGGAGTCTGATGACCTGGGGCCTGATTTCTTTTCCTGTCACCACACTTTCTTTGGGAGTATGTGGTGGTGCTTGAGAGGCGGTGCAGAGTATTGGCCACACCCCCTATTGCCCGCCCTTGACCTTCGTCGTCCCTCAAACCCTGATTACTTTTTTTTGTTGGAAAAGGTATGAAAATTGCCGATTACCTTTTGAAGAGCAATAAAGTCCACTTACTCCTACCTCAAAGAATAATTGGCTTTGAAATGTATTTTGTGCCACCAGAAACACTGTTTAGAATAAGGCCTCAGTAATCCTGAACAAGGAGGCTTCCTGCATCCCATGTGAAGATTGGAGTGCCTTTATTTTTTTCATTGTGTAATTCTGTTTTGGTGAATTGAATGAATCCTCATTTAACCTCTTTATCTTGGAATGTTTGAGGGTAGTACAGCCTAAAAAGGAAGTTAGGTTCAAACAGGCGGTCTGATGTTAAGTATAAATTTGTAACATTATTTTTCATGTGCTCATTAACAGCTCACACCAAGCACCCGAAAGAACATCTTGGATATTATTTCTTAGGCCTTTAACCTATTTAAACAACAGTGAGTACCTTCTGGGCTATTGCTGTCTGTTACAGGAGTGTTTCTGATCATCAGCATCTCAACCATGTTTTCAAACTCCTTGCAGAATATCCTAGAAATTACAAACTATCATATATATTCAAACTTATGCCAGCGATTAATAAGAAGTAAAAGGTTTTTCGGAACTGTGCCAACATCCAGATTGCGTAGGCGGGTTGTCATTACAGGCATTGGCTTAGTGACTCCTCTTGGTGTTGGAACTCAGCTGGTATGGGATCGTCTTATCCGAGGAGAAAGTGGAATTGTTTCGCTGGTTGGTGACGAATATAAGAGTATCCCTTGCAGTGTTGCTGCTTTTGTGCCAAGAGGTTGTGATGAAGGTCAGTTCAATGAACAGAACTTTGTGTCCAAGTCGGATATCAAGTCCATGTCTTCTCCCACTATTATGGCCATTGGGGCTGCAGATTTAGCCATGAAAGATTCTGGCTGGCATCCTGAGTCAAAAGCTGATCAAGTGGCTACTGGTGTTGCAATTGGCATGGGAATGGTTCCTCTTGAAGTTATTTCTGAAACTGCTGTGATGTTTCAAACAAAAGGTTACAATAAAGTCAGCCCATTCTTTGTCCCTAAGATTCTGATCAATATGGCAGCAGGCCAGGTCAGCATTCGGTATAAACTCAGGGGCCCCAATCATGCAGTATCTACAGCCTGTACCACAGGAACTCATGCTTTGGGAGACTCTTTTAGATTTATAGCCCATGGTGATGCTGATGTGATGGTGGCTGGAGGTGCAGATTCTTGCATTAGCCCTTTATCTCTTGCTGGATTTTCCAGAGCCCGTGCTCTGAGCACAAACTCTGATCCTAAGTTGGCATGTAGACCATTTCATCCAAAAAGAGATGGTTTTGTAATGGGAGAAGGTGCAGCTGTGCTGGTGCTGGAAGAACACGAACATGCTGTTCAAAGAGGGGCCCGGATTTATGCAGAAGTTTTGGGCTATGGACTGTCAGGTGATGCTGGTCACATAACTGCCCCCGATCCCGAAGGTGAAGGTGCCTTAAGGTAAACACTGTTTCATTCAAAATACTTCTTCAAATAAAATGTTTTATTGGGGTCTCAAATTGTAGTATCTCGCCTTGGTGTATGGTATCTCTATTGTTTTTCCGTTTTAGACTAAACAAGGTGTTCTGAATTCTTTGTTTTAATATGTTTGAAATATTTGAAAACATTTGAACATCATTAAAAAATTGGATTTTAGTAAAGGCCAAGAAAATTGTGAAGAAGGCCACGTGTAGGTCTTTGCCAAGTTTTCATACCTCTAGTTCTGCTTAACAGCTATCAGACTGCTCCTTCCCCATAGTCGTCCTCTTTGGCCCTTCATCATACTTGGACAGTAGAGTCAAGACATTCTTCTAGATATGTCTTGTCTCTGCTCCAATCCAACAGGGTCCTGATGTTATTAAATTAGTACTTCCCAACTTTTGATCACCCAGCAATCTTATTAAAATGCAGTCTTCCTCTATAGGTCAAGGGTGGTGCTTGAGATTCTGCATTTCTAACAAGCTCCCAGGTGATGCTAATGCTGCTGGTCTGAGGATCACACTTTGAAAAGCAAATTGCTATTGTAGGATAGTGATTTAAGTTAAAAAAAAAACAACAACAAAAAAAACCTTGTTAACGTGTGACTAATAGTTTAGCTTGCTTAGATCATATTATGTTGGTAACCAGTTAAATTAGTCACGGGTTGGCCCACTCTTTCTCTACAGGGACAAATAGTAAATATTTTCAGCTTTGTGGGCCATAGGGCCTCTGTCACAACTACTCAACTTTGCCTTCTAATGCAAAAGCAGCCATGTGCAATAACATAAAT
Organism: Pteropus vampyrus; assembly: GCF_000151845.1. Classification (NCBI taxonomy): domain Eukaryota; kingdom Metazoa; phylum Chordata; class Mammalia; order Chiroptera; family Pteropodidae; genus Pteropus; species Pteropus vampyrus. The sequence goes on from NW_011888782.1 coordinate 11,660,131, forward strand.
GAATGGGCATGTTCCAGAGAAACTATTTACAAAAAAACAGGCATCTGGCTGGGGCCATAGTTTACCGACTCCTGAATTATACTTTTGAGTTTTAGTAATTGCTAGTGCTAAAAATGTGAAATAGTCAGCTAGCTGAAGGAATAGTTATGTTTAGTTGAAACCTTTCAAAACACTTCAAATTATATTCTGAGCTACCTCTTAAGGAAATTTATGCAGCCCAGAGATCAGGAACTAAACAAGGTGTTAACATCCATGAGATTTTTGAAGGTGCTTCTGGGAAAATGTTTTATTTTGGGGTTTGTTTGTTTGTTTGTTTAGCTTGGCTTTGTACCTCATTTATTTAGAATTCTTATAGGCTAAACAAAGAGGATTTCGAAAGGTTATTTGAAGCATTGAAGTAATGGTGCAGACATTTTTAGATTATTGGGAAATATGCCAAGTTTTACATTTAAATGTGAGGGAAAAAATTAAAACCTAGTTATAAAACTTCACATTTTAAATCTACACACACACACAACACACACATATATACACACGCAGGCACACACACCTCCTCACTGATAAAAAAAATTCCTAGGAGAAAAATTATTTTAGGCTTGAATCAATATTTTTCTCTCCCCCCGCCCAAGGGAAAAGTCGTTTCAGATAAATGGGAATTTATTTTGGTAGCTATTACAAAATCTGTAGGCTTGTATGTTTATCTCTTGGTGATGAATCTGTCCAAGGTACTGGGGGCGACTCATTCTGATGCAGCTAGCATTTTAATTCGTATTGTAATCCAGGATGGGGTTCTGTTATTAGAGCAAAGATTCTTTTCATCTAGTGTACTTGTATATTTCTTTCACATGAGCTATGTGGGTAATGAATCCCATGTTAAAATTAAACAGTTCTGATAAATTTCTTTTGTTATTTTATTAGATGTATGGCTGCTGCTGTAAAGGATGCAAATGTACAGCCTGAAGAGATAACCTATATCAACGCACATGCTACTTCTACACCATTGGGAGATGCTGCTGAAAACAAAGCTATCAAATATCTCTTTAAAGAGCATGCACATGCCCTTGCCATTTCCTCAACTAAAGGAGCCACAGGACATCTGCTGGGAGCTGCAGGGGCGATTGAGGCAGCGTTTACAGCTCTGGCTTGTTATTATCGAAAACTACCACCTACTTTAAACCTGGATTGTAGAGAACCAGAGTTTGATCTCAATTATGTTCCACTAAAGGCACAGGAATGGAAAACTGAGAAAAGATGTATTGGACTAACAAATTCCTTTGGTTTCGGTGGTACTAATGCAACACTTTGTATTGCTGGCATGTAGGCAAATCATATGTAATTAAACATTGATTTTTTTAAAAACGTTATAAACGAATTACATTAAGAGGAGAAATACTATGTTTATCTAAGTACATATGCTTATATATCAGTACCCAGATACCTTTATCTATGTCAGGCACTGCTGATACTTTAGACAGGCTAATTTGTTGGCGACAGGGGAGCTGTCCTTTATATTGTAGGGTACCTCACAGCATCCTACTCACTACCCACTAGATTCCAGCAGTACCCCCTTCCCCAATTATGACAATCAAAAACGTCTCTAGACATTGCCAAATATTTTCTGGGGTACAAAATATCCCCCATGTGAGAATCACCGATCTATGTTTTTCTAATACTCCACATCAGACAAATCTTTATGACATTTCACCTGCTTTTGTCTCTGTCGCAAACATTCAGTTAGTAGCTGCTCTGTGCTAGGTAGGGTTGCTGTGTTGTACAGCTCCAGGCACACCATTCTCATACAATATATGGGAAAGGACTACAAATATAACTGGAAGTTTGCATCATTGATCAACATTCTTTGAGTAAAGTAGTCAGTCAGCAATATCTATTTACCCCTTTCCTATCTAGCTCTCTTTTCTTCATTATCTATACTGAGATTCAGTAAATTAGTGGAATTTCCTTAAACTCTCAAGCCATCAGTTCTCTGAAAGAAGGAAGTGCAGTTGGTTTGACATTTTACTCTGTATAGTTGGCAGTACCTAGAGATTAATGGAGATAAGGGTCCTTGAGAAGTGGAACAAAACCTGTTGGTGATTCAAACCACATCACCTCAGCCCACCTCTAACTTTATTCCTGCTTTAGTGAATAGTTTGGCTTCCAACGTTTCACCATAAGTGCCTCTACTTTTCTACCTTGGGGCCTTCTCTAAAACCAAGGGATCTCATTCATTTCCATCGGCTGGAAGTGTTGGAAATGGGAGGGCGACAAGTTCCCTAGAGAAAACAGGGAACTTACTCACTAACTCCTACCTCTGAGGGATAGGAGTTAGTGGGTAAGTGCCTTCACCTACTTTCCAAGGGATACCTAAGGTTCTGTGTGGTTTCTCAGAGAATTTTCAGTCAGATATAATTTAAGTGCTCACAGCATTAACCAGCTCAGTAACTCCCACTTGACTGGCTTTATTTCCTTCTCTTTCCCCCCCTCCTTGGTTTTTAATCCTGCTTCTTCCAGGAATCACCTCCCAAACAAATCACCCTGTCTTAGTGTCTGCTTTCTGGGGGACTCAGGAAGTTTGTGTTGCAGTAGGGGTTTATATGTCAAAGGGACAAAGTGAATACATGGTTAAACAATGTATTCCTGCAGAGTTCCCTACATTTTAATAGGCTGAATATATTGCCTACTCACTGACCTTGGCTATAGCACTTCATCTCTTTTACACCTAACACTCCAGCCATTTTCATTCAGCTATCAGTTGTAATTCTCATTGGCACACATTGATTTGTTCAACCGAAATTGCTGGGTGCTACCCCTGGACCTGGTTTTGTACTGGCTACCAATGATACAGTGATGTGTCAGGGGTGGTGTCCTAAAAGAAGCTGAGGCCATAAGGGTGAATAGGTCTCAGCCTGCTTAAGTGGAAAGAAAAAGAAGGAAGAGTATTCCGGCCAGGAGGAATGCAGCTTGAAAAGGTTAGAAAAGTTAGAACATTTGTACTAAACATAAATACAGATAGCCTGAGGTGGGGGAAGTAGGAGATAAAGCCAGAAAATCTGGTGGAAGTCAGTCAGGTCACAAAGAACCTTACAGGTTTTATTAAGGCTGTATGAGTAATTAATGGGAAGCCATTTAAGGTTAGGGATGTCAGGATGGTTTTGTAATGTCAACTTGGCTAGGCTGAACTACATTTCCTGGAAGTCTACTGTATTTTGGGGGCTGGCCATAAGAGACTCTTGGGGGAGATTTGGAGGGTGGAAGTGAAGCAGCAGCCATTTTGTAGCTCATACATCTGGCTTTGCTGGCTCACCTTAAGGTGATGAAGTGAGTGATCCTGCAACTGCTTCACCTTCCTCTGATCCTTCAGCTTCTCTAACTCCTGGCCAGGTATGTATTTAGCTCTATGAAAGTGAAGGGCCCCTGCGTCTGCCCCATACTGCTAAGATCAGAGGCAGCATGAACTGACAGCTTTCAGTTTACATGATTATGGGTTCCAGCTTGTTAGTGGAACTTTATATCCATCTTCCCTTCCCATCTGCCTGCCCTGTGGACTTCAGACTTCAACATCAGAAGATAATAGGTTGACTTAACAACCTTATAGAGACCATTTAACCAGTTCTCATAATTGTGTAAGGTCAAATCCCTGTAATTAGGAGTGGCTCCATAGTGTAGTGGTTAGCATGTCTGCTTTACATGCAAAAGGTTCTGGGTTCGTGGCCCAGGAGGAGCCATGGACCATGCCCTGGGCGCACGCCAGGCCCTGGGTGCATGCCACGAGCGTGTGGGAGGAGACACCCCGCCTTCAGAGATCCAGTTCTTAAGGAGAAATGGCAACATCCATAGGTCAGGGGTGGAAGTGTGGGGAGTATTAAAGAGGGGGAAAAAAATTCCTTGTAATTATATGTCTATATATTTATATCTAGATCTATCTTAGTGGTACTATCTCTAATTAAACCCTGACTGATACATGTGAAGAAGAATAAGAGTTATTTGGAGTAACATACTCACATTTTCTTTTGGAAACATTACTTTGGCTACAGAGTGAAGAACAGATTGGAGAGAGGCTTGATTTCTATATAGGAATCCAGTCAGAAGGGTATTGCAAAATCCAGGTAAGAAAAGATGGTGGCCTGGATAATGCAGGATATTTTGACCCAAAGTTCTAAAGTTGAAAATCATTTTTTAAAAACCAACTTTACTACAGCATAATTTATATACAATAAAATGCACCCATTTTAAGTGTACAGTTAAGTGAGTTTTGATAAAGGTGTACACACAGTCCCAAAAGCATGACCTCAATCAAAATATAGAACATTTCCATCACTGCAAAAATTCCCTTGTGTCCCTTTGCAGTCAATCTCCCCAGCTCCAGACAATCACTGGAGAGCTTTCTGTCACTATATAAGATTTGCCTTTTCTAGAATTTTATATAAATGGAGTCATACAGAACTTATTTTTTGGTGTCTGGCTTTTTTCACTCAATATTTTTGAGATTTATCCATATCATTGAGTATATGAGTAATTCATTCTTTTATTGCTGATTTAAGAAAAAATCTTAGTATATTCTTTCCCTAATCTCTATAACGTTTTACCTTATTATTTTTTAAATATGTATGTCCTTTGAACAGAAGACAAGGATTTAAAAAATTTACTATAACTGTGATAGCTTCTAATGCAAAGAATCTTTCCTCTGAAAATCACAAATGTACAAGGATATAGTTGTACAAAGGATATATATATGGTGTGTGTACTTATATGGATATATAGATGGTGTGTATATATGGGTACATATACATGTGTATCACATGTGATTGATACACTAAAATAACTGCTAGAAATATGAGAATGGTTTCCTATGGTCTATTTTTGGACCCAACTATCCTGTTTTGGGGGGAAGTTACATTTAAGGAAGAAAGTAGAGAACCTTAGATAATAAAAGTAATAATTGTTAGCTCTTATGTTAATTCATGTCCTCCGAGAAGCAGACATCAAGACAGTATTTTCTGTGCAAGAAATTTATTGGGGGAAAGGCCTTTGAAGGAGAAAGGAAGAGGGAGTGAGAGAAGGCAGATAGTGCCTTCAGACTGTGGTAAGAATCTGACAACTGTAAGGAGAGGGAGAACAGGAATAAAACAAGATTGGGCGGAAGGGTCTCAGACTGAATTGCCGGTCTAAGAAAGTTTTGGCCAGGCTAATGGGAAGTTCTTGATCTAAAATCTCTCAGTAAAGAGTTCCACAACTCTCAGGAATGGGCCTGCATTAGTAACCCCACTGTGTGTGCTCATTGGCTGGGAGCTGCCTAGGCATGGCAGGACCCGAGCTGTGCATTTTTCATGGTCACTGTAATCCATTCCTTGAACCACAGAGATCTGTTGCTCCAAGCAGGTTCAGGGGGGCAAGCTCCTCCATAGTTCCTGTGGGCCTCTTTCTGAGGGAAAATTTAGATGAGGACAGTTAGTTGGACAAACAATAACTCCTGGTGCTGCACTTGGTTTCAGGTTCATATTGATACTCATCCTCTCCCAAGCCACTTTTTATTCTAAATTCCCCTCATCTTCAGCTATTATTTTGACAGGCTTTGGTGGCTTCCCTGGTGGTGTGACCCAAACCTTCATCTCTGCGAGTCTGAGCCCTTGGCAGTCATACCACACTCCCTTTACAGATAGCAGTTGCTACTGTGTCATAGAGCCCTGGAATCAGGAGACAATGGAATACCAGATTTAAGAAACCCCTTTTCTCTTTTCTCATAAACTCTCAGCAATTTGCTAACATATACCTTTGTGAACAAAGAAGGAACATTTATCTTTTACACCCTACCTGATCCTTCCAAAATTCAGAAACTCTTATTATTTTTATTTTCATGGTAATCTAGTTATTTGCATCAGTACAGTAAGAACCTGTGCTTGTAACAGGAATGAACCATAGCAGCCACTGAGCTGAACTCAGAGTGGTTTGGCTGGTGGTCACTCATGAGCCCTGGCTAGTAATGCTTTGCACTGACAGTTGGGCTATTCTAAAGGGATTAATCCTATGGCTTGGACCATGGGAAACTGAGGGATGGATGATCATGAATAAAACATTGTGGGGTCAAGATTTACGGAAAGACATTTGGGTCCACCTGCAAGAGCCCAAGACAGTCCTTACTGTATTCCACATCCTGGCTCATAACGCTCTGACACCCACTGGCAATCAGTAAACTAATGCACAGTTCAATACAAGCCCTAGCAACTGACCGTTCAGTAGATACCAACGATTAGACATGTCGGAAGAGTGGCCACCATAGCACCTACGTGGGATGATATATTGCTTGAGATGCCAGATTACTCTTAAAATACAGTGACTTGGTTAATGCAGTAACAGCATGTCTGTGTGTTCTAAACAACATCCAAGGCAACTACCAATGGAGTCTGGGGCCATCCGCCAGAGGTCCCAACTGGTGAGCGATCAGCAAATTGATTATATTGGTCCCCTCCCCACCAAGTGAGGGTTCTATATATGACTAGGTTTGTGTAGATACTGCATCTGGTCTAACCCAACCAGGCTGCCACTATTAGGAGATTAGAGCAGCTGAGTACCATGTACAGATACCCTCATTAAATAGGCAGTAGTCAGAGATCACATTTCAGAAGTTGTGACATGCAAGACTGGGCAAAAGAACATGACATCGAGTAGAGGTTCCATTTCCCCTATAACTCACAAGCAGTAGATTAAATTACTAACAGGTAAAACCACCTTGGCCCGGTGGACTTAAGTACTACCCCAAGCTTTAATACATTTGAATAGTCAATCAATAGGGCCTATTGCACTATATGCCAGACTAGACCTAACACTGTAAAGGTACAGAAGTCATGAGAGACAGCCATTGCCCTGACTCTCACCATGGATCAATGTGCTATGTTGCTGAGAACAACAAGCCTCATCACACCTGGGAAAGGCATCTTTTGAAATTTGCAGTGGGATATCCCGCCAGGATAGGTAAGTTACTTTGTACCCCTGGGTTAAGGAAACTATTCAAGTCTCCACTGGGGTCCATTATCCTCCTGTAAGCTGAGACCTGTTGAACTGTACTATACCTGGAATGTAACACACACTATTGAAAGGGGAGAATGTAGGAGTCCTGGTATGATGCATCCTGTACCCAGTCCATCTCACACTTGACAGTGCTGCCTCCCCATACCAGCATGTATGAATGCACAACCAGGTCAAGTTCCTAAAGCTGCCAATCCCTCTTCTCAAGGCCAGATGGGCAATTCTGTTTTCTACTGGTACAATCGTTTAGCTAACATTTTTGTTCCCTCCATTGACTTGGAGGCCATTATAGCTCCCATAGAAGCCTTTACTACATTCACCCAGCAATCTTTAAATAATAGCCAACAAAACCTGTTCTTACTGAACACTAAAATGTCTCTAATGAGAAAAGTTGTCTTGCAAAATGACTGGATATTATTACTGTCTTGCAAAGAGGCACCTCTGTATTATCCAAATAGAATATGTTCATACTTGATTAGACTGTTAATGTGTCATCTTTATTAAATCACGAGAGGATACAAGTGAATGCCCTGAGTGATATGGCTCACAGTCTAGGGAACCTAATAAATCAGTGGTTTGGCTCATGGAGCTCTTGGTGGAAAACATTGTTACTTATTTCGGGAATCATTATCTTAATCTCTATCTTCTCTTGCAAGTGCTCATTTTATTGCTGTGGTATCTGCCTCTGGTGCACTCAGATAGTGCACCCAGTTAGCTGCTGAATGAGTTGCCTTCATGCTAATGAACCCCTTTGCTGACTGCTGAGCACAATGTACAAGAGGGAGGCGTGTAAGATTGTAAGAGCCCAAAAGGCAAGATGGAGTGTTGGAGGATGTTATAGAGAGGATGTGACCTCCGATTGACCCCAGAGCTCCATCCAAGCAATGGAGGTTCCTCAGCCCCTCCTCTGTCCTTGGAAGTATGCTCTGCCTACTGTTTCCACAGTGGAGCTATTTTTAAGGATGCAGCCTCAAAAGAGTAAGGTGCAATTGAAACCATCTGGACAGTGTACGTGGCTGAACCCTGTTAAGATCTCTATATAAACTTTTGAGATTCTGGTGGGCGGTGCGGAGATCGACTCATCCTGCAGCCACTGGCAACAAGCCTCGTAAGTAAGTTCTCTTGCTTGTTAAACCTGCCATCCCCCAATCTGGAGTGGTCTGCCTCTTTCCTGGGTCTTCCTTGCTGTCTGTGTATGGAGTCCAGTTTCAGACTTCTCCCAGGAGGCTCCTGAGTTTGTGAGGCAACACCCAGATGCTCTGTTGTAAGGGATTCCATGTCTGTAAAGAGTGGTCCTGGATGAGGTTTTGTAAGCAGGAAAGGCAAACCCACACCTGAAATAGGTATCTATACCTATGAGGATGTGCTGCAGGTACTTCTTTTTGAGTGTATTGGATGTTCAGAGGCAGCAGTAGCTAGATCCATCTTGGTAAGTGGGATTCCATATTGTTGGGCCCATAAGTAGCCTCCATTTCTGCCACTGTGACTACTTCATTTAAGTACCTTTTGTGCAAGTTCTGGGATGGACAATGACAAAAGTTGGCTAATGTCAGTTGGCAGAGTCATTTTTTCTACTTGATTGTTCAGTCTCTCTACTGCGATAAACATTTTCTGGTGGGTATAAATGTGTGATACAGAAGTCTTACTCTTCATGAAGTGTCTCTTGTCTATCTGCATGCCTTTACTTCAGATATTCTCATCTCTGATTTTCTAGTCATTTTCTCTCCAGACCCCTGCCTATAGACCACTGTCCAGGAATCTATATATTCTCACTTCTTGGATTGCCTCTTCTGTACAAAGTAGGTGACCAAATGCATTGTTTACAGCTCTGCCCACTGGAAAGATTTTCCCTCACCAAGGTTTTTAAAGTCTGCTCTTTGTTAAAAGATAAGCTGAGGCATATTAAGAATTTCAAGAGTTTATATGAGCATTTATTGTTTTGAATTGGCCAGCCCCAAACCAGTAGTGGTTAGAACTGCTTTGCTGACAGGAGCTCAGGAGGGACTTTTATAGAGAAAAGGTGGAAGCAAAGCAAGAAAATTATTGATTGGTTATAGCTTAAAGCCTACTTGGCAGCTTGTGATTGGTTGTCCTTGGGTTTCGATTTAATAATCTTAAAGCATTTATAGGCTTAGATTCTGGTTTGCTTACATGGGCACCATGGCATTAGAAGGACCGTGGTCTAATGTTTAATTCATTTAACATCCTGAATGTGGCTTTCATGCAGCTGTCATCCATTTTAACTTGAACAGCTGCAAGAAATATTTAGGAGACAAAATCAACAGGGTCTGGTAAATGATTCCCTCCATCTTCCTTCCCAAATTCTTTGCTTCTCTCTTAATCTTCTATATTTTATATCCCTCCCTAGAATATATATTCCACAAGAATAGGGATTTTTGCTGCTTATTTCACCGCTGTAGTTCCTGGTGCCTAAAACAGTACCTAGCACAAGGTAGATCCTCAAAAAACATTTGTTGCATGAACAAATGGGTGAATCTCAGAAAATTGTTCCACCAACTAGCTGGTTGCTCAGACCATAAGACTAGCAAAAATTATCCTTGATTCCTCTCCTTTTCTCTTTCCCAAATCCAATCCTTCAGCAATTCTAGCTTCTTATTTTTCTCAAATACACCCTGAATAGTTGTTGCTCTTCCCCACCACTGCTATTGTCATCTCTCCTATGAATTACCACAAGAGCCGACTTTTTCGTCTTCCTGCTTCCATTCTCCAGTGCTTCCCAAACACCATTTATTCTTGTCCTAGCTGATAAACTGATCTTTTTATGATATAAATCAGATCATGTCATTTTCCTGCTGAAAAGCTTTCAATGGCTTTTCATTTGACGTAGGATGAAATTCAAATACCTTATCAAGGCCTGTGAGTCCCTGCATGATCTGATCCTGACTCCGCTCTCCAATCTCACCTGAGACTGCTGGCATTCATACTAGTGTTCTTTCTCTTCCCTATATACACCTAGCTCATTTCTGCCCTTATCCTTGCTCTTCTCTTGTCCTATTTTTTATTTATGTGCAAATTGTCTTCCTCTTATTATTCAGGTTTCAGCACAAATGCCTCTTTCTGGGAGAGGCCTTCACCCTAAAGTAGACTTATTCTCTTCCTCCTAATCTCTCTACAGCCCAGAGTCCTGTTTTATCTCTTCATATCTCGTATTACTATCAGACGTTATCTTCTTTAAAAAAATTTTTTTCAGGGCTTTTTAAAAAAATCTATGTTAGAATATGTTTCATGAGAAATCTTGTCAATCCTGGGAACAAAAGAAGTACTCCTAGAACCCAGTAAATTGTGTGGCACACACAGGTTTGTACACATACAAACACATACACCAACACAAACAGAAAAAGTTTAGTCCAAAGAATGATTGGAAATATCGGTTTCAGGAAGACAGCAAGAAAGAGCAGTTCATCCATGGTATTAGAAAACCAGGAGACTTGTTATTATCATCAAGAGTAAGTACAGGAGTCTATGGCCATGCCACCTTGAACGTGCCTGATCTTGTCTGATCTCAGAAGCTAAGCAGGGTTGGGCCTGGTTGGTACTTGGATGGGAGACAACTTAGGAAGACCAGGCGCTATAGGTGTAAAAAATAAAAAATACTGAGTACAGGGATGGACCTCATAGCCATAATTAGTGGAAACTGTGATGCTTTCTCTCTCTAGCTAGTTGAGACTCAGCCTTGATCTCTGGGACCAAGGATGAAGAGTCATGGTTATCTTGATAGTTTCTTTAGAATTGATTACAAGCAATGTATCTTGAATTACAAGAAAATAAATGTTTTCTTGAACAAAAATGCCTTTAACTGAGTTTTTTTCTTAATTTATAAGGGCTGTATAGTAAATATTTTTGGCTTTGTGGACCATAAGGTCTCTGTTGAAACTTCTTAAATCTGCTGCCGTAGTGCAAAGGCAGGCATAGACTACATTTAAACCAATGGGTGTGGCAGGATTTGGCCACAGGTAGGGACAAGTGGATTTGGCCAATGAGTTGCAGTTTGACAACTCCTGCTCTAGCTCTTCATGGAAGCGCATTCTCTGAAATGTTTAGCATGTTTCAAGTACTTTTCTTAATATCTTTTAATCTTCACAACAGCTATGTCATTTAGGTAATATTGTTGTCCCTTTTTATGAATAACGAATTTGAAGTTTAGCGAAGTTGAAAAGCTGGTCCAAAATTACCCAAACAGTGGCAGAATTGGGGGTCTTAGGAGTGTTTCCTGACTTTGAAGAGCGAGCTTTTAACCTCATGAATATACCACCTGCCAAAAGAGCCAGGATCAAGGCTCTCTTCCAAAGGAGGTTCTACAGGGAGGGGCAGAGCTAACTCTTGTGAGCTGGGAGAAATAGGATGCAAAGTTTATCAAATGTCTCCTTTGTGTGAAAAAGAACAAAGATGTGACTTGTTTATGCAGGTACTGACACATTATATTAGGATGTAAAAAAGTCTGATAACTAAACCTCAACTTGAAAATCAAAATGATCCTTCTCTAAGTATAAATATCCTACTCTTTTTGTGTTTAATATATGTATCTTTTAATTTATAATTAAAAAAATTCATAGTATCTTA
>NW_011888782.1:11671784-11727938 GCF_000151845.1 Pteropus vampyrus
AGAATTGGGGGTCTTAGGAGTGTTTCCTGACTTTGAAGAGCGAGCTTTTAACCTCATGAATATACCACCTGCCAAAAGAGCCAGGATCAAGGCTCCCTTCCAAAGGAGGTTCTACAGGGAGGGGCAGAGCTAACTCTTGCGAGCTGGGAGAAATAGGATGCAAAGTTTATCAAATGTCTCCTTTGTGTGAAAAAGAACAAAGATGTGACTTGTTTATGCAGATACTGACACATTATATTAGGATGTAAAAAAGTCTGATAACTAAACCTCAACTTGAAAATCAAGATGATCCTTCTCTAAGTATAAATATCCTACTCTTTTTGTGTTTAATATATGTATCTTTTAATTTATAATTAAAAAAATTCATAGTATCTTAAAGAAGGGACCTATTAATTTATAGGTATGTGATACACGCTCATTTAAAACAATGAAAACAGAGCAGAAGAATATGTCGGCCTGTTCTCCACACCCTTCACCACTAGCTAGTAATATTTTATAATCCTAAAGTAATTGAAATGTGTGTTGTCATTTTGGTCTGGCCTAACTTTAGCGAGCAGCACACAAGAACTTCCTTTATCTTTTCCAAGCTCTATATTAAAGATGGCTTAGTGGTGAATAACTCACCTAAATATCTCTTTGCTTTCAAGAGTGATATAATGGGGAGAGTGCGAGATTTGAACTCAATAGACCTAGATTTAAGTCACTGTCACTGGGCCTCTGTTTTTGCATCTGTAAATGGAGTCAGTAACACTACTTGTGCAACAATAGTTTTGAGCCTCAAATGAGATTGATCAATGCACCAAGTGTAATCCTCTGTATGGAGAGTGGCCATTCTGTTAAGACATGTGTGTGGTCTTTTCCATATTAATGAGTTCTCCAGGAGCTTGGTTGCTAAGTCCGAAAAAACTTGATTGGTTTTAGATTTTATTATTTTTACATCTCTGCATCTTATATAGATTTATGATGATGATGATGATGATGATGATGATGATGATGTCACCCTCGTAACCTATTATCAAATGGAGGAAAGCTTTGTCAAGGTAAAAAGCATCATATCCAGCTGTATGAGTTTCCCTTAAAATAAGTGGTGTGAAGCATAGAAACGTTAACAAAGAAGCTTATGAAATCCCTTCTGAATAGAAGAAAGGTTAGAAAGCTGCTTCTCTTGACTGGCTCAGGTCCACCCCTTCCTAGCAGCAGGGAGGGGAGGGGGAGATTAGATGACCTCTCAAGGTTCCTTGTAGCCTGCGGTTTTGTTTTTTGATATCTATTTAAAGATTATGCTAATACTGCTGATGTGAAATCCTTTGTACACAGTGATCCTTGAAAATACTGGCTCCTGACCTGAATCTATGCCTAAAATTGTATACTTGAGATTAACGGATTCAAATGCTCATGTTTTATACAAGCCTTTGGGTCTTATTTCTCCTCAAGTGTATATAATATATATATATTATTTTGGACTAAAGAAAGAGGAAGAAGGTTGATAAAAAATGCATTTAGATACAGAAAGATTTAGATTATTTTAATAACTAAGCTTAGTTATCATATTGCTGTTCAGAAAGAAGAATGAATAATAATGTGGAATGCAGAGATCCAGGAGGTAATCCCCCAGACAAGACATTACTGGAGCAGCATATTAATTAGAAAAGAGTCATTGAAAAAGAGAAGAGACAGAGACTTCTCCAAATCTATAAGCATCTTGCATCTGATAAATAACTTGTATAGTATTTTAGGAAAATAGCCTCTGGAGCCAACTTGTGTAGGTTCAGATACTGGTTTTGATCTCTTAGGAGCTTTATGATCTTGGCAATTTGTTTAACCTCTTTGTACCTCATGTTCTTTGTCTGTAAAGTGGGGATAATAATAGTACTTACTTCTTAGGGTTATTGTGAAGGTTAAATGAGTTAATATATGTAAAGTGGTTAGCATAGTGCCTGCAATACAATCCATTCAATAATAACGTTTATTTCAAAATCTTAAGTATTATTGTATTTTATTTTGTTAGCTTTTTGTTTCTGCTTCTTTACTTTCTTATGATGGCAAATTGCAAATAGATTCAAAAATAGAGAAGTATAATAAATCCCTAATGTACTCATCAGCAGTTATCCACTCATGGGCAATCTTGTGTTAACTAAATGCCCGCTCACTTCTCCTACTACCACTTGGTTATTTTGAAATGCATCTCATACATCATATTATTTCATTTTTAAATATTCCAGTATATATCTCTAAAATAGAGGTAGCAAATTACAGCCCAATTTCTGTTGTATAAATAAAGTTTTGGAATTTAGTCTAAAATATGCCACTGTGGCATAAAAATTATTTTGAGCTGAAGGCATTTGAGAATAGGCTTTTTTCCTGAACTCCCTTTTCTGCCTAAGAGCAGAGCCTCCTCAAAGAACTCAATTGTCATGCATCTCTTCCCCAGGAACTTCACAGCCAGAAAAGTTTGACTCATCAAAGATATGAGAAATTGGTACCACGTCTAAACAGACGTCATCACAAAATTATCGTATCTATCATCTATTCTCCTAAGGGTCCATTTATCTTTCCTAAAAGTCCTTTGTCTTCCTATAAGTATCCTTTCTCCCTCTCCTCTTTCCTTATTAAGATAGTATGTAAGTCCCAAATTCTAACCCCTTCCTTGAGTCATGCTTCTATGTGAAGTCTCATGTATACACTCTATAGTCTCATGAATAAAACGCTGTCTTTTCTCTTCCTAATCTGTTTTTTATTTTAGTTTAATTCACAGGCCCCCATTACCTGAATCTAAAAGGGTGGAAGAAAAGTTTTCTTTGTCAACAATAGCTGTACCCATTCGTTTACTTAACATGTATGGCTGCTTTTGCACTACAATGGTGAAGTTGTGTAGTGGTGACAGACTATATGGTCCATAAACTTAAAGTATTTACTCTCTGATGCTTTATAGAAAATGTTGGCCAATTCCTGCTCTAAAAGACAAAGAGACTCTCTCTTTTAAAAACATAACCACAATCCATTTTCACACCCCAAAACATTAAATATCCAATTGGTATTCAAATTTTCCCAAATATTCCATAAATTTTAAAAAAGAATTTATTTAGAAACAAAAACCAAATGAGGACAACACATTTGGAAGATGTAATTCTGAAGTCATTTTTAATTGAAAAGAATTAGTCCTCTTTCCTCTTTTCCCCTTGCGATTTACCTGTTAAAGAAATAAGTCATTTGTCCTGTAGAATTTTTCCAAATCTATTTTTCTGGCTGCAAGTCTATGGTGTCATTCAACATGTTCCTCTGCCCTTAGTGTTGCCTAAAAATTGGTAGTTAAAACTGGAGACTCAACTTGATCCAAGTTCACAAGAATACACACTGTTCAGGCTTTTCAGGGGTAGTATTTACTTCTGCAAGGCAGAGCATAACATCTATCTCTTTGTGATGTTAGCAGACTGGCAGAGTTTTATAAACTGTTAATTCTGAATAATAATCAGCACTAGAGGTGATGCCTCTTTGAACAGGGGAAAGGTCTATTCAGTACAATATTGTGGAATTATTCAAATTTATCTTTATTGATTTGACATCATGGCAACTGTAAATAGGTAAAGATAAGCAGAACTTCACTGGGGGCAAACCTTGTACTTTTCCCCATTCTAATCACCTTAAAATATTTCTGGGATCTATCCACTTACCATCTCCCAGGCTCCTGCTACCCTGGTTCATGTCACTGTCACCTCTTGTCTACATCACTGCAATAGCCTCTTAACAAGTCTCTGCTTCCACACTTGCTTCCCTACAGCCTGTTCTCAACCCAGAAGTCAGAATAACCCTTTTAAAACCCAAGCCATGTCACATGACTCCTCTGCTCAAAACTCTCCTATTTTCCCTGTACTATTCAGAATAAATATTAAACTCCTTACAACGGCTCACGAGGCTCTAAGTAATCTGTACTTTTGCTCATTTTACTCTCATCCTGATCATCTCTTTGCAGACTCTTAAACATACCTGTTATATACCTCTAGAGGGCCTTTGCTCTGGCTGTTCCTTTTGCCTTCATGCTCTTCCCCCAGATATCTACATGACCAATTCCCTCACCTCCTTCAGGTTGTGTTCAAATGTCACCTTCTAAAGAATCCCTAGCCTAATGCCTCGATTTACATATTGCACTCTGCCCCTACCATCCACACTACTGATCGCTCTTACCCTGATCTACTTTTTAATTTTCTAAGTCTTTAGTCATCTTCTAACATACTTTATAACTTACTTATTATGTCTGTTGTTTATTTTCTGTTTGTTCCTGGCAGAAGGTAAGTTTCCCAAAGGTAGGGTTCTTTTTTTTTTCACTGAAGCACCCATCCCATGTGTCTGTATCAATGTCCAGCACATAGAAGGTGCCTAAAACATACTTAATTGAATGAACGACTGAATTGCTGTCACTTGCAAAGAGAACACAAATGCATTCTACAAACCAAAGGCCTCTGACTCATATGACCACTCCCTCCCAGTACTTTTTTGCCTTTCTTCCTCCTAGGCAATCAGTCTGTGTGCCAGGTACTGTGTTAAGTGTTTTCCATGTATTACCTCATTTAAGCCTTCAAATAACCTTAAGAAAATAAGTTCTGTTATTATTTCCATTTCCAGATGATGAAAGTCAGGCCTAAGAAAGGTTAGCTCCTGCCCAAGCTTATATAGTAAGATACAGAGCCAGAACTGAAACTCAGATCCATCAGACTCCTAAATCGGTGTTTTAAACCATTAGACTGTTTACTTTCCCAATGAGTGCAATTGCTCTAAGTTTGGTCATTTATGGCAATTTCTTCATTCATTTAATAAACATTTATTGAGCACTGACTGTGTGCCAGGTCCTAAGAATCTATCAATGAACCAAATAAAAATCCTTGCCTTCTCCAAGATTTCATTACTTCTACCTCTTTTAAAGGCTGTGATTCAGGACTAATATGTAAGAGAGATCAGGCAGTCTCCCAGGGTTATGACCTTAGGGTCATAGAGAAAACTCTCATACAAATCATTCTCCTTTACGCCAACCTGTCATGGTATTCTTTCTGAACTACCTGGATTAGTGATACATTTGGTGAGATTTCAAAGGCCTGCATTAATATAATATGCATTTTTTTTTTCTGTTTAGGTTCATCCTCACTTGACAGATGAGGAAACCAAGGCTTACGATCATTCTGAGACATTCTTAAAGTCAGTTAGGAAATGGCAGAGCTTGGATTCTATCTCCAAATTTTAAGCTCATGATACTACAGCAAATATTAGAGAGGAAAATGGTGAGCTAAGGGGATGGGAAGCGTGTTTTGGGCAGCTAGAGAGATATGGGGAAAATTACACAGGAATTTAAGGGACCCTGGAAGCCCTAATTTGCCCATGTGTTTTCCTGGAGCTGGGTAACAGGGATACCTTAGTAGAATAGGAGGAACAAGGACAGGTCAGTACTTTTGCAGGGCATAGATGAATTAGAAGAAATTGGAAGAGGTGAAACTGGGAACTTTACTGGGTGAACTCTGCTTGGAAGTACCAGCAGACCTTATTTCAAACTGATTTCCCTGGGCACAGCCTTGGAGAAATTAGAGAGGGCCGTATCTGGTCCATAGTCCACCACACTACCTTGCACAGGGTGCCTGGGCCCAGCTTAACTCAAGTTGAAGCAGGTTAACTTCGCTACTCTGGTTTAGGCTAGATATGTCCAAAGAGCAAGGATTCTGTTAGTTTACCTTCTGTTCTTTTTGTCTACACTGGAGGGGGATTACGATGTAGTAGAGTCTAGGCTTTGGATTCAGAAAAAAGTTTCTTTAAATTCTGGCTTCATCATTTACTACTCAAGTTATTTATGTTCTCTCAGTCTCATTTTTCTTATCTGTAAGAAAGAGTTAATAATACCTTATAAACATTCATTCATTCATTAAGTATTTATTGGCATCATTATGTATAAAGAATGGTATATATATAAAGTACCTGGCATGTAGTAGTTGTTATCAATAAGTCATAGCTATTATTACTGTTATTATTACTAGTGTGAATAAGTAAATCCGCAGTAAGTCTTTTGGGATGGTAGTAGTACAAATATCATACCAGTTAGCCTTCCAACTAACTAACGAGAAGCCCCCAGCCTCATCTCTTTGTGAAACTTTATCTGCCAGGAGCAAAAATTGTTTTTTGCTATAACTGAAGTACCATGCCTTTCTGCAACAGCTATGTGACTTCTTACAATCCTGGTCAACTGTGTCCCAGGAGGAAATTAAGCTGATTGCCTTGAATATCATGCTGTTTCACAATGATTGATATAGAGTTATAATAATTTTGATCTGGTAAAGAGTCATTCGGTACAAAATTAGAAATTTTAATGAAGATTCTCATTAGCTGTTCCTCACAAATAATGGGGCTGTAATTTAACTCAAGATTCTTGGCAAAGCAATTTTTATTTCAATTCTCACAAGTAATTATTATTTAGTGTTTATATAGCTTTGTGCTTCTTAAATGTTTTCAATTATTTTTTCCATTATTCTTTGGGAAAAAACCCAGAAAGCGAAATCCTTTGAGGAATCTCAGCATGTTAATCTCTATTTCACAGATGGGGGGATATGAGACAGTTCTTGAACAAACACCAATGTATCCTGTTATACTTATAAAAATAATGCAAAGTTCTCTCCTAATAGTTGGCCACAACCAGCACCTACTATTAAACAAATGTATTTACATACACACACACACACACGCACACACACACACACGCGCACACACACACACACACACACACACTAGACAAGATGCTTTTGGATCAATGCTTGGAAGAAACAGATTCTGCATGAGTTCTCTCCAGAAAATTCATGTGTTGAATAAACCTGGATTAAAGATGGTGATTCCATCACCTCTTTGCTAGTTCCTTGCCTTTAGAATTTCCATTCTCTTCTTTCCCTCCTTCTTCTACTCTTTTAATTCAGCTTATCAACAATTCGGTCAATGTTTGCTGTTAACAACCACAAAATTTCAATTGCATAACTATAGGTATTTATTTTTGGTTCATGCACCTGTGAGTTGTCTGGGCTTGTTTGCTCTGAGATGAAGAGGCAGTGTCTACCCAGGGTGTGGTCCCTGCCGCCCCCCCCCTTCGCCCCCCGCTGGTGACACATCTCATTGGCTAAAGCAAGGCACATGGGTCTCTCAAAGTGGAAGAGCCGGGAAGCTTACTCCTCTCACCAAGAGGCCATAGCAAGGGTTTTGAATGTGTTATTGGTGGGAGTTGAGAGGCAATGAAATCTTGCAGACATGGGCAGAATCTTCCTCTTTTTCTCTTGTCCCATCTCTTCTCTGACTTGCCATTTAGAGTGTAACAGCATCTGCAAGATAGGGCCACAATAAGATAAAGTGTCAGCAAGAACCCAATCCCCAAGGATAAGCCAGGTAGAAATGTAATACCCAAGGAGGCTATCCACAGATTTTCCATGGCTATTAGATTTATGGCTAAAATATTTTAATAATATTCTACCCTTATATATAAGCCCTTTGCAATGTGACTTTGAAGATCTTCTCATCAAGAAGCAGAGTCCATTTCCTTGCCCCTCAAATCTAGGCTGACTGGTGACTTTCTTTGGCTAATAGCATGCAGTGGACCTTATGGATGCTAATTCCAAACCTAGTCATCAAAGGGTTTTCTCTTCTTGGCGCTGCCATGAGAATAAGCCCAGGCTAGCTTGCTGATAGGTGAGAAGACCATTTGGAGGAGAGCTGAGACCTCTGAGTTATCTCTGCTGAGGCCATTGATGATCAGCCAGTGCACAACCAACCTGCCAGCTGACTGCAGACACAGAAGAGGGTGAAAATCAACAAACTATTTGTTTGACCCATAGGTGTATAAAAAATAATACATGGCTGCTGCTTTGAGCCACTAAGGTTTGTGTGGCTTCTTAGGCAGAAGTACTAACTTAAACATCCTGGAACATCTCATCTTGACTGCCTCGTACCATAGTATCTCTTTCCCAGATCCTACATATTCTTGGGGCAGGCTAGAGGTGATAAACTATCCTCTCATACCTACTCTTATTCCCCAAACCTGCATCCCCACAGTTGATGAGATTTTTGTGACTGAGGGATACACAAACACCATGACTTTTTCACAGCAAGCTTATAGAGTGGGCAGCTATTTCCTTAGGAAGATTATAGGACATAAATTGATTTTGGAGAATGTGATTACTGAGACGATAAGAAGGAAAACAAAGCACACAGTGTTTTCTGTTCAAGCTGTCAGATGCATTCTAATTTCTGTAACAATAGCAATTAATTTTCGTTGGGTAGAAAATCCATTTTGTTTGAAGAATCAGTGAACTACAGAAAAATTTGTCAGAAACCAGTGTCTGGAATTTTAGTCTCCATGAGAGAGGCACAATAATTTTACAATGACAGCTAATATACAGGAAAACCAACACAAAATAGAGAAAGCTATTAGGTACTATGGTATATTTCTGTGATAATGGGATTGAAATCAAATAGAAAGGTAACAGGCCTGATATCAAAGCTCTACTTTTTTCTCCCCTATTTTGTTTTATCAGCACTAAAATATAATATAAAAAGAGAAATGTAAAGAGATAAGTGTGGTGATTTACAGTTCAAATTTTTACAATTAACAAACATATTTAAGGGCATGACCTTTAAAGTTTAAGGAAAATATCACTTTATAAAAGTGTTAGGGGCATGCTCCAGTTTTGCAGTTAATCTTTAATTCCACTGTAAATGTTATGTGGTTTAGTGTTTTGTTATCACAACTTTTCTGCTCACAACTGAACTCATAGACTTTCACATTTGTGGGTATATGTCACTAGTTTATTTTTTTTGGTGTACTCTTGTAGTTGAACTCTAGTGCTGGTTTTAATTAGTCTATCAAAGTAGTGGGAGAATTTATCACAAGTGAAATCTGTATAAAGTAAGAGATATAATAGAATGTTTCATAATGTTTTTACATGCACCGATAAACCTATTAATCTTCTTGGAAAAGTTTCTTAGATGTGGTAGATGTATATTATTCCATTCACACTTCACTTCATGTCCATCCTGGAGGGCAGAGATGTTATTCTTCTTTGTGATATCAGGGTCTAGCATACACAAGCCCTGAATAAATGCATCAGTCATTTTGGGGTTGCCAGGGGTCAGCTTCCAGCACCTTCTTTGTTGAAAGGAGTGGGAATGTGAAGGATCCACGCAGTCTTTGCCTATTGACCTTTACTTGAAAGTTTCACCAATATTAAGTCTTTGCCTTGAAGTATTTCATGTGATGTTTTGGAATTCTTTCTGAGCCCCCAAGATTGAAAGGGAACACAAAAAGACCTGATTTGCATAACACTCTCTTTTTAAATTAGTCATTAAGGGGAAAAATAAATATTTCTATTAAGAATATGAATGCAGCAATTTATGTGTTTTGTTCATTGCTCTATCTCCAGCATCTAAAATAATACCTGACACATAGTGGGAACTCAATAAATATCAATTCAATGGGTGAAAAGAAATTTGAAGAGTCTAGAGACCAAGAGATCTAGGTGAATTTAAACACCAACTGAAGAAACTCCAAACAGTTACCTCTTCCTTAGATTTTTCTGGCAAAAGATTACCGTTTTGGAGAAAAGGTTACATATCAGTTGTGAAGATAAATGTGCTTTGTGTCTCCCTTCACTTGTCCTTTTTCTGAATCCTGGTCCCCATCCTTGTAGGCTCAGGTCGAAATTAAACCCCAACTCCAACTCTCATGATCCCCCCTTTCTGAACAAGTGGGATCAGATATGCTAGTGGGATCACACTGAATTTGATGTGTCTCTTGTGCAAACAAGTGGAGGAGTCTGATGGGCAATTGTATATATGTGGATGGAGCTCAGGAGAGAGAACTGGGCCAGAAGTGCACATCTGGGAGTCATTGATACATGGGTTGTAACGAAAGCCATGAATGGAAGAGATCACTCAGGGTAGATGTGTAGAATGAGAAGAGGCAAGTGTAAAGCAGCAGTTCTCACATTTGAATGTGCACATCATTCACCTGAGAATCTTTTTAAAATTCAGATTCTGATTCAGAAATTCTGAGATGTGGCCCAAGATTCTGAATATCCATCGAGCTCCCAGGTGCTACTGGTTCATGGACCACATGTGGAAAACCAAGGAGGTAGGTGATTGAATCTTAAGAAACAACAACATTTAAATAATAGGAAAATAAATTTAAAAAGCTGTAAAAAGATTGTCAAAAGTAGCCAGAAATGGAAGAAATCAGCCCCCAATAGGTTTATCAGTGCATGTAAAAACATTATGAAACATTCTATTACATCTCTATTGATGTCGTGGAGTGAACTGTAGAAAGATTTTCAAGACAGACAGCATTTTCAATTTTCAAATGTTGCTGAGAAACAGTAACATAAAGATTGAACAGTCTCTGTTGTATTTTCCAGGAAGAGGTATCTGGTGATTTTAGGGCAGTTTTAATGGAGTAAGGAGGGTAGATTGCTTCAAAGGGATGCAGAGAAAGCAAGCATAGCAATAATTGGATATGTAAGACTTTCCATATTATAGAAAATTGAATATGTTTATATGCTGAAGAGAAGAAGCGGAGAAGAAAAGTTGAATATACAAGGGGTGGTGTAATTGATGGAACAAATCCTGAAAAAGATGGGAAGTGACTAGAACTAGGCTTAGACAAGAGGCAAAAAAGGATGGATAAAGATTGAAGTCTGAAGAAGGAAATGGGGTTAGAGAGTTCTTATGTGAGGCTTCCATTTCTCTATGAAGAAAGATTAGAGTGGTCTATGGAAAAATGACAGAAGAAGGTCGAATGCACAGGTAGCAGACTTAAGGAAAACAGTGAAGATATGAAATGGCTGTTGAGGACAATTGGAAAAGGAATTAATCAGGATTTGAGGATATTATGAGTTGAGGTTTGAAGCCTTGAATTTGTACTGATATCAATGTTCAGAGTTATGTGATTTTTCTCCCAGAGGAACCTCAACAACCTGGGTGTAAGTAAAGAATAGATGATTCATGGTTGTGTTTTCACTGAGGAAATCTAATGGTCCATAAGTGGTGTTTCAGGTTCCTGGCATACATGCATGGGTGCACCCACACCCACACGTAATCATGGAATTTGTCATTCAAAATACCCAGGATGGAATTTTTATTTGTCGTATTAGTAAATAAAGCTTTGGAATTATGGAACTCCCTCTGATTACCAGCTCAAAGAGATATTAGTGGGCTGCTAGCAAAAATTAAAAACCAGGAAATTTTATTCTCTAGATCTTAACTATCCAATATGATAGCCACTAGCCACATGTGGCTATTGAGCACTTGAAATACAGTTAATTTGAATTGAGATGAGCAGTAAGTATAAAATATACATGGATTTCAAAGCTTTACACTAAAAATAGAGAAAAATATCACTAATAATTTAAAAATATCGATTACATGTTGAAATTATAAGATTTTGGCTATGTTAGGTTAAATAAAACATTGTTTAAATTATTTTCACTTATTTTACATTCTGAATTGTAGCTACTAGAGAATTTGAAATTACTTAGGTGGCTCACATGATATTTCTTTTGGATAGTGCTGCTCTGGATTCTTCTATTCTCTCAATTACTCTCTATTTCTGCTTGTTATGTTAATCAGTGTTCCAATAGTGTAACTAATTCAAATCTAAATTCTACCTGAATTCAGATGACAGCTTCCTTTACCACTTGCTTTTTGCTTGCTACTATTTGGAGGTGCAATTGAATCACATCTTTGGATTAACCAGTGAACATTTGCCAGAAGTCATTTGAATTGGCAACCTGCCAGTTGTGTAGAAGCTAAAAAGCCTCACTTGAACAATGAAACTAGTTTTTTCTATGTGTTGAATTGATTCTCTTTTATTGGAGATGCACTTTTCACATGTGACTCACTTTGAGGTTTTCTTTTTATTGTGGCAATCTACTTAAATGGACTTTTACTGGCCAAATCTGGGACAATTTGAGCATTAAAATAAATAATGAGAGTAACAGATAATGATCCATTATATAAAATAGGAAACCATGACTCCATACCAGCATAAACAAATAAATGAATACGTTGAAATTCTGATAAGAAGCAGGACATTTACATAGTCTGATAGTACCTCTCCATAAAATATTCATTAATTATAAAGGTAATTATATCACCTTAATCAAGTGATCAAATTTAATATTGTCCAAAACAGAAGAAATCGAAGCATGCGCCATCTGATAGGTTACAATAATAAAACAGCATCATTTTGGAATATTCTTGCTGAAGATGTAAGTGCCTTCTGAATGTCTTTACCCGGATGTCATAAACACATCAAACTCTTGCCCCCTTGTCCTTCTCACTTTTCCTCTCCTCCTATAGAAACTATCTTGTCAATGGAATTATCATGCCTTAATTAGCTAAATTTACTCTCTCTACCTCCATTCTAATTCTTAATCTGAAGCACCACTATCTACCACTGCAAGAACCCTCTTTGCTTCTCTTCTTGCTCTCCTAAATCCATTTCCCACATAACCAACAAAATGGTTGTGTTCGTGTCTGTGAGATTACAGGAGATGCATTTTTAAAACATTCATATAGTAAGCCCAGAGAAAGATTCTGATTGACCCTGTCACATGCACATTTCTGAACCAATCACTGGGGTCTGGAGGATGTTGCACTTCATTGACTCAATTTGAGTCACATGCCCAAACCTGTGACTAGTGGGGAGAGTTTGTTACCAGAAGAAAGGAGAGAGGAAAGTGTATATGCTGAGCAAACAAAACAGTTAACTGCAGTCTACTATGATCAGCATAAGTCAAGCCTAAGCATCTTACTTGAAGGTCAGGTTGAGCTCTGACTCTGCTTGTTTGAATTTAAACAGATTAGAGTTCACCCACACAAATGCATGCAACTAAGAAGACCAAATCATCCTGAATTGTGGACTAGGCAGCCTGAAAGTAAAATACTTTTCCTGAATCATTCGCTCTACTTAAAGTCTACAGTATTTGCAAGTGTCATTTGGCAAAGGCATAGAAAGTACTTAGCTGTAAATGCTGAGTAATTATATGCTACTGTAAGTGACTGAGCCATTACTCACAGTAAGTTAATATGCAACCTGTCATAGAAAAATAGCCTTTGGATTTATCCTGTAATTAGTCCAGATTTGCTACAACTATGTTCCAGAAAAATGTCTCTTGGCCCACTTTCAACGTATTTTAAGAAGAATAAAATCTATATTATTTAGAATCATGTTGTAATACTGCATCAAAAATCTAATTCTTGTAGTTGGTCAAATGAAGCTGTGGGACTTCTCTTTGAATGGGGTTTAGAGAAATTTAATTGCTTCTATTCGTTAGTAGGTTTTGATTTTGTTTTTATCATATGCTTTCCTTTACCTGTTGATTTTGGGATTGGAAGACATGATCTGTTAACAATCATTTAAAAATGTGAGGATATCTCTAGCTTTAATTTGTAATTAAATTAATTTTCATAGCCATTTACTGTCCTCAATGTTTCCCCATTCATGACACCATCCCTGTGAGGAAGGTCATGATAGGTAGAGAAATGGAGAATCAGAGATATTAAGTTTTTCTAAGGTCATACAGAGAGTAATTAGCAGATCTGGGACTTAAGCTTATGTCTTTTATATCAAATAGGATACTTTTAAGACAGGATACCTGGCTAATAGTGGCTTAAACAAACAAACACAAAAACATTTAATAATATCATGTATAAAGAAGACTGGAAGCAAGTGGTTTCAGGTTATTTCAAGGAGCTAGACTGCTGTCTCTTTTATTCTATTGACCTTCCTCCCAAGGCCACAAGATAATGCAGCAGCTCCAGATATCACACCTTCACATTACAGAATCAATCCAAAGCAGGAAGAGAGACAGAAGACATCTCTCTCTGTCTCTTTCTCTCCTCTTTCTCTCTCTTTCCGTCTCTCTCTCCCCTCATCTCTCTTTCTCTCTTCCTCCTTCCATGACTGTCTCTCCCCTCTGTTTCTCTCTCTCCCCTCCACTTCTTCTTTCCTGACTTCTCTTCCTCTCTCTACCTCCATCTCCATCTCTCTCTGTCTCTTTCTCTTCTCCTCTCTTCTACATTACTTTTTTTTTCTACTCTCTCTTTATTTAGGAGGTACATCTTTCAAGGAAATAATTCTTCAAAGATTTCTCCATATATCTCATTGGCCAGAACTTTTTCATTTTACGCCTAATTGCAAGGAAGACTAAAAAATGTATATAGTTGGCATTTCTAGTCTCTTTCATTGGAGGCAGGTTTTGCTGTAAAAGATAATAGTATTGGGAAGTGAATGTGGGGCTGGTAGCAGTAGTGTCTACTACATCTATGCACTCAAAGTCCAGTGCTCTTTTAAATTTATCTCATCTGATTTATTTTTATTGCTCAGAAATAGAAATAAAATTAGAACTTGTACATTTATTTAGAAACCATTTATTGAGAGCATGCTCTTTACCAGACAGTGCAGAAGGTGTTCTGAAGCTTCAAAAATAGATACTTTTCTTGCCTTTAAGGAATATACAATCAATGAAGGAAGGTGGTACCTGAAAGAAAATAATTTAAATTGTATATCAAAATATAAGTGCTACTGTATTGGAAAAAGGAACCACAGGAGTTTAAAGAAACAAATATTATATCCAACTGGTATTTGGGATTCAAGAACTAAAATGAATGTATCATCGATTCAGCATTCTACTAGGAAGTCTGGCTGCAATATGTTGCTTGGTAATGATACCAAGCGGTTGCAGTGTATGTTAACATACAGATAGCTGGAATCCCTATTTTTGTTTGAAAGTAGATGACAATGAGTTGAAAATGTGGCAGCTAAATTTGTGTGCACAGTCATACTAAACCAAGACTGGTGTATATATATTAGACTCTTCTGACAACAAACTATTCTCAAGAACTTTAGTCTTAGGGAATAGTCACCTTGAGACACTGGCTAATTTTGGGTCACTGTGCTAGACTTGCTGGTTAATATCACTATTTTTGTTCTTTTTCTTTAATACATATTCCTTTTAGTACTCTTGTGGCCAGGATGCTTGTAAATGTGGCATGATCAAAACTGGCTATGGACAGTCCACAGTTTTTGGAGCAAAGTTTCAAGCCAAGAGAAACATGGACCTAGAACAACTATGTGGTTATTTCAAATCATTGATGCTCAACACAAGAGTCCCATTGATGAGCTAGATCTTTTCCATGAAATCTAACTTTAACACTTAGATAATTTTAGAGGCAGAAATTCTTCATATCATTTCCTACTTAGAGAATATTCTTCAAAATATAAAGCTTTTGGCTCTTTGAGGGTAGACTCTTTTTACTGTACATTAAAAGAAAATCTCCCATAGCCTTGTATATAGTAGGCACTCAATACATGCAAATTGTATATAGTAGGAATTCAATAAATGATTGTTTTTTTAAATGAGTGATTATTTCTTGGAGGCTTCCAGCAAATTATTAAAAATAGTCTCAAATTCGAATATCTTCCTTATTGGACATTAAAGAGACTCAGAACTAATAAAACTAGCTTTTGTAATGTAAATATGTTGTATAATAAAAACTTGTTTTAAAAAATTTCAAAAATACTTATTATTAAATAATTGACATACAAAAAATTATAAAACATAAAATAACAAACACCTTTGTATTTTCTGTCCTGTTTAATAAAAATGTGGAATTTGTCTTTAAATGAATATTTAATGTCTTTGCTGTGATTAAAAACTAGGACTTCCAGTCTAAATCTTGACAGTTAATCAGGAATTAAGAGGAAAGGCCCCTTTCCATTTATATTTAATCTTAAGGATGAGTTATTTATTCATTATTTTTTTCAAGCACTCTAATTCATCTATAAAAGTAATATTTGTACCTTATAAAAAAATTCAAGTGATACAGAGAAGACAGCACCTGAAACTCTGCAATTCAGAGAAAACTACAGATGATGTCGTTTCACATATTTCTTATGCAAATAACATATGTGGAAATATTTATGCATTTTACATGAATAGATTTATGCCATTCATTCTATTCTGTAAGTTTCTCCTCCTCCCCTCCCCAGTCTACAATAGGTAATTGATGTCTTTCCGTTTATAGAAGAAAAGCATTTACATCTATTTTAATAGCTGCATAAATTTTCATTTTCTTATATGTACTTAAAAAGGCCCCTATTCATGGATTCTTTGGCTTTTAATTTTTCTATATTGTAATCAGTATGTTGATGAACATTCTTGTGCGTAGTTTTGTTTTTTATCTTGTTAACATATTTCCTTGGGTAAATTCCTTGAAGTGGGTATGGTGGACTGTTCCAACGGTCTCGTCCCTCCTCATTGTATCTGTCTTTGCCATGTAACTTTTCAGCACTATCCCACTGTGAGCAGGATGTAATTTTCCACCCCTAGGCTCAGATAACTTGCTTTGGCCAGTGAGATGCCAGAAATGTGATACAAGCAGAGTCTTGAAAAGTGTTTTTGCCATTGAGATTCTGCCATTGCCATGAGAAGGACATTCCCAGCTAGCCTGCTGGTGTCCTTTTGGAACCAGTTAAGCTGGTTCAATAAAGCTCTGACAAACCAGAGCCACCCACCTAACCCACAGACACTTTAAGTGAGCCCAGCAAGATCAACAAAACCCCACAGCCAGCCAATGGATATGTGAACAATAATGCTTGTTTTTGCATGCCCTTGAAAATTTATAGTTGTTTGCTACACAGTATTAATGTGGCAACAGAATACTGATACAGTGGGGCTTAGCTATCTATTTTTTATTAGTACATTTATTAATTTGTAGTTTTTTAAGCCTTGATATATTTTTCTGGATTTTTTCAAGGTAATAAATGTATTTTAGCTGAAGCGATTATATACATCTATTAAAATTAGATAAATATGAAAGAACAAAACCAGCATGCAGAAACCTCCTTGGTAATTTCTAGACCTCATTCCTATCTTGGCCTTTCACATTTACATTGGTTGCTTATTTTTTGTCTATATGAAAATCTTTTCAGTGGTAAAAAGGAAGATGAATAATTAGTTGTTCAATTACAAAAGGAAAATTGGAAAATTAAAATCACTATGAACAAGGAAAAACGACCAAATTGATAAACTAAATTTGTTTTTAAGTTGGTTTCAAGATTGTTAGTTTACTTACATTTTTATCAGTCTCATCAACCATTAAAATGCTGTGTGATTTAGTTTCTGACCACAAGGAACATTATTCTAAATAAATTTAGGGCCTTGACTCTGGCTTCATTTTTTTTTTTTAGCCTTGTGCCCATGGGTCCATATTAATATTTATGCTGAACTAATAGAAAGATTTTGTCCATTCTCACTATAGACTTTGGAATGAGATAATTAGTTCCCATAAGTTAAGCAGGATTGAATTTCATTGCATATTCAGTCCAATTATCCTTGAAATCCACAGATAATCCCCAAACCTCATCTAAGTGATTAGTATCCATGTATTATACACCAAGCCTTCCATTCAGAATTGTAATAAAGGAGTAAGATGGACATTTTAATGTTTTCCCTCCTTACCCCTTCCCAAGCCCGTTACTTTTTGACTACTTTGATTCTTTCAAACCATCAGTGCTGCCTCCTGGCTTCTTTGCCTTCCCTATCTAACCTGAGTCCCATGATCCATCCCTTCAACCACGTGCCACACATCACCAAATTCTCTCATCTGTTTATCCTTCCACTACCCTTGACCCAGGGCAACTCAGCCCTCCATAGGAAGACCTCATTGAGGGGCACATCTGCCATTTCCTTTGGGCCTTGGCTCCACTCTTATGCCCAGCATTATTGGCAGATAACTAGATTTGAAGAGTAAATGGCAATCATCGGAGTGGATATTCCTCAACTTCCTTTATTTCTATTGTTCATGACTCCAGACTGCCTTCCTTCCATCTACCCTTTACATTGGCACTGGTTATTTTTCTTAAATCTGATCACATTTCTCCCCTGATTAAAAACGTCCAATTAATCTCTTCTGCCTATCAGTTCTGGGCATGGCATCCAAGGCCTTTCACAATCGCTTGATCATCTGTTTTCCAGGTTTGTTTTCTGCCTTTAGCTGTGGGGAACACAAGAGGCCAAGAGAGAGTGGACGGTAACTGAATTGGGAACTCATAGGAGCTGACAGGGTAGAACTAACTGGCAGTCAGTCAAGGACAGGTGAGTGTGACAATTTGTGATATTCCAGGCAGGCACCATGTTCTAGGGGGCTCTTCTCTGGAGAAATAAGGACATAGTTTAAAAGTACATACTTCCTCTAAAGGAGAACTTGAGATATAAGTTTGTATAAATTTGGTTTATTTGAAAATATTATCTCAAGGTGCAAGAGTGCAGGACGGAGGTATGCAATAGGAAGGGAGGGAAAACCAATACAAGAGTTCATTGGTGGAGGGTCAGGGGAGGGAGGGAGCAATTTGGAGGATCATTTTATGAACTATATAGATGTCTAACCAATGTACTGTATACTTGAAACTAATTTAAATAAATAAATTTTTTAAAAAAGAGTGCATTGTTGAGTTGGTGCAGGGCTAGAGGCTTTTCTTGTTGGATCTAGTGAAATCTTATTAGGAACCTTATGAAATGCATCTAAGAACTGTTTTTTGTTTGTTTTGTTTTGGCGAGGGGGAATGCAAGAATCAACTTCTGTGGTCAAGTGTGACCTCACTGCTGTTAACTGTCCTGTACATCTCAAGTAAGAATGCATGAATTCCAAGTGATTTGGAAGATATCTTAGGTTAGCTTCCAAGGGATCCCTGGGATGCAGCGCAGCCTAAGGCAAATTATGATCCAGTTGCCCCGGCACAAAGGTGAGTAAAGGCTGCATAGGGCCGCCAACTGTAGCACTGGCTAAAATAAGAAGTGGCATTAAGAAGATTCTGAAATGTGCAAGAGAAGCATCAGATTCAAGAGGTGACATATTAGGCCAGAGTCACTGAGGGAAACCCACTTGAAACAACGAGAAGTCAAGTAGGACATGGTCAAGGCCTCTGCTCAGAACCTTGCCATGGCTTCCCTTTGCATTCATTATAAGAACCAAAGTCCTTACAATGGCCCAAAAGGATTCGAGGTGGTCTGTTCCCGCTTTTACTCACTGATTTCATTTCTGTCTTCTCTCCGGATGCTTATTCCTTTTCCACTATAATGGTCTCCTTGCTGAAGTTCTAACATGCTCCTGCCTTAGGACATTTGCCTAGATTCTGCCTGAAGCATTCTTCCATGAGTGGTAGATTCCTAGAGGTCTAATTCTTTCTTCCTTTAACATCTTTGTTCACATGCCACTCTTCCAAAGAGGCTTAGCATGATCACCTATTAAAATGTCATCCTCTTACACTCCTACTGCTCATTTCCTTGTTCCCATAGCATTTCATCACCTTCTAACGTCCTATAAAATTTCTTCCATAGTAAGTAAGTTTATGATTTATTTTTCTCTTTCTCTCTACAGAAGTCAAGCTCCATAGGGACTGGCATCTTTGACTAGTTTGTTGGTGAATGTATTCCAAAGCACCTGAAATAGTAACTGACACATAATTGGTGTTAAAAAAATGTTTAATTTTTTAAATAACAACACTCTTGAGGGAACACTGAAGTGAACTCTGCCTTTAGGGAAGGGGCTCACAGTTATTCTCCTTTGTGCTTTTTTTGGGGTCCACAGAGTTTGTAATTCAGTCAGTAGGAACACCAGCTGCCTGGGCCTTCACTGGAGCAGGGAGAGAGATGGGCTAGAATTTTAACCGTGACCTTCCTTATATTGAAATTCAAGCAGAGCAGTAGTGAAAACTAAGCAATTTATTGTTCTAATAGATTTATAAATGAACAACAGCTGAGGGGCTTTGAAAGGAAGGCAAAATCTGTCCTAGAAAGGAAAATAATCATGATATAATATATTGATCATGATATGTTTATATGATTCTTTAGCTTATGTATATCATCTAAGCATTATAACAATTATTGGCAGTGGGTAGGGATTAAGATCCCCACCTTAGAAATGTTTTTGACATACTTTTACTAAAAAATAAAAAGGTAAAAATTATTACATAATATAAACTTTAACCACTTAAAGTATACAATTCACTGGCATTTAGTATATTCACAAATGCTGTACAACCATGGGCTCTATCTTGTTCCAAAATATTCTGATCATCCCATAAGGAAACACCATAGTCAGTCTTCATTATCCTCTCACCACAGTTCCTGGCAACCACGAACCTGTTTTCTGTCTATATGTGTTTACTTAGTCTCTATATTTCATATAAATGGTGTCATAAAATATATGAACTTTTGTGCCTGGCTTCTTTTACTTAGCATAATGTTTTTAAGGTTCATTAGGTTGTAGCATGTATTAGTATTTCATTCTTAGTAATAACTACTATTCTAATGTATGATATTACCACATTTTGTTTATCCATTCATCATTTACTGGACGTTTGGATTATTTCTACCTTTTGACTTTTGTGAATAGTGTTGCTATGAACATTTGTGTTTGAGGTTTTGTTTGAACACTTGGTTTCAATTCTTTTGCATATATACTTAAGAGTAGAATGTACATTTATTTTTATCTACTTCATTCTAGGAGTATATTTCCTGTTAAGACACAAACATTTATTAAGGTGGTATTAAATATATTAGCTAAATTGGATATTAATAACATTAAGAAAATTAGAATGTTGAGATGAGAAAGCAAAAATATCAAATGAAAATACATAAACCACAGGTTTCACATGGTTGCTACAGTTAAATTGTGAATTTGACTGCTAGGCACCAGCAAGTGTCAAGAACTTTTCTAAGTTAGAAATGAAACCCAGAAGTAAAATGTTTATAGAATCCATGAAACCAAAAAGATAAGTTTGACTAGATGAAGATGAAGAACTTCTGTACCACAAAAGAGTTAAAAATAACTAGGAAACCGAAGGGAACTCTTTGCAACATCAGTAATGAAAAGTCTTAAATATGTAAACAATACTGACAGATCATTAAAAAAATACAATCCAATATATTAAAGAGTAAGAGGCATTTCATAAAAAGAAATATATTTGGGGGGATAGTCTAGAGAATTGCGAAGTTTTTTTAACAGATAACATTCAGCCTTGATGAAGATGTACAGAAAAGGTCAATATAAAAGTATATATTGGTAAAACCTTTCTTGCGGGTCAAACTGATAGCATGGTTTTGGTGAAAAAAATAAACATAAATTGATATGGATTAATGGAGTAGAAAAGGGAGCTCAGAAATAGACTCTCACAGATCTTTGACAATGGAGCAAAGGCAATTCAATAGAGAAAGGATAAACTTTTCAACAGATGGTGCTGGAACAATTAGAAGTACATATGCAAAAAAAAAAAAAAAAGAAAGAAAAAAAAGAACCTAGACACAGTCCTACACATTATAGTGAAACCTCAAAACAGTACAGATAACAAGAAAATCCTAAAGGCTATCAATTATAAAAAACAGATTACCTACAAAGGAAAGAAAATCAGAATGATAGCAGACTTTTCATTCTGATATCAGCAATACTTGATCTATAAAAGAAATGCACCATATATTCAGAATCAATGGAAGAGTTCTGTGGACAGTAAAAAATGGGCACCGATAGAACTTATATATGCATCACTTGGCTATGAGTAGTGGTATTGCATCCTGCAGTTTATTAGTCTAAACCTAAACTTAGAAAACTAGAGTTCAGCTTAAGCCTGGGGATAGGAGCACAATTAACTTGTAAGAAAGAGAAGAAAAAGCCGGGCATATTAAGGGGAAAATGATTAGTGCATTCAGTTTTGGCTGAGCTAATTAAGCAACGTGAGTCTGGATAGTTATAATTTTCCTCAACTGTGTATTTATTCTCTCTTTACCAATTGTGGCAGAGTAGTTTTCAAAGATACTCATTTAACCCCTGTGCCATACTGTACTTTCTATAGAGCCTCTAGCAGCTGACAGGGTTTACTTTAAAGAAAGCCTTTGGGTCAGTGTGATCACTCAGAGCATGACAGCTCCTTCTGCCATAAGACATGATTTCAATAGAAAAGCTTTTGCCCAGAAATAAAGTAGTTTAGCCTAGACAGATAATCAAAATATGTACTGCTAGGAAATGCAATTTCATCATGTGGAAAACTTTTGATGCATTATCTCATCTACTCGCCAAATGCAGTCTTGCAATTAAGATTACCCCATGTATCACCAGATGAAATTTTATGCAAGTACTCAGAGAAGCGTGCTAGGATAGTAAGAGAAATTTCAAAGCACAGCTGCCAGCTCTGCCTACCAGGAATGGAGGAACTCAGCTTATAAATGAGTGCTTGCCAGACATCAGAACTCTCAATTTAGCCAATTATGTAAATCGAGCTCGAAGACTGCTTTGTTGTACTAGGCAGTTTCTGGTGAAAGCCCTATTGTTCCAAAGCCTTATCCTGGGTCTAGACTGTTTTAAAAGTTTCTTGCTTCCTTTCCAGTTTTGATTTGATTTCGTTTTCCTAACTTGTGCGGAAGCCCTCTCTCATCAAGCAACTGTTGGCATACAGAAT
The DNA here is from genome assembly GCF_000151845.1 of Pteropus vampyrus. Classification (NCBI taxonomy): domain Eukaryota; kingdom Metazoa; phylum Chordata; class Mammalia; order Chiroptera; family Pteropodidae; genus Pteropus; species Pteropus vampyrus. The sequence continues at coordinate 11,694,304 of NW_011888782.1, forward strand.
GAGACCTTGGTTAGGTTGATAACTTTCATAAAGGTGTAAAATCGCCCAAAACAATGGGATTTTAATCACTTGTGGTATATTTTTAAGTTTAACAGGTATGAATTCTCAAGAATTGGTTAAATAATGTTTAAAGCAAAGAATCACCATGCACAATTTTTTGTTTTCTGGTTCCTTGAAGCCAAACCCAATTCCAGAAAAAGGTGATCATGGAACATGGGACTGTGAGCAAATGCCTGTATATATGTTTGTGTCCACCAGTTTCATTATGCATTGAAAAAGGTGAATGTTTATGGCAGAAGAGAAATATAAATTCTAGAGAATGGTAGAGGACTAAGAAAGAAAATAATTTTGAGTGCAATCCTCAGGAATGAAAGGGGAAGGGAGAGCAGGAAGCCCTAAGGGTTTTCAGATTGTGCTCAGTGCATTCTGAGAAAGTTTCTCCAGGGTTAAGAGACGTTTCCTCTTTTATCCAGGATGCCAGCAATCTCCCTACCCCCAACCCCTTTCCCCACGCTGTGCAACATCAACCAGACACTCAATTTTAGATATTGTGCTCCTGCCCACAGTTTCATTTGGAGAAAGAGCTACTTGCCAAAAATATGTGTAAACATTACTTTTGTTTTGATTGAGAATGACTTTAGAAACCTTAGTTCAGGGATCACAAGTTATTTATTTGATTTTGTAAAACTCTTTGATTTCCAAATATGTGTAACTTATGGTTCCTTGTTCTTTTCCCAGACAGTAAAATTCCCTTAAACTGCAATCATATGTAACAGCTCTCTTGCGGTGTAGAAAAGGAAACATAAGAAATAGATGGGTAGGTACAGTTCTCAAACTACTAAAAACAATAATTATAAATTAATATATAAAATTAATATATTTCTTATATAAAACATTAAATTTTACATAAGCTATTAGAAATTTATATAGAAAATATAGTGAAAATATGTTCCATTCACATTTGCATCAAAAACCATAAAATACCCAGAAATAAACACCAAAAAAAGTAAAGGACCTTTTGGAAGAAAACTTAAAACTCCATTGTGGAGCCATAAAAGAAGTCTCGAAAAAATAAATACTTTGTTTTGAAATAAGACTCAATATTTATCCTGCTTCTGTCATTGAAATAGAAATCATGGAGGTTTTTCTAAGACAGTAGATGAGTTACAATTGATAAAGTTTTGTCAGTTGCATAAAACCTTACTGAATGTATACACTACCCATGTTAGTTCCTAATGGTGAATATTAGATCGTTTCCAATTTTTCTGTATTGGAAACAATGTTATGAGAACTTGTTCATACACTTATTTCTATATATCCACTTAATACATTTCTATAAGTAGAATCCCTGGCTTAAAAAGTCTACATATTTAAAACTTTGGCAAATAATTTCAAATTGCTCTCCAAGAAAGGTTTACCAATATACACTCCTACTAATGCTGTTTTATTGTGCCTTTTTCTCCACATCTCTATTAACATTAAATGCTATCTGTCTCTTAAAATGTTTTTCTCAGTCTGCCAGACTCCCACAAAATCTTTTTTTTTTCAAAATGTCTGCTTACACTTCACTATATGTGGTATTCTTAAAAAATGATTTTTATCTAATCATCTATCAATAGATGATTGGATAAAGATGTGGTACAAATATACAATGCAGTATTACTTAGCCATAAGAAAAAAATGAAATACTGTCATTTGTGACAACATGGATGACTCATGAGATAATCATGCTAAGTGAAATAAGTCAGACAGAAAAAGTTGAGCACCATATGATTTCACTCATATGTGGGTTATAAAAACTGAAATTAACAAATGAACAAGACAAAAAATAAAAAACCCAAAACCAGACAACAGTTTAGTGGTTACTAAAGGAAAGGGGAAGAGGAGGGAGGTAAGTAAGGGTAAAGGAATCAAATATATGGTGATGGAAAGAGATCTGATTTTGGGTGGTGAACACACAATGCAATATACAGATGATTCATTATTAAATTGTACACTTGAAACCTATATAATTTTATTAACCAATGTCACCTCAATTAATTTAATTAAAAAATTAAAAAAGTAAATAACTTAAAATTTAAAAAAAGATTTTTTGTAAGTGTTGTTTATGTTATGGACATCGACCTTTTGTTACTTATGCTGCAAATAATTTCCTCCAATTTCTTACTTATCTTTTAACTGTTTTTTCCTTGTGTTTTATAGAATTTCTTCACTTTTATGTAGTCAAAACTGTCTTTTAGGTTTTATGGCTTGTGTAAAAATGTTTTACTTCTGAGTTTCATTTCTTATTTAGAAAAGTCTTTGACACCTGCCAGGTGTCTAGACATGACATTTTCAATCTAATTGTAGCAACCATGTGGAATCGTTTATGACTCCAGTTGTTTCTGTTCCAGGTAGGCAGATCTTGGCTCTGATTCTGCATGTACCTGCCTCTCCAAATTTTAAGGTGCTATTTCTCTCTGATGTGTCCAAGAGAAGTCACTGATTTTCAGTTTGTTTGGATTTTTCTTGTTATAAGACGGGAGTGAAAACTTCTAATCTTTTTATATATTAGAGCTGGATCCTAAAGTCTTTTTCTGTAAATTACTTTTATTTAAGTGCTGAATAGGTTTATATAGATGTAATTTTAGTAAGACAAGGAATCCTGGGTGAGGAGCAGGTCTTGGAGGTGCCATATCAGGAATCAATTTTGAATATGTAATGTTTGAAAGAGCTTTTAGACAGTCAAGGGAAGATATGGAGTGGTTGCATATACAGGTTTGGGTCAGGAAAGAGTTGAGGCTGGAGATAAAAATTTCTGCATCAGCATAAATGTATTTAAAGTCTCTGGTTGTTTCCTCTCTCCTTCCGTTAAAGGCCTTACTGTATGCTCTAAGAGTCTAAGTGATCTGGGTCTTGTTATTTCCCTGACCTCCACTCTCCCCTTCTGCCCTTGTTCACTGAGTTTAAACCACACTGACCTCTTTGCTGTTTCTTAAATAAACAAGGGCTGCTTCTGCCTCAGCCTTTGCCCTTGCCATTTCTTCTGCCTATAATGATTTTCCTCTGGGTGTCTTCCCTCATTTTCTCCAGGACTCAGAAATCACTTCCTCATTGATGCCTTGCCTAAAATTGCTTCCCTAAAATGCAGCCCCCTCTCCTAGCAAGTCACATCCCACTTCTTAGAATGTGTCACTATCTTATATTCTCTATTTGCTATACGTTGTTTATTATGAGATTGTAAACTCTAAAGAGAAAGAAATTTTTCTCGTTTGCTTCACTATATTCCCAGGTTCTAGGTTCAACATTATAAGAGTAAAAAGAAACAGATGAAAATAAGTTTAATAATATACTATGTTTAACCCATTATATCCAAAGTATTATTTTGACATGTAATGACTACAAAAATATTAATAAGATAATTCACATTTTTAATGTTTTTTTTTTTAAAGTCTTCAAAGTCTGGAGTGTATTTTTATACTAACAGCATATTTAATTTGTACCAGCCACATTTCAGGTGCTCAGTAACCACATGTGACTAGAGGCTTCTGTACTGGACAGTGCTATGTGGCCTGCAGGATAGGATTGGGACTTTTTTTTTTTTTAAGAAAAGTGCTATGTTATTGAAGGGTTTTAGGTAGGGTTTAGGAGTGACATGATCAGTTTTGTATTAACTCAATTTGCTGTGGAGAATGAATGGAGGGAATCGAGATTGCATGCAGGGAAATTGGTTTAGGAGACTGTGAGGCAGATCAGCTGAGAGTCAGACATAAGTGCCTGGAGTAGGTTGGTGGCAGTGGGGGAAGACAGAAAATTCAGGAGACAGTTAGCCAGTAAATTTCACAGGGCTTGACACAAATTGAATTCAAATAAACAAGCTAACTTTATAAATCAGATAATACTTTGATTATAATAATTTTTTATCCCCTATCAGAGTGAACAGATTTGATTAAAATACTATTTTGAAGAGTTTCCCCTTTATTTCCAGATATTGGTTATGATTTATGTGGAGTTATGGAAATACATTGCTTAGGTAGAACTTTAGTTTTTAATGGATAAATCTAAATGGCCACATGATGGTGCCAAAACCTTGGTAGTTAATATGGGTTTTTTGACCAGCTTGCAAATTCCTTCTTCTATAGAAATGTTGCCACTTTGCCTTCGAAAATAAACAAATTCATTGAGCATAAATAATTTTTTTATATTTTCATAGTAATATTTTTACGTCTAATTATGTTCTTAAGTCAACAGGTAGAACTGACTTAGTTCTCATTATTTTATAAATGTAAAATTAGACTTTTCTAAACTCAGAGTAGCACGTTCTCAGAGTGGTGCAGAAGAGGTATACGAATTCTATACTTATTTATTTAAAAATGAGGCCAGTAGGATATGTATATAGTAGCTTTTCTAACTCTTTGGGAATGCAGACATTTCTCTATAGTACTTTGGAAGATATATCAAGCTTTAATAAGAGGTATTTATAAAGCTGGTGAATCCAGATACCTTGATACAATATTTGAAATGATTAGTTAGAAGTTAGGTACCCTATATGTAGTAGATTCTTAATTAATATTTGATGACATGGTGACTGCAAGTATGAATTAATGAAAACCCAAACCACCTGTTGGTCAAATTAAGTAGCCAGATTTTCCAAATTAAGTAGCCAGATTTTGTTGAATATAAAGCATGGAGTATAGAAATTTGTAAATATTAGAGATATAGTTTTTAACACACCTTGGAGACCCAAGAAGGCATCATTTATTCATTCGACAAACATTCTCTAAGTATTTACTCTGGCTTGGGGCTATGATTTTAGGATTAGCAAATGATCCCTTATGCCATTAAACTATGACCGTCTAGAAATGTAAATGCCACCAGTGCTCACAGCCATGAGGATCACCAAGTATAAAACCTCAGGTGTTATCAAGGTCTAGAATCATTAAGTGCTACTGAGCCCCAAGAAGCCTCCACCATATGCTGGTTCCACAAAGTGCCAGAAAACGCCCAATCATATGTGCCATTAAAGTGTTATCAAGTGCCACAAAGTACCAAGATACTACTAGTGTCACTGACATTTAGAAGAGTAAGGTTCTATCAGTTTCTAGACCAGAGGTCAGCAAATTCTGGTCCACAGATCTGCAATCTGCTTTGGTAAATGAAGTTTTATCAAAATACGACTACACCTATTTATTTGCACATTATCTATGGCTGTTTTTGTGCTATCACGGCATAGTAGAGTATTTGCAACAGACACCTCTTGTCTGCAAAGCCTAATATCTTTACTATCTGACTCCTCAAGAAAAAAGTTTGCTGACACCTGAGTTAGACCCACAAATACCACCTATCTATAACCACAAGTATCATTAATTTCTAGAATCAGTTTACCTCAAATACTTTAACTCAAAGTTGCTACCAAGTATGACCAATACCTAGAAACCCAACTGTATCAATGAGTAAACATAGAAAAGCATCTTGAGAGGAGTGATTAAGCACTGGCAAAAGCTGCCAAGAGAGTTTGTAGACTCTATCTTTTGCATTTTATTCAGAATAAGATTATAGAATAGAGACAAAGATGGTAAGTTTTATCAAAATTTTCACGATCGTTATGGACTACAATTTTGACCTTTCTTAAGGATATTGATTTTGTAAAAGAAGAAATAAAGAAGAGGAAGTAATAAATTTTTTTAATATATGAATTCTTTTTGGATGTTAATTCTCAGTTTCAGGAGTACTGATTTCATTAACCTTGAAATAGCAGAGAGTGTAGATAAAAGATTATGCATATAAATGAACTCAGAGTTAGAACTTGTCGACATCAACTTTAAATAGCAATCTAAATACTGCCAGAAAGAAAAAGGCTGTTGTTGTGGCAAGTTTGGTGAGTAGGCTGATGTGAGGGTTTGAAGGCCCAAATATTATGTCATATAATGCTCATCTAGTTTAATTTAAAAAATAAAAGGGAAAAAATGTGTTATCTCTGGATTTGTGTAGCAGGTTAGAGATGGACCAATATGGTCCTCAGATCCAGGAGGAACAGATTACCTGATATCTGGGACTTAGAAGTCAGTATGCAAATAAAATGCCCCTGAGAGTGAGCAAGAACTCAAAACTATTTGTATATCTAAAGCCCCAGGAGTAAAAGCCCCAAAAGTAAAGTGAATAAGGGCATCCATTGCAGCATTATTTATCATGATAAATAATTGGAAACTTCTTAAATGTCCAATAAATGAGAAAAGATTAAGTAAATAATGATATATTACACAGAATCTTAAATACTCACCATGAGGCCAATTTAGAAATATAGTGTAATGCAGAGATCCATTATGTGAAAAACTGGAATATGCCATTTTATCCACATGATAATATTAATTCAGTAAAATTTGGCATACATATGAAAAAAGGGTGGAAGAATATAAAGCAAAGGTCAAATATTTTTCCTGAAGTGGATATATTGGGTGAAATTTTCTTCTGTTATTGTCATAATAATCTACAAAAAATGTATATTGCATTTCGAATTTGTTCATTTTTTTTAAACAGATTATAAAAAAATACCTCAGGATCTCTGTGAAGATAAAACAAGAAAACATGAGTAAACTGCAGAAACTTGATAAATGGTAAGACAATTCAATTATTACTAAGTATTAAGAAGTCAGGCCAGTCTGGCTAGAAGAAGAGCATGTGTATTCAAACTGGATGAAACCCTGGGATACCAGGATGAGCAGGTTTGGCCGATCTTCTTACCCGCCCTCCTGATCTGGGCCAGAGTTAGGCACACTAGAGCCCACAGGCCATCTCCTACCTGCTTGCCTGTTTTTTGATAGCCAGTGAGCTAAGAAGGCTTTTCACATTTTTAAATGGTTCAAAAAAAATTCAAAGAAAAATATTATTTCATGGCACATAAAAATTATATGAAATTCAACTTTCAGTGCCTATAAATAAAGTTTTATTAGAAAACAGTGACGCCTATTTATTTGTTGTCTATGACTGCTTTCCTCCTACAACAGTCGAGTTGAGTTGTTGCCATAGAGACCATATGGCCCACAAAACTTAAAATATTTACTATTTGGCCTTTTACCAAAAGAATTTTCTCATCCTTGATCTAAGCCAACTTCAGTTCTCCAGGTCCTATTCTGGCCTTATGAGAATTTTACTGCATAAATTTTTCTTAATTGCTCTTAAATAGTTAGAAATGCTACATTTAAAAAATATATTTAGTCTTAAAAATTGTTTCAAAACATTAGAGATGGGGGACATTGAGTGGCCATGACAATAACCAGGGTTACATGGCGATGTTTGATAGTTTGCCAACTACACGTTCTGGTAGCCATGCAACAGGAAGTGTAAGACCTATATTGGGCAACAGGAGATCCAATTATTGATCTGTTCAAAGTTTGACCCACCTGGGCCTCCATTCCCTCATCTATAATAATAATGTTGACTGGATGATTTCTGAGGCCTTTCCAGCTCTACATTTTTACAACGACATGCCATTTTAAGAGTTGATAGTTTTTCATGGCCATTATGAACATTTTTGCTTCTTTTATGATTTCCCCGACTCTGTGACAAGTAGCCAATCAAGTTTAAGGCCAGGAACCAAAACTCAAATGCCTACCTAGCCCATTACTGAGGTAATACATAGGTCGTGTTAAGCATGGGGCAAGCTGCAGAGTGCTTGCCCCGTCTGAAGGGAGTAGCTGTAACTAGTCTCCAGTTGATTATTATGTATCACTAGATAATTCATTTTTTCAAGAATAATAGCAAATATGTACTTCGATATGAAATCTAATGTTTGAATACAGGTAGCTAATTTAAAAAATTTAAAAATACAGTATAGCTTCCCTATTCCTCAGTCTCTGAATACAAAGCGGACTCTTGTGTGTAGGAAATTCTAACAATTTCCCACCTAGGACGGACAGCAAAGTTTATCCAGGAACCTTGTCTATCAGAAAACTCTTTTTATAGAGTATGACATCAAGCTGAGGTGCCTGAACGTGTGTCTCGAAATGGACTTGGGCCTTCCAACTTTTTTGAATTTGCAGAATTTAAAAGGCTTTTATATCATGGCTCCATTTCTCAACAATACAGTTTTTAAAGCTTTTCAGAAAAGTAAAACCTTCCCCTCTTTTGGTTTCAATGTTGTTAGCTAGAACAAACTATTTAGCTCAATTAGAATGGGAAGAAAGAGCCTGGGCCTGCCATGTAAATAACTTCTGAACACACCGTCCTTTTATTTCTTTTTTCTGAGTTGGAACATGCAGTGGATTTATTTATTCAACAAATGTCTATTGAGTACTGACTATGTGTGGGAATTGCTGCAGGTCTGGGGGATACAGTAGTGAACTAAATAAAATCTTGCTCACATAGGACTTGCATTCCAGAGGGGGAGATACACAGTAGCTAAATAATTATAATGTTAGGTAGTGACAAGTGCTAGGAAGAAAGATGAAGCCAAGTAAGGGGATGGAGAGTATTATTTTTGATGGTGGGATCACGGTCAGAGAGGGCCTCTTCTCTGAGAAGGTGAAATTCGAGCAGAGACTCAAATGAAATAAGTCATTAGAATATTTCTTGGCAGAGAGACCAGCAAGTATATAGGCCCTGAGGTAGATTTCTTGGTGTTTGAGGAATGTGAAGGGTGCAAGTGTAGATGGAGCGTAGTCAGTCAGGGGAGGACTAGTGGCAAATGAGACTCAATAGGTAACCAGGTACCAGATCATAGACATGGGGAAGACTCTGATGTTAAAAATGTAGGAAAGCCATTAGAGGGATGACATCATTTGCTTTATCTTTTAAGAGGTTCTGGCTGCTGTAGGGGCAAGAGTTTGCATCTGGGAGAACTGTCAAGAGGCTGTTGTCAGTAATCCAGGTAGATGGATTATGAACTAGGCCGATAGAGGTAGATGTGCTGAAAGCAGCTGGATTTGAATATATTTGCAGTGAGTAGGGGTAACTTCTGTTCATTATTTAAGATAATTCAAAAGCTATTTTCTCAGAAATATTTCTCATACTCCTCTTAGATGCTAAGTTGGTTTTCCCTCTTCTGTGATTCCCCCAAGCAGCCATGTTCACCTCTATATGATATTTTATTGACATGCTTTATTATGTGTCTGTATCAGTCTGTCTGTGAATTCTTTTTTTGAGATCCAGAACCATGCCTTATTTCTTTCTAGGGTCTGGCACTATGCTTACAAATAATTCTGTTTAATGAATGTATGTTGGATAGATATATAAATCAATGAATTAATAGGAAATGTTGGAAAGAAGGAAATTGATAGGAAGATAAGCTGAATTGAGTCTCATAATATCAGTGGATTATAATTTTGGTGGAAAGTTTTTGTGATCTTCAAAAAGCATGGATTTTCTTGGTGGTTAGGCTTTTCTTGGTAGTCTTTTATATCCCAGTCCAATGGATTAATTAAGATTCAGGTAAACAGAATCTCAAGACACAGGACTCCATGATACAGCAAATTACTGAAAATGCAACCTCTGAAATTTAATAAAAAAATACTTTAAAAATTTTCTCTACCTTTGAGAGCAGATAGTAATTTGAAGCTTATTGATGGTGGAAGGATTATTATAGACATGCCATTTATTTCTCAGATCCTCTTAAACTGAAGCATTTATATAATAGGCTATATATTTATACAGGCCCACATTTCCATGTATCAAATTTTTCTCTCCTGTGTCAAAATGATCATACTGGAGAAATACTTTGCTTGTTGTTCATTTTCATATATTAATAACATAGAAGGAATAACATGAACATGCTTTTGAAATGAAAAAGGAAGAATAAGGTGAGCAGTTTTGAGTCAAGGGATGGGCAGCCAGGGACTTTGCCCAAGTAAATGCCAAATCAATAACGAAGAGTTCTCCTTGGACAGAAGTCTATACTTGGGTAGAGTGGCTCATAGCAGCGAGTTCTATTTAAAACTGAACTGACTGGAGAAACATGGCTTATAGATGGGATTTCTAGTGCAAGCTCTCTACTATTTCAGTTCCAAGTATGGAATCTCTGCTTGGAGACCATATACAGAGCCCCACCTTGTGGTTAGAAGAGGAAGCAGCTCCTCTCAGAGAGTTGGTGGTTTGCTTCCTAGTCCTTCCTTAATAGGACGGGATAAAGGGGAAGCTTCCTTGATTTTAAAAGTACATCGTTCTTCCCCCCTCCTCCCCTGAAATCTGATGATTAGATCTGTCATTTGTATATGGATACCTAGTAGTCCTTGCTTTTTAGTCCTTTCGTTTCGCCTTTTGCTTCTTGTATGCTGTCCCATATGTTCTTGGTACGCAGCCCTCTTACCTGGTTGGTATGTTCTTTCTGGTTACTTTCTTACTCTCAGATGACCGCAACTAAACAAAGACAGTTGAATCTGGCTCAGTGTTTACTTGTAAATAATGAAAGTCTCTGGGTAAGGTAAATGCCTTCAAGATCACATGCAGTGGGAGAAATATTTGGGAAGGAGAGAGGGACAGGAAGAGAAAGAAGCTAAGCTTCCTTATACCTAACTCAGCTTATGCCATGATTGTAGGAAATTTTTAAAAATTACATTTTTATTAATTATAAGTATATAGTCTCTTTGTTTCTTTTGATTATTGCAAATAATATATTTTCTCTCTCATCAATCACACTCTTCTTAGCAGACAACCATGTGAGCACTCTCAGAGATTACCAAACATGATCATAAAAGTACTGTTAAGAGAGGAAAATAAAGTCATTTTGGCATTAATATTCCCAAATCAAAACTATTATTAAAGGAAATAAATGCCTTTAATGAGAGCATAGATATTTTTAACAGCAATCCCTTGTTTTTAACGAGATGACCTTATTTTGATTTTGTATTATATCCTTTTTATTTTATGTTATTCTGTTATTATTGTTTGTATTTTTGATTTTATAAATTCTGAATAATGACTCAATTATTTTGGTAGAAGCTCATCATCAAAAGCAAATTGCTCTTATCAGACGTGTGCTGTTTTGTTTTGCTTTAGGAAGGAATATTTAAAAAGGCTTTGCAAATTTCTAAAGAAGGCAGTTTACTTCCAGCCACCCAAGATGTGCCCTCACCTTTGTGACCTCCTCTGACAAGATTAAAATCTGTGAACACATCCTTCACACAGACAAGGTGGATAAAATACTGCCTTTCTCTTTAAAGAATTTTAGTTTTAATATAAATAATTGTTTTCTGATTATAAAAATAATGCAACTTAATTTATTATGGGAGTGGTGAAAAAATAGAGACCACCATACAAATAGAAAGTAAAAATTTATAACCCTACTACCCAGAAAAAGTCATTGTTAATATTTTGATGTATATCTAATGGTATTTAAAAAATTACGCATATTTATAATTTATAGACAATAATATATAATGTTTGTGTATGTAAAATTATACATGTAAGTATTGACAATCTCATAATTGTACATATCGGTATAGACAATCTCATAACTTGTCCTTTCACTTAATTATTCTGAATATTACTATTTTGTTATTGCTTACTTTCTAGTGGATGCAAACAGTTTTAATGTGGATGAATCAAATTTCAGCAATTGCTATTTTTGGACATTTGGTTGTTTTTAGTTTTTATCAACATTTTGTATAAACACACTACCGTTTATAGTCTTTGAGGTCTAATTTTTGTCTTAAAATATATTCCTAGAAGTGCAACTACTGAGTCAAAAGTAGACAGATGTTAGAATTTTTTGATACTACTAATTATGTTATAGAAAATGCATAATATTCTATACACTCGCTTGCAATATTTAAGAAAGCAAATTTTGCAATATCTTTCACAAACTTGCATATGCTCATTTAAAAAAAAGGAGAGAAACTTGTAGTTGGGTAGACAAATAGTAAGGTTATTAATAAGGATGAACATTTTTTCATAAGTTTATTTGCCAAATGTACTTAATCTCGTCCTTTCTTTTTATTGAGGCATTTAATCCTTTTTTATTACATTAGTTCTTTACCTATTAAGAATAGTAACTGTCATATATATTACAAATATGATTTCTAATTTAACTTAATTTTTGGTATTATTTGCCTATAGGTAGCTTTTAACTTTTCTGTTGTATGATATATCAATTTTTTTCTTCATTGTTTCTTCTTTGTATTTAGGTTTAATTGTTATCATTTTACCAGAGACCAAACTTTACCTCTTGGAAATTTTAGGCCCCAGGCAGTAAACAGGACAGCATTTTTGGGGTACAAATGTAGGTAGGCAAGAAACTTGTGTTTACCTTTGTTTGATTTCATACTCTGGCTCCAAATAGGTTATTGTTTCATCTTCAGACTTTTATGTAGTATTAAAAAAATTTAGTACCCCATGATTTTTCAGTAAGCTATTTTAATGCTCTCATGTCTTTTCTAAGTATTTTATGTCAAATCTCAAAAATTTGGCGAGAGAACATGTACTTTGGGTTATGATAGACACACCTGTACAGGAATCCTAATGTTTCTACTTACTAATTGGTGATCTTGGGTAATTTATATAATCTTCAGTCACAGTTTCTGTATCTGAAAAATGAGATTGATAATACTTGCCTCATGAAATACTCGCGACATATTAGGATGTATTTTTCCTTCCTCCCTTCCTTTCTTCTTTCTCTTTTTTCCCTTTCCTTCTCTTCCTCCCCTCCCTTACCTCTTACCCTTTTTCCCCTTCTTCTCTATCCCTCCCTCCCCCCTCTCTTCCTTCCTTCCTTCCTTCCTTCCTTCCTTCCTTCCTTCCTTCCTTCCTTCCTTCCTTCCTTCCTTCCTTCCTTCCTTCCTTCCTTCCTTCCTTCCTTCCTTCCTTCCTTCCTTTTCTTTCTTCTTTCTGTGGCATTAGTAAATGAGTGAAAAATACCTGAAACTTAGAAGTTATTCAGTAAATTAAAGTTCCCACTGAACTTTTGGGTCATAAGAATATCTAAAGTCTTTATCTACTGGAAATTCTCCTCAGTGCACCCAAGATTATGTTCATTCAATTTCTTAGAATGAATGGCTTTAGATAATTTGGATTTACTTTGCTCTGAATTTATTACCATTCCCTTACCCTCACTGAAGTCCATCTGTTGGCATTTTATCCCCATCACCTTGGCTTATTTATATTCCAAAGATCTTTGAGCACTTGCTCTTCACATAATCTATGAAAATATTAAATACAGAAACTATTATATGGACTGGAGAGATACTGTATAGACAATATAGATAGTCTTTTATCCAGAGCAACTATTGCTTTTGTCAAAACCAAATAAATGGGATGATATTAGAGCAAGTTTCTGGGACATCTTCTTAACTCACGAATGGCCTCTTAACTGCCTCCTTGACCCACAAAGATAGGCCCGGCACCATGTTTGTGCTATATGATTCCTGATCTCTTGTCCATTGCTGATTGCACCAGAGTGGATCATTCAGATGGTCTCCTGAAGCTAAAGAACTGAAACTAAGCAATTTTAACTTTCTCTAATCTGGCCTTTCAGAGGGAAGGAAAGCAAACTTAGGGTTGTGAAGTGGCCACCATGTACAATTGTGTGACCTAAGAAACAGCAAAATGAGAATGGGAGAGAGAAAGAGAAGAAGAGAGAGAGAGTGCATAAAACATACAAAGAAAAGCTATGAGGTCTTTGAAGACTTGATTTCAGTCCCTTCTGGAGGCCAGATTGGAATTCTGCCCTTAGATTTTATGAGTTATCCCTTCATCATTATGATAGTTTCTCATTTGTCTTAATCTAGCTTTAATTAGCATCCCTTGCATGCAGCTAAAGAGACTTTTATCTTCTCTTTTAGCTTAGATATGTTCTACTTGGTTAGCCTTTATCTAAACCTTCTATTAGTTCTCCATATTTTCATTACAGAAAGTACTCTCAAATGGAATTTCTCTTTCTCCCATCCCCTATAAACTGCTCTCTTCATTACAATGATTCTCTAAAACTAAATAGAATCTTTGTACACAAGAAAGAACATGTCCAACTCGAGTTTGCCTCCCACGAATGTTAATCTTAATGACATCCTAATTGCATAATGTTGAACTGAACCGTTTCTATACCTATTTTACAAAGAGATGTAGAAAGGAAGGCAACAATCTTGGAGCTTGATTATATTTGGTTTTCTTTGTGCAGATTCTTCTTTACATTCCCTCATCCTTTGCTTTATGTACTTGTGCTTTTCATAATCATAGAACTTGTATTTGGATACATTGTCTGATGCCTGCCAAGTCCATGTTCTTTTCTATGAGAAACATCAGGCCCATCTTGATGTATCTTATGACTTAATTCTCTGATCACAGCTTTTCAGACCAGTGGACTCTTGGCTCAAGCTGGGCATTTGGATTTTTTCTCCCAGAGATTTAAAATGGTAACCCAGAGATGTTAGTTAATAATTGTAGTTAGGTGTTAAAGCTGAATGGTCATATCAAACAGAGCTTTGCAGCTGAGACAGCTGTGATCTACCAGCATCTTGAAGCCAGGAATGCCTATATGTAGAGAAGGAATATTAAAAAAGACTGCATGAAGAGAAGCTGAGATGCACTATGTTGTATAATAAAGAATCTGTTAGGTTTTTGTTCTAGGTTCCTGGCACAGAGCTTTAAAAACTTGTAATTTCCCAAGTGGTAGAAATATCTTTGTTATTTATAAATTCAGGATCACACCTGAATTTATGGTAATGAGATGACTCAAGGTCAGCCTCTAAATAACTTCAGGATGGGAGCTGGCCACCAGAAAGACCAACTACATGACTAGGAGGTTGGGACTTTGAACCAGTCTGACTCTTGTAAAAGACTAAGTCCTTAATTTGTGAAGTCTGTGCTAATTCCAGATGGTGCCAGAGTTAAAATGCACTAGACTAGTTGGTGCCAGAATAAGCTCTCATACAGCCTCAGAGAATCAGGAAGGGTAATCTCAAGTCCTGATGTTCCACTTACAATACCTTCTGAGGCTCAGCTGTGCATCCTGCCCTTGGGTTTCATGTGATCTGCTGGTATTTTTCTAACAGATTTCACATTTTGCTTGAAGTGGTTGGTGTAGGCTACTATTTCAATAATTTCTTATAAAGAATTAACACAGAACTTTGAAAAAATGAGATGTGATATAAGAAGCTGTTATTTGCTAGTTCTTCTTAAACTTTATATAAATATTGTAATTTGCTAATTTTCCTTTTATTTGCATCTGTGAGAAATTAATTCCTACGACAAAATCCTCCAAATGGAGATTTTTGTGGAAAGCATGATTTTACTGTTTGAAATTGTACAGCTTCTGTCTACTACGGCAGTTAGACTTAACAGGTCTCTGATTTTTTCCAATTGAATACTTTGACTTTAAAGTTTTAGTGGCTCCTTATCAAAGACCGGATTGTCATAAACTCTGAGAATGTGAATGTAGGAATGAACCAGAGGGATCATCTGGTTCACTCTTTTTATTATCACAAACTAGGTATCTCAGTGGCAGAGAAGTGAGCTGTCTGGCTCAAAATCAGATTATTACTAGCAAAGTCTGGATTTGAATGATTTTCTATTTTCTGATTCAATATATTTATTCTCACTTTTCAGTGATAAACCTAAAGATTTAGTTATTTTTCTAGTGTTATAAATAAATGTGAATGTTCTGTTATAATTTATTTGAAAATAGATGTGGCTATGAATTGACAATGAATCTCACCAGGGAAGCGGCTTCCCACGTGAGGCTGCCTCACTCATGTCGGCTTTTGGGGCCTGGTGTTCAGATGAATCTTAACTGACTTAAATAAATGAACCCTTAATAGGATTTGAATCTACTTCTTTTTCTATAACTTTGCTTGTTTGGGTGAATATATTCCTTGGTGAATCTGCAAAAATTCCTTTTCTCTGAGTTGAAAAGGTCTGTTTTGTTCTGTTTTCTGTCTGTGGATACCCTGAAAGAAAGGAGATTTATTTTTTTTAGCGTCAGACACTGAGTAATAATTTACACGTGGCAAGAAGTAAATCAAGTTATAGAATATTTCTACTGCCCCCAAAAGTTCCTTCATGCCCTTTGTAGTCAATGCCCTCTTCCTACTCCCATTTTCAGATAAGCAAAAACAGAGTGTTCACTGCCAACATTACCGAAGCCATGTCTGAGACAGTTCAGAAATCAAGAAATAGCTAAAATATATATTATTGTTTCTATCTTTTAATTTCCATAATAATTTTAAATATGGTTTATAAACTCATATCTTTAGGTTGTAAAGTTTTCCATCTTTTTATTTGCTGGCCCTGTCTCGTGTTTGTTCATTTCCTTATGTGATTTGCAATTTTTTATTCTAAACGTCTCTTTAACTTTCGCTTTTATTGTGTTGCTAGTTTCTGGGTTGCAGTAAGTTGGAAGCATCTCTTCAAAGTGATTTTGTTTGCTTCTGTCAGTGTTTCAGATGTTTCTTAGTTTCGGATCAGTTTTTTTATGTCAATTTCTTTGCTTGAAATTTCTGCTTCATAGAGGAAGTATAAAATCATCCCTGGTATCAATTACCTAATTGCTGTATAACAAGCTACCCCAACACATATGGCTTAAAACAATTTATTATTGTGTCTCACATATTGGTATCTCTCGGCTCTACCCTTGCATGTAGGACAAGCTTAGGTTTTAAAATTTCTTTCAGGAGACTTTCCTTTTTCCCATCCAGAAGACAAGTTTCCTTGACTCTTGCTTTCCACTGGGAGAGGGTCTTCCTAGTTTTTATTTCACAGACTGGTTGCCTGGGACCAGCTTCTGGTTCTCTGCAGGGGTCCTAGTTCCAGCATCACTCTCCTCTCTGCATCTTGAACCCCAGTCAGGCCACTCATCCTCTAGAGCCTATATCTGGTTCCAGTACCACTCCCAGTTGCTGGCGTGTCAGGTAGCGCTAACTGTTTTCATCCATGTCTGGAACTTTATGGTTTGTAATGGGCAGGTGGCCCGTATCAGCTCAATCTACCATATATCTAGCTAGACATGTCCTTCATAATTTTCTTCAATGAATATTATTTTTTAAATGGCTTTTCTCAATTTTTCAAATGCCTTAATTTTTTTCATATTTATTTGATTGTCAATATCAAGTAATCTGTGTCTTCATATGGTATTTTTATTTGTCTCTGTGGGTTGATATATAATTCAGCTGATTAGTTGTCAGTTAAATATAATTTTAATATCTTCACACTTTCATTTAGAGTAAAAGAGGTTAGGTCTAACATTGTGTTCCTTATATTTTAGAAATTATATATATTTGCTAGAGATTCTCTTTTGATCTTTGCTTTTGTTTCTTCCCTCTCCTGCCTGCCTATGCAGAGATTGTTATTACCCCAGTAAAATGTATTCCTCAAGGATGACTGCTAAAATTAATTCATGCATTGTCATTACTTAATCTTCAGTGTACTCTATGTGCTCTGATTTACAACACCCTTCATTCTATTGTTGCATCTTATGTGATCCCTGCAAATGCTTTTATGATTTCATTATATGAGAGATTGCAGACTAATTTTTTATTTACCTCTCAGTGTTCCCATAAGATTGTCATACTGTAGAATGAAACTCAATTCTTTGTTTAATTCCAAATGCCAGTTAGCAACCAGGCAAACAACACAGTCCTGAAAGAGGATTAGAACCATCAGCCTGGAGTTAAGTCCCCTTGATTAATGGATAACTCATCACTACAAAAATTTTTAATAGGCAGAAATTACAAGTTGCATTGCAGACAATTTATATTTCCATCCTGTGTTGCTAAAATATGAAACAAAATTGGCAGGGATCTATGTATCTACATTAAAGGCCCGTCTTTGGCAAAAGGCCATACCGATGGCATGTATGCTTTAGTCAATGACACCAAATAGTCCCTGATAGTGCTGTTATTCTGTGACTAATTTTCCCCTTTATACAGAGGGTGACCATGGGTTCCAAACAACTCAAGACACTCTGACTGGTAGAATTACAGTTTTGAGAACAATGTTTTAAGAAAACATTGTCAAAAAATTTTAGGTCATGTGGTCACTGTCCCTTTTAAAATGACTTGTGTTCTTTCTACTTCCCATTCTGTTTTAGTGCATGATGCTGTTACTATTTGAGTTAAATGGTTGCCTGTTTCATCTCTAAGGCTAGGTGTTTAGCAGATAGTTGAAGTTGTAAATTAAAGTAGAGGCCAGATCATTTAAGAAAAATGTAACTTTCCTGAAAGCCGACTCATAGAGATACTTCTCTATGTAAAAACAGAGATAACTACATTAGAAAAAATATCATGATAAAAACAAAGGATTAATTCCAACCTGTTCGATTCTAGAGCTTATACTCCTAATTCTAATGCTAAGCAGCAAAATAGGGACAGGAAGAAAACCTAAGATGACCTCTGAGCTTCAATTTATTTTTCTATAAAATAAACAACAATATCTCACAGAGTTTCTGCAGGGATTAAATTAGATGATATATGTAAAGCAAAGTATACACAAATGACAATCTACAAATGTTTCCTTTTTCCTCCATCTAGCACAAACCTTCATGGCAGGTGATTCAATATTTAGATTTCAAAGAACTTAGTTATAATATTAACAAAATTATAGTTAGACAGATTGAATTTCCAGACGTGCCCAAACGTCAATGAAACCAATATTTAAGCAGAACTCTCTTGGATTGAACTATAATTCCATAAGCCTTGGATAATTGAGAATTGACTGTAAACCGTGAATCACTTTATGTTTTGTACTATGTCTCTACATTAACAGGGACTAAACAATTGAAGGATTAGAGGTAAGTGAAATAGCTTGGCATCTGTAATATTTCAGGAAGAAATGCAACAGCATAACAAGCAGCACGGTCTCTGGCATTAATTGTTTGAGAAAGGTCTGATTTATCTCTGGAAAATTTCCCCCATGAATGCCAGTTATCACCCGAGTGTGAATTCTCTAAGGTGTTCAATAATCACTCAATTATCTCCGGTGCTTGCTCTCCATCCTGCCCTTTTAATGTAGACTATTTCACATTTTCAGTTGTTCCAGGTTCTCGTCACATCTCAGTTACATGCAGCAATAGGCATTATGGAGACACTGCAAATCAAATTCCGTAGATAATCCCAATCTCTTGCTCCACCAAACTTTTCATTAGAACATCAAAAGAGGTTGGGTTGGGGGAACCAAGTGATTACTGAGTCAGCCAGAGGTGATGATTTTAAATGACATGGCCCCAGTATTACTAGCTATAGATTGAAGTAATTTTCAAAATCATCCCCATAACTCCAGGTACTGATTATTTATTGCCACATAACAAAAAACTTTCAAATGTGTGCCTTAAAACAATTTATTATCATCTCTTACAGTTTTGACTGATCTTAGCTTGAGGTCTTTCATGCAGTTGAAGTCAAACAGAAGCCGATTCTGCTAAAGGTTCACTGAGTGGGAATATCTCATGGCTGGCACCTGATGCTGACTGCTGAGCACTCAGCTGGGTCTGCCCTCCTGAGCATCTGCCCATGGCCTTTCTATGTGGCTTATATCTTGACAGTATAGCAGCATTTCTTAGGGAGAGCAGCCCAAGAGTGACTTTCTAAGAGGTCCAGGTGGAAACTGCAAGGCTTCTTATGATCCTGTCTCAAAAGTCCCAGAGTGTCACTTCTGCCACATACTATATAGGTCAAGAAGACACTAAGGTCAAGCCCAGGTAAGATAATGATACTTCTTTATGGAGAAATGTCAAGGTCACATTGCAGAAGAGCACATTCAATGGGAGATATTTGGAAAATACAGTCTGCCAAACCCAGTTCATCTACTTTTGTTCCAGCAGTTGCCAGAACTCACCTGTATCTGGAATGATCCTGGACTCCAGCTAGTTTAATTACTTTATTTATTTACCTGTGAACTCAGAACAATTCACAATTAGTAAATGCATAGAGGAGGTCACAGAGTATCAGCTCAAAACATAAATCATGATTATTTCACAAACCAGACTCTTGTATTCTTACTCTTGGTACTAGTGTCTTGACTGATATTACATTCAGAATTCTATACTTTTATCTACCTTGGCCATTGAAATTCGGTCCTCCTCACCTCTTCTTTGACCTTTTTTTGTTTCAAATACTTGACTTGTTCCTGATACCTGATACCCGATACCCAAGTCTCTTACCACCTATCTTCAAAGTTGATCTTCCAGGCCTTTGGATTATTCCTGACAAGTTTTAGTTTTGGTTCTGTAGCTTCTGCCTTTATCTCTTGGCTTACAGATAATTGCCTCTGATGTGGTAGACCCCTTAATATTCAGTTTTCCAATCTCTGTCCCACTCCTACTCAGTCCACTTCAGATTATAATTTTATTAACCTGGTCCCATTGGTGTCTACTTCCACCAGAATGCAGGTGCATTTATGTCTACAATCTGAGTTTTTCTCTTCACTGAAAAATAAAGATTTCTTGCCATATAACTTTTAGTATCAGTGCCTTAAGACTTTCCAATGTCTTCAGTCTTCAACACCTATATTATTAGGCTCTTAGTCTCTCTAGAGTTTTGATATTCCTGCACTTCAATGACCCAGGAGATATGTTTGCTCTATTCTTAGTTATTTAGTGTTTTTCAGCAAGGATTCAGCAAAAGCTTCTGTTACTCATTAAGCATATTGAAGGAAATACTTTTAGAAAGGGAGGTAGGGGAAACTCCAAAGGTTTGAATAAGTGTTTTACTGGATTGAAAATAACTCTTGTAAATGGAACATAATTGGATAAATGGTCAGAATCTATTACTAAACTGACTCCTCCTAGGTCTCCAACCTTAGGATGGGACTAGATAGTTAAAATCTATTGGTAATAGGAGACTTTAATCCCCCTATGAATTTTTTCTTTGATGGTTTCTTGTTAAATTTCCTTGTGCTTAAATCATCTAAAGTCTCTATTTTGTATAGCTAGAAATTATTATATAGCATATGTCTTTTCCAAATTTGGAAAAACTAGAAACATTCTAATTTATTAGGTAACCATTTTCTTGATCTTCCAAATCCTAAATTAAATTAGAAAGTTTTTTATTGATCATCTGTCATGTCTTGGGCCACTGTAGCTGTCTATGAATATATGGGTGAGGGACATCATTAAGATAAATTCTCTTTGCCCTCAATAATTTTCATTTTGATAGAAGAGAGAGAACATGCTCACTCAGATAGCCAGAATATCTGCAAAGTGTGGTGTTTGTTATTGAGAAGTATAATTTTTGTTAGGTACAGTTTCAGATGCCCCTTGAAAAATGGACTTTAACTTATCATGAGTAAATGGGGAATAAAAAGGGCATTCTAAGTGGAAAGAACAGCTTGAATGAAGGTATAGAGGCAGGTCTACACAGATTCTTTCAGAGAAATGTTAACTAGATGAATTTTAAAAGGACAAGTTATATTTAGGAAAGTAATGGGCTGTAAGACTAGAAAGGTAGCTTTGAGCTACTTGGGAATGGCATGGATGCCTTCATTGAGAGTGTGTCTATACTGTTCTGTAGGTAATAATCACTACTGAAAATTTATGTGTCATTTCTGGCCTGTTGTCTAATTAACTCAAATTGGGAAGCATGTTCACAGTCCATTTGCGATAGGGAGTTTTAGGAATTCCAGTTAGAGACAAAGGATTGTGGCAGAATTGGCTCACTAGAATCTTGCAGTTTTATAACATGCATGGTTTGGCCTTGAAGGATGCTGGGAGCTTGGGCTAGTAGGAAAGGATAAGAAGTGAGAAAAGAAGAAAGTCTAGGTCTAGGTGAACTAGTGTGGAAATAGAGTTGGTCTAGAGGGAAGGGGCCCACAGTCTACATCTCAGTGACCAAAGGAGGACAATATATGTTTTGATCCTAGAAAGCCTTAGTTCTAGAAAACTTCAGGCAGCGGAAAAACCAGGTCCATTGGGAGGCACCACCTTGTTTCTGGAAGGTTTATCCAGTTTGAAATAGGACCCCAATCAGAGGCTGGAGATAGAGATCAGTCTCTAACTAGGGGTGGAAAATTCTAGCAAGGATTAGTTTATTTGAAGGATTCTAACCAAAAGGATAAGGTTCAGGGACGTAAAGCATGGTGGTTAAGTGATAGGATTTTGCAGTCAGGTGACTTAGGTTTAAATCTTAACCGAACCATTTTATTTTTTTTTTTAGCTTTGGAACCTTGGGCATGTTCCTTTACCTTTCTGAATCTTGTTTCTCTTTCTGTCAATGGAGAAAGTACCCGTGTCATGATTTGAGGATTAGATGATGTAATTAGACAATATAATGCTGGTACATTATAAGCATTCAGTAAATGGTTAGTGTGCTGGCTTGTCCTCTGTCAAATCTGCATCTATAGTACCACCTCGTAAGGTCTCTGCATGCCAGAGGAGAAGCTGGGGCCTGCACTTCCTGATACAGCTTCTCTGTCTAGATCTGGTTAGGGTATTTCAAAGAGAAACAGTTGAGTGATATTTGGAAGCTAAGAGAAGAAGGCCCTGTTCTTTGGAGGCAGTTGCAACTAACATGGACAGAGAGATTCCCAAAGCTTTCCACTGAGCCTTAAAACAGCGATCCCCAGCCTTTTTGGCACCAGGGACCAGTGCTCCTATGAGACTCTAATGCCTGGTGATCTGAGGTGGAGCTGAGGCAGTGATGCTAGTACTGGGAAGTGGCTGCAAATACGGACAAAGCTTTGCTCACTCGCCTGCCACTCACCCTTCTGCTGTGTGGCCTGGTTCCTAACAGGCCACAAACTGGTACCAGTCTGCAGCCTGGGTGTTGGGGATCCCTACCCTAAAATATCAACCACGTCAGTGCTTCAGGCAGAGATGGGGGGTGATGGTTTCCCAACCTTCTTAGAGGACTACATACCTACATACTAGGTATGTAGTCCTCTAAATCCTTGTATTAAGACACTTCTACCTAGAATACCCAGAGTAGCTTCTGTTTTTCTGACTCAACCTTGACAGATATAAGCAACTATTATTATTAATAATTTTGCAAAGCAAGACTTTTACTCCAAAAAGGGAAATTGGAGCACAGATTAGGAAACTAGAATGGAAGCTTAGCCACAAGTTGGAGGCTGTGGCAATGGGCCTAATTTTTGGTGGAGAGGGCCCAAGCACTGTATGAACTGTATGAAGCCTGTAGTTTGGGGTACCTGCTGAAGGGCTACACATGGGAAGGACTGAGTATGGGGAGTCCAAAGGGTGGGAAACAGGACAGAGGAAAGTTTACTTAAGACAGTGGAAGTATCTGAAACAGAAGACCTGGCTAAGGCAAAAAAGCCTGGAATTCAGGGAAGAGTACCAGATCATGGAGGAGCCTCCATATAGTGTTAACCTTGGAAGAATCAGAAATGTCACAATTGGAATTAGAAGGCTGAGAGCCTTTGTGCTTAGGAGATTAGGGCTAGAGAAATAGCCAATGGTGCCAACATGCATGTGATGCTCCTGTTCACGGGGTAGGTGGGACTGCAATGTGTACAGGAAACAGCTAGACTTTAGCGACCAAATGTAGAGTAGATTAGAAAGCCAGAATGTTTAGGGCAGGAAGATGAAACTTAGAGCTCACTGAATGATGGTTTCTTAGACTATTAATACATGGGAAACCTTGGTTAGAACTGATACAGGGCTGGCCAGTGCTTGAGGATCCCCTGTCCCTGGATGGAACCGGGTGAGGCGAAGGCTGGCACTTGGCAGATCCAGAGCTCAGGCTTTGTGATGGCCAGTTTGATGTTCTTTTTGTGGCTCCACAGATGTTGGAACACATTTTAAAGGACAAAAAATAATTTTTATTGAAGGCATATCAAATGAAACCTGGATGTTATATAGTGACACATTAGTTTTTATAGCTGGCTGAACAGATTTATTTAGCTTCTAGAAAAATAGTATCTCATTTTTGTGCCTCATTGCTGCATTTACTAGTTGATGCTCAGTCATCCATAGATATTTTGCACTGAACACAGACTATTAATTTATTATAAAGTGTTATTTATTTTTATTTTAAAGATGACACTTGCCCAGAAAGTATTAACAACTTTTATTGCTAGTATTTGTGAATCTAAGAGTTCTGTTCTTTTTAACCAACTGACTTTTAGTCAATTAGCTTTCTTTTGGAGTTTTATGATTAAAATCATTGAAAAAAATTTTATTAGAAAATATTGAGATACATTTACAAGTTTATAAAGAGACTGCATCAACAACTCGGTTCTGAAAAAATAGCTCCCATATTTACTTTAGTTCTTTTCTTTTAAGAAGTAAGTTTTGTGCCCCTCCTTAATCCTATTACTCTCTCCCCCTCCTCAGAGATATGCTCTGCAATTAAACTGATCATTAGCTTTGGTGCAACTTTCATTACAAATACAGGTATCCGTGCAAAATACTATCATTTTGCCTGTTTTTAAACATAAGAAATCAAACTGTATGTGTGGTTTTGAGCTATATTTCTTTCTCTCGACTTTATTTTACAGATTCATATGTTACGATACTCTTAATTCTTGTTCATGATTTAAACTGCTCTATAGTATTTCATATTATTACTGAACAATGACTTATTTGCCCATTTTCCAATATCAATATTCTGATAGTTTCTGTCTTAAATTTTTTTTCTATTATAAGGCATATTTCAGTGAACATTCATGTGCGTATGTATGGAACAGCTGAACTTCAGGGACTAGAGTGGGTTGAAAAACGCATGTACACATGTGCTCACCTACACCCCTAACTTTCTATCTCTTCTCAATATGAATGAGAGTTTCAATGCATATGTCTAGGGATGCTTGATAAGTCATCGTATCTTCAGTTTTGTTAGATGTTGCCAAATTATTTTTCAAGTTATTGCATCATTATTCCTTCTACCAGCAGTGTGTATGAAAATTTCCGTGTTTCCATTTGCTCTCCAACACCTGATATTTTCAGATTTGTTATTTTCTGCTAGTTCGATGCATGTGAAACTGTCTCTTATTGATGTTTTGATTTGTATTGGGTCACTCTTAATGAGCCTGAGCATCCTTTCAAATATGTGATACTCTACCAATTGTCCATATCCTTTGCCACTGGGTGGTTTCTCTATTTCTTACTGATTAGAGGACTTTCTTTGTTGGTCTAGATATTTATCTTTTATTGGTTACATGTTATCTTCTCTCAGTCTATGGCTCACGTTTAACATTTTTGTAATGATGCTGTTTGAGACACAGACACTTTAAGTTTTAATTTGGTGGATTTTTAAATCAATTCTATGCCTAATTTTTTATTTTATTCAACACATAAAAATGTTCTCCTATATTAACTTTTGAAAGTTCTAAATTTAAAATTACTTTTCCATTTTGATGTTTAATGAATCTGGAATATATTTTTATGTATGACATGAGGTAGGGGATTTTTTTTTTCTGTTTGGATAACTAATTGTTTCCATGATTATTATCCCAGAACATTTATAAATTAGCCCACTCTTTCTCTGCTGACTTACTGGGACAGTTCTGTCGTATACCAAATTTCAATATGCAGACGTATCTGTTTCTGAGCTTTCTTTTCTGTTTCATTGGTACTTTTATCTGTTTCTGCATGAGTACCACACAATTTTAATTACTAAAGCATAATAATGTGTTTATGTTAACTTATCATTTTGTATAAGAGAAGTTATCTGTACCTTGATGATGGGGTAAATGTGCCTGTAAAATTGTGAGGTCCTCTTTTGATAAAGATTTAAAAAAATTAATTTAATTTCTTCAATGACTGTTTATACAGGAGTTCCATTTTTTCTTGAGCCAATTTTGCTATTTGTTTGCTGTTTTAGAAAATTATTCATTTTATCTTTTAAAATTTATTGGCATATTCTTATCAGTTCTGGAAAATCTGACCATTTGTCTTTGAGAATATTACTTTCTACCATATCTTTTATTCTATTCTTATGCTAGTACTATTAGATATTTATTTGAGTCTCTCTCTGTCTCTGTTTCTCTTTCTCTATCCATGTAGATATAGATACCTTTAAAATTCTTTTGTCTTTCTGTGCTGCATTCTGTGTGAATTCTTTAGGCTGCCTTCCAATTTACTAATTCTTTTTTCTCTTCGGGTCCAACTAGAGTTTTATCTTGTCTACTTATTGTGTTTTAATTTCAGTGCCTATAAGTTTAATGTTAGATATTTTTATTTTCCATCATCTGTTCTTATTTATTACTAACTGCTTTGGATTTGAAATTTCTTGCTTTTATAACTGTTATTCCTGTATTTATCTCTTTGGGTATACCAAATAGTTTGTCTGACATAAATCATATTCTGATTTATGGACTGCCTTTCTTAGCTTTAGTTCTATTTATGTATTTTGGTCTTAAGAGTTTGCGGCATCATCATGTATTGAAGGTTAACTCTTTCTCTACTTATTTTGCCCTGTTTAGCAGTTTTGAGGTTGCATCCATCTACCTCCCACCTGACTACCCCTAATCCTCTGATCCAGAACCATGTCTCATATTGGTGGTTCTCTCCTCTTGTCCCTCAGTGATGATGGGATTATTGCAGAATCAGTCATCAAGTCAGGGGTTTTGTTGGTTCAGCATCTTGTTGCATTGTGGTGTGCGTGTTCATCTGCCTCTTTAGGCATGAGGCTCATGTAAATAGCAGCCATAGACAATGGTTGGCATCTATTCTCTCCCTTTTCCAGAGCGTATGGGTCCAAATCCAACCTGTTCCCCAACAGGAGCTGACTTCACAGAATGCTCTGCCTACTTACATATGCAGAGAAGCACAGGCTTTTCTGATGTCTTGCTCATTATTGAATGTTTCCACTGGCTCCTTGGTGTTGCTTATCTCAATTTCTAATGTGTCATATTTTAAATGTTCTTTTAAAATATTTTACTTATTATTTTATATGTTTGAAACACCAAGTTCTCAAGCCATAAACATAAGGACGACAAACTAATTTTAAAAAATGAACTTTTTCTAAAAATAGTTTAAGGTTAACTCATACTTATTTTGAATAGCAGATTTTCAGCCTTTATTTCTTGTCTTTCTGTGGTCATGAGTTGACTAGTCTTATAGCTTCTTATTTATTTTTATCTTTGTGTTTGAACTTCATTTACCCATATAGTGTAATATTGTTGAATGGTTCACACATGTAATTTAGGCTCAATAATCAATTAAACATTCGAGCTCTGTTCCCAAGGAAATTGTTGCTGGTTTTTTCAAGAAAAAAATTTGTGAAAAGGTTTCTTTTGTAAATTTTAAGGTAGTTTTCAGCTCACTCTAGAGCCGCTACTATTTGCATTGTTTTTATTTTAGATTGTATAATGGGAAATTTGAATACTCAGCTTACAACCCTTAAAACAACTTACCAATGAGGAATAAATGAGAAAATATATGCTAAAACACTTTGTAAATTTTAAAGGCCTATGCAAGTGTGAGTTAATTATTACCAGTTTTGTGCATATTATTCTGTTTCGATTTATGCACAAATAGTGTTTTAATATTTTTTTGTTGTTGATTTATGCTTGAAGGTTGTTTTAATAGATTTTGTTCTGCATAACAAAAGTTCTGTTTCCAAGTCATAGAAAAGTGTATGAATTTTCCTGGTCTGCATTTTAATACTATCATTAAATCTTACTTGACAATTGTTAATGTCTTATTAACCAGTGAGGTAAGCAATCATCATAAACTTATGACTATGGATATTCATAGTCCTCAAATTAACAGTCTTTGGATTGGAAGAGATGGATATTTCAGTAGTTTTTAAAATAGTTTTCATATTCTAGAACTGCAAGGGAGCTTGCAGGTAAACCATTGACCAACTAAATCAGTTTTGCTTTGATTGAGTCAATTCAATCATTGGTTATTCCCATCATAATTTAAGCTGCTGAACTAAATTGTGACCAAAAAAAACCCCAAAGAAATTGTGACCTTGGTCTTAGCCCTGTAGTTCTTTTAAACCCATTATAACTCTGAGTTTTTCAGAACCTTGTTAGAACACTGCTGCTCTTGGAGTCAATACATGGCCATCACCTTGAGTATTGAAACTGTCATGTGATCAGCTTCCTCTGGCACTCTTTTAGCTAAGACTTTTTGGAAGGAGTTTGTGGTAGACTAATTTAATGAAAACATCTGCTCCTTAGAGCTCCCATTGTAGGAAAATTGTGGTTCATGATCAAAGTTTACCTTTTTTCTATTGGACTAGAAGATGGACGTGGTTTCTATAAAATACTGTTGCATTTATTAAGCGTTGCATGATCTTGGTTATATATTAGAAGTTTATGCTGAGATTTAAAGCACAATTCAAATTTCTGTGTGTTCTTTTGGGATTAATTTGTAGATATTCTTCACATGGTTAAATAAGCTCCTTTCCTATTTCTTAGGCTTGTGGAATTTTGATTGTCTTTCACCCACAAAATGAATAATACAGTTTTCCATGACTTGTCTTGTTATTTAAATCTTATGTTATCACACATCGTAATGCCTGTGACAACATAATGTAATGACTCCATGATGACAATTTTGTATGCTATTTTATAACTCAGAAAGTCTGTTTAATTGTATGTGTCCAATATCTCTCAGTTATTAATACTAATTGAGAGTGGGTGGGAAGCAGTGGTTTAGGGAATACAAACATCAATTAGTTTTTTTTTTTATTGTGGTAAAATACACGTAACGCACAATTTACCATTTTAACCATTCTTATTTGATCAATTCGGTGATGTTAAATATATTCATAATGTTGTAGAATCATCACCACTATCTATTTCTAGAACTTTTTCATCATCCCCAACAGAAACTCTGTACCCATGAAACAATAACTACTGATTCCCCTTTTTCCCCAACCCCTGTAACTTCTGTTCTACGTTATGTCTCGATGAATTTGACTATACTAGGTGCCACATTACTATGAATTGAATGCTATATTCTCTCCAAATTTATAAGTTGCAGTCCTAGTTCCCAGAGTGATGGTATTTCGAGGTGGGGTCCTTGAGAGGTAATTAGGTCATGAGGGTGGAACCATGAATGGGATTAGTGCCCTTATAAGAAGAGATATGAAAGAAGTGGTCTCTTTCTCTCTACCATGTGAGAACAT
Source organism: Pteropus vampyrus (assembly GCF_000151845.1). Taxonomy (NCBI): domain Eukaryota; kingdom Metazoa; phylum Chordata; class Mammalia; order Chiroptera; family Pteropodidae; genus Pteropus; species Pteropus vampyrus. The sequence continues at coordinate 11,723,235 of NW_011888782.1, forward strand.
AGAAAGAAGCAAGATTTAAAAAGTCAGCAGCTTGCAAACCAGGAAGTGTGTTCTCACCAGAACCTAATCATGCTGACATGCTGATCTCAGAGTACTAGGCTTGCACATCCGTAAGAAATTATTTTCTGTTGTTTAAGCCACCCAGTCTACGGTATTTAGTTAAAGCAGCCCAAACTAACTATGACACATGTATAAGTGAAATTACACAACATGTATTCTTTTGTGTCTGGTTTACTTCACTTAACATAATGTTTTCAGAGTATATCCATATTGTAGCATGTATCAGAATTTCCTTTTTAAGACTGAGTAATAGTCTGTTGTATGTATATATCATATTTTGTTTATTCATTTATCTGTTGACAGACACTAGTTTATTTTTCTCCTTTTGGCTCTTGTGAATAATGCTGCAATAAGCATTATCATACATAACCGAATCTCTGCTTTCAGTTCTTTCGGGTATATGCCCAGAAGTGGCAGACTGGGTCATATGGTAATTCCATGTTTAACTTTTTGAGAAACTGCCAAACTGTTTTCCACAGTGGCTGCACTGCTTTATATTTCCACTAGCAATGCACAAGGGCTCCATTTTGCCACATCTTTGTCAACACTTATTATTTTCCTAATGGATATGAAGTGATATATCATTGTGGTTTTAATTTCATTTCCCTAATGGTTAATGGTGTTGAACATTTCTTCTTGCGCTTATCAGCTATTTATATACTTTAAAGAAGTATCTGTTCAAGTCCTGTGCCCATTTTTGAAATGGGCAATTACTTTTAATAAATTATTAACTTGATTTGGACTGTATGTTGGGATTCCTTTATCTGTAGAATTATCTTGCCGACCAAATGATACATGTAGAAATAATGGTATTGAATTAAATAAGTTTAATTTCCTATCTAAAATTAGAAAAAAAAATTTGTTATTTCTTTTTTTAGTTCTGTTAGATATGGTTCTGTCTTATTGATGTCCACAAATAAGTGCATATTACCTTTTCTTACTAGAATCATATCTTAAATATAGCAGAGAAGTTTGCCATTAAAGGAATTCTGTATGTAGTCAAAATCATGTACTAATTTATCTGTTATAAATCTGGAATTTTATACATTAATTTTACTCTAAATGGAACGTGCCTATGATAAGATTTCCATCTCTGGTACAATAACAACAAATGTCAAGTCTTTAAAAATGGAATCACTATTCTATGTGCTAATGAAAGCTTCAGAAAAGTGTAAGATTTGATCTCTGGTCTCTTGGAGTTTAAAATACTAGTTGTGGTAGATCCTGTGATCAGAGACCATGAAAGAACTTTAGATGATGATAACAGTAAAAAGGATATTAGAAGCCTGTGTCTTGAGCCATATTGATCCCCCATGGGGTTACTTTGGTACCTGAGAAATGTGCCTCACACAGGTAATTGGTGAATATAGAGCCTAGTCTGAGAATAAGAAAGATCGTTTAAATCTAAAGCAGATGGAACACAGTTTGGTTTGCTGGCAGGATACAGTCTCTTAATATCTTGGCCTATATACTACTTAAAAGAAAATTTGAGCTGCTTCCAGTCAACAATACTATATTATGCACTTAAATTTTAAGAGGGTAGATCTCATCTTAAGTCTTATTTCTATAAAACAAATAAAACACAAAGAAACATGAGAAGACTTTTGGAAATGATGGATTTGTCTATTACCTTGATTGTGGTGATGGGTGGGTTCTAGCCTTGTGTCCTGGGATAGGTTTTTGTTCCTGTGAAGTAGCTGAATATTTTCCATTTACCTCTCCAGATGCATTTGTTCCTCTTCTCTACTCTGGGATGCTGACCTGTCTGGATTACATCACTGGGTTTCATTGCCCTCTTGTTTCTGATTGGGCTTGCTAATGGGAATCATTAGCAGGATATTGAAGAGTAAAACTGGGTCTCCACCTCCCCACAGCTCCCTCCCTTGGGGTTGTTGCAGGTTGGTTGGGTCCTTCAACCACAGAGCACACTGTTCCTGTCAAGCATCCTCTCACAGAGTCCTGTCTCTGGTTTCCTATATCTTCTCCCTTCCCCACCTCTTTAGACCTAGAGATGTTTAGAGCTCTTCACTGTTGATAGCTCTACAGTATTGTGCTACCCCTTAGATTTTTCTGCATCATGCTTATCTTTGCGAAAATAGTCTCTTTTAAACGATAATTATCTGTTTAAAAATATCTGTTGGAACTTTGAAAAATAGGGCAAGTAACTTTAAAGGTTCAAAATTGGAAGCACAGGCCAATTTGGGCAGGGAGTAAGCAAGACTGATTGTAGTACCGACGAGAATAGGAATGGGAAGGTGTTGAGGAAAGAAATTATCTTCCCTCATGTCTAGAAGATCAACTGAGATCTGGAAGGGTTCTCAAATGGCAGTGACAATGACTAGAACACAAGGTGGAAGATTTTTTTGGCTGTTGGAGGAGTCGTATTCAACAATATGTTTTAACAGTTTTATAGTTTTACAATAGCTATTTCTAAAGCAACCTGCTTCTTATAGCAGATGTCCTATCCTCCAGTATCAAGATGGCACACCTGGAATTCCAGTGCCTCCAAAAATGTGGTGGAACATCTAAATTAATCCTTTAGCTATGAGTAAGGATTCTAGAGAGGTTTGAGAATCATAATAGGAGATATATCCTTAAAGAAGAGAAAAGGCCATTTTCTTATAAATAGGCGAGGTAAGGGCTTGAGCTATTTTGCTGATATAGTGTACTTTAATATTACACTATAGGTTGTAAGATATATATGTGTGTGTTTGTACACACACACGTATGTATATGTAGATTAACTTTAATTTATATTCTAAGGGTGGTTAATTGATATTTCAAGATACCCTAATTGAAAATCCAAAGTTCCGAATAGGTGAAGCCTTTTTGAGACTGCACAATAGGGTTCACCATTTAGCGTAAGAGATGTTAGAAATAATTCTTCATTGACTAAATGGTTTTTAAGATATATAGTTGACAAAAATGGTTGTATAGGCACCTTATCATTGTGTGAATGGGTCAGAATCTGGTGAGCCTCATCACTTAACTTTAGAATAGTTCTCTAGATATATTTAGCTCACTGCCACTTCTAACCCTCTCTCACATCGAATATGGAAGAGTCAATCTTCTATACATTTAGATGATTAGTTGATCCTACTGTAATAATATTATGGCATTTATTTCATAGAGAAACATTTATTTAAAATACTCATGGAAATGAGAAAAGGACAAAAAATGGGGACTTTACCAAGGTTATAATGACAACCGTGTATCAGTCAGGATAGCTAGGTTATGCTGCAGTAACAAATAACCCTTAGAATCTCAGTAGCTTAAAACAACAAAGGTTTATTTCTTATTCATTCTATAGTGTTCACTGAGGATCTGCTCTACATTGCTATCACTCTGAGACCCTGTCTGACAGAGCACCCACTAACTGGAATATTGTTCATTATCTTTTTCAAGAAGAGTCTCATATTGGCAAATGCTATGTTAACAGAAGGCAGTTAGTTGGAAATATTTGGGTAACTGCACTAGGATTACCACAAGTTGCATGACTTCAAAGTATTGAACAATTGTTGAACAGTTAAACTGGCTTAGGTCATTTTGACTTCCAAGTGAGGAAGAGGGACATACTGACTACAGTATTTCAGCTCATGTCATCTGTAACTTAAATGCCTGTCAACGATGGTGGAGCACTGGAACACAAAGCTAAAGCTCTGAAGAGAATCTAGTAAAATCCTCAGAATATTCTGGGTTTTCTTTCCTCCCTCCCTCTCTCTCTTCCTTCCTTCCTTCCTTTCTCCCTCCCTCCCTTACTTCTTTTTTCTTTCTTTCTAGTATATTGTTTGTGTTTGGCAAATATTTCGATTACTTGTTTGTTCTGTGAGACTCCATGACACCAAAGGCAAACAGTAAAATTCTGACTTTCTTTCACTCAACTATACAAGCAAGTGGACTCCTTTAAACAACACATTTAACTGTTAAGAATTCTGTAGGCCTATTTGAAAATTTCTCCCTTTTGTCCCCAAGGTCATGGTGTATTCAGAAAAACATCTAAATGAGAGTTAATATTCCTGCAGTCACTACCAATTAACTTTAGCCTAGAGCTAAGCAATATAATTTGGGAATGAAACTTCTTTTGCAACACAATACACCAAAACCAATTATATATTTTTTCCTTATATCTAGTTAAAATGTTGAGGAAATAGAACCGTTAGTAATTATCACACTCTGCCCAACTTCTTTCATAATTTAATAGCCATAGGATCCTTTTAAACCTCAAATCATTCCACAATTTAGCTAATTTATAACCTAGATTAATCAACTTACATTTTGCTTGGTAAACCAACTATTTAAAATGGTGAAGTTGAAATAAACCACATCTAGAGAGAGCTTCTTTTTTCAGAAATGTTTTATTTCTATGTTGAGTTTTCTGAATATAAAATAATCATACTTAAAATTTTAAACAGTTTGTTACCTGTATCATGCCTGAGAATAAGGTCTTGTTGAATTATAGCCATCATTGGCAAAAAGTATTAGAGACCTATGTGTTTACTTTGATCTGAATTAAAAAAAATTGCTTGGTAAGTGGAAATGATATAATTTCTATTGTTTGTTGATAATGATTCATTTAAATTTTTTTCTTCTTGAACCTCAAAAATAAAAGTTTGCCCATTTAAAAATTGAGTGACATCCAAAATA
>NW_011888782.1:11728888-11739658 GCF_000151845.1 Pteropus vampyrus
AAATCCAAAGTTCCGAATAGGTGAAGCCTTTTTGAGACTGCACAATAGGGTTCACCATTTAGCGTAAGAGATGTTAGAAATAATTCTTCATTGACTAAATGGTTTTTAAGATATATAGTTGACAAAAATGGTTGTATAGGCACCTTATCATTGTGTGAATGGGTCAGAATCTGGTGAGCCTCATCACTTAACTTTAGAATAGTTCTCTAGATATATTTAGCTCACTGCCACTTCTAACCCTCTCTCACATCGAATATGGAAGAGTCAATCTTCTATACATTTAGATGATTAGTTGATCCTACTGTAATAATATTATGGCATTTATTTCATAGAGAAACATTTATTTAAAATACTCATGGAAATGAGAAAAGGACAAAAAATGGGGACTTTACCAAGGTTATAATGACAACCGTGTATCAGTCAGGATAGCTAGGTTATGCTGCAGTAACAAATAACCCTTAGAATCTCAGTAGCTTAAAACAACAAAGGTTTATTTCTTATTCATTCTATAGTGTTCACTGAGGATCTGCTCTACATTGCTATCACTCTGAGACCCTGTCTGACAGAGCACCCACTAACTGGAATATTGTTCATTATCTTTTTCAAGAAGAGTCTCATATTGGCAAATGCTATGTTAACAGAAGGCAGTTAGTTGGAAATATTTGGGTAACTGCACTAGGATTACCACAAGTTGCATGACTTCAAAGTATTGAACAATTGTTGAACAGTTAAACTGGCTTAGGTCATTTTGACTTCCAAGTGAGGAAGAGGGACATACTGACTACAGTATTTCAGCTCATGTCATCTGTAACTTAAATGCCTGTCAACGATGGTGGAGCACTGGAACACAAAGCTAAAGCTCTGAAGAGAATCTAGTAAAATCCTCAGAATATTCTGGGTTTTCTTTCCTCCCTCCCTCTCTCTCTTCCTTCCTTCCTTCCTTTCTCCCTCCCTCCCTTACTTCTTTTTTCTTTCTTTCTAGTATATTGTTTGTGTTTGGCAAATATTTCGATTACTTGTTTGTTCTGTGAGACTCCATGACACCAAAGGCAAACAGTAAAATTCTGACTTTCTTTCACTCAACTATACAAGCAAGTGGACTCCTTTAAACAACACATTTAACTGTTAAGAATTCTGTAGGCCTATTTGAAAATTTCTCCCTTTTGTCCCCAAGGTCATGGTGTATTCAGAAAAACATCTAAATGAGAGTTAATATTCCTGCAGTCACTACCAATTAACTTTAGCCTAGAGCTAAGCAATATAATTTGGGAATGAAACTTCTTTTGCAACACAATACACCAAAACCAATTATATATTTTTTCCTTATATCTAGTTAAAATGTTGAGGAAATAGAACCGTTAGTAATTATCACACTCTGCCCAACTTCTTTCATAATTTAATAGCCATAGGATCCTTTTAAACCTCAAATCATTCCACAATTTAGCTAATTTATAACCTAGATTAATCAACTTACATTTTGCTTGGTAAACCAACTATTTAAAATGGTGAAGTTGAAATAAACCACATCTAGAGAGAGCTTTTTTTTTCAGAAATGTTTTATTTCTATGTTGAGTTTTCTGAATATAAAATAATCATACTTAAAATTTTAAACAGTTTGTTACCTGTATCATGCCTGAGAATAAGGTCTTGTTGAATTATAGCCATCATTGGCAAAAAGTATTAGAGACCTATGTGTTTACTTTGATCTGAATTAAAAAAAATTGCTTGGTAAGTGGAAATGATATAATTTCTATTGTTTGTTGATAATGATTCATTTAAATTTTTTTCTTCTTGAACCTCAAAAATAAAAGTTTGCCCATTTAAAAATTGAGTGACATCCAAAATACTGCCTGTACAAATGTAATATTTTCCATTATATTTTCACAAACTAAAGGAATAATTTCCTAACCATACCATAAAAAACAAGGTATAAACTTATATTTATGATTAAGTTGACTCCATTAAGAATACATACAATTTTCTTTCTTTCTTTTTTCTTTTTTCTTTTTTTTTTCTGACCCTAGAGTAAATAGAAATCCTGAGTGAGATATTGGAATGGAAATGAAGTGGCCATGATTGTGTAGGGAGAGGAGTGATAATTATTAGTTCAATAGAGTCAGCTCATCACTGGGGATCCAGTTAGTTTTATCAATTAGCAAACCATCCAGTCAAGTGTCCCAAAGCTAGGAAATCTTGTATATTTTTGGTCAAGTTTGTTTTCAGCTTTCCTTCAACACTTCCTTTGGTTTTCTTAGGAGCTTCATGCTCCTGATATTTTTATATGCTCTGTCATTCCTCCCTTTAATAAAATATCTATGACTTATTTCACTCCATATTCCACAAGATGGCAATAATTATGTAAACTTTTAAAAAATTGATGTTACCTTTTATGATGGAATAATGCTCAAAACAATAAAAAATACTCTAGGCCTTCCAAAGGCCTCAACAAGTCACATTCACTGACACTTATGAAACCATAAATATGAAACTCTCAGCACTACGGCTGGTACAGTGGGGAATGTTTAATACTGTTAATTAAAAATGATTTAAAAGTGAATATACACAGTAAGATGTATTTTTCTGTTTATATAATATAGAACTAGCTATCTAGACATAGAAAGAGTCATTTATTTCCACCTATAGAGATAATATGCTTCTAGACAATATTCATGATTAGGGTATTAGAAGGATATTGGGATACATCTCATTTACCTAAGGTCTTTATTAAGAATGCAGATTCTGAGACTCTCCAAATCCATTAGATGAGACTCTCAAGTTGACATAGCCCAGGAATCTGCATTGCATCATGATTCTTATGTATTCTAAAGTTTAAGACCTAGTGCTCAGTGACATGAGTTTTTTTGCACCAATGGTTAAACTTAAATTGTTAGTTAGGTTACCTTTAAGAGTGAATACAATCTAATAAAAAAAAAAAAACCCTCAGGAATACGAAATTTTTCAGAGATTATAGTATGATTTTACTAGTCTCTTTTTAATTAATTAATCCCATCTCTTTTTCAGACTCAAACTCTATAGTTTAAATTTATTTTAAAATACTTCTTTTCAGAGAATTCTATAAGGAAGAAATTAACAGCTGTAAAGAACAGGCCAAAGACAGTGAGGATTTGCATGTTTCTTTCTTTACTCCATTTCTTTATCTCTAAAATGCATCATTATATAAAAAAGTAAGTAAATAAATGAGTGTTTATTATAATGGATACGTATATATAAATGTGTAGGTGTTTTAAAAACCACTTTAGTTTAGGTCTTAGCCTTGCAATAAGCTAAATATATAGCCTTAGGTAGGTCATCATTCAAAATGAGGACTAAACTTGGCCTCTATTTTCAATCTAAGCTCCCATGAGTGGAGGTCCTCAGTCGCTGCCAAACATGTGATGGAGGAATGTTACCTCCAGATATGGCACTTGAACATTTTAAGCTGAAGGAGTTTGTGAAAAAGGCAGAAGCAGGAAGGTTGCTTTGACCATCTCTCCCAAACCCTTCCTTACTCTGTAGCAGGTTGTAAAACTCTCACGTCAGAGGTGCCCTCCCTATACCCAGAGGAAAGGAACATCTTTATCTTGGAAACAAAGTGATGCTGAGAAGAATCTTGACAAACAGGCTTTGTTCCCCTGCTTTACTACACTGACCACAGAGATCTTAATCGATCATATTTCTCCATATTTCTCCATGACTGTCCACTCTTATCACACCTAACATAAAAATACTCTGGTTTAACTTTTTTGGGGGGGAGGGGGTCTTCATTTCCTTATGAGGCCTCTTGTGCCAAGTAAAATTTATATTAAATAAATTTGCATGCTTTTCTCTTGTAAATCTATCTTTGTCAATTTACAATTTAGACCTACCCAGGGACCCTAAGAAGGTACAGGAAACTCCCAACCCTGTAAGTTAGAAACAAAATACATGGGACCCCAGACTCCCATTCTTGCCTTAAAGCAAGTTTACTTTTATGTTTGTCATGCTGGGAGTCCACAAAAAGTACATTTGGAGCAACAACCAAAAACAACCCAGTGTCCTATATGAATCCAGATTCCAGTCTGGATTCAAGTTTGGAGAAATACCTCTAGATATTCTTAAGACTTCTTAAAGAACTAAAAAATCTGTCCTAAGCTAACCTCAAGGGGACTTCTTTTCATTTCTTTTGTTTCAAAGTTGTATAATTTCCATTGCAGTGGAGGATGGAATTACATTCTGTGTAACAAAGTTAGTAGATAAAGAAGATTCTTACATCATGAGTTACTCTGTTGGGGGCATTTGTTTGCTGAGAAAGTCAGAGTTATCCACTTAGAAAGCCATTGTAATTATTTGCTCTCTATATATGTGTTCATGGTCAAGTCAGTTATTCATTCTTTGCCTCAGATTGCTAATTTAAAAAGCATGGGTATTAATATCTTCTCTTACATTTGCATAATGAACTTTGTAATAGCCCCTGATTATAGTAACCTGACAATCACTTCATGCCAACAGATAGGCATGGTAACACAAAAGTGATCATTATGATTAGACTGTGATAATATTGAGATACCAAAACAACTATCTTTCTGAATAAATTTAGAAAACTCAGCAAAATTTTCATGTGACTGAGTTAGGTGTCATTCTATGAAGGCAACCTGATCTAGTGCCAGGTCCAGTTCATGAGATTCAGTGTGACCCTGATCTCTTCAACTACTGTGATCTTGTTTTGCTCCTTATCTCAGCTACCCAGGTTCGTGGGCATACCTTAGGTGTTGATATTAGCTATAACTGCAACTTTTTATAATCTCAGTTTCAGGCATTCCATACTCATATCAATTCTTCAACCCTGTCTGGGTTTATTGTCTGACATCTTCCATTATTTTGAAAATTTCAGTAGAAAGGAATCTTATTATTATTATTTTTTCATCTCCATATTTCCAGCATCTAGAACAGTGCCTGGCATAATGTAAATATGCAATAAATACATATCAAACAAAATACTTCTTTTGGAGACCAACTTGTGTATCCAGAGCCATGTTGGATACCCCATGAATTCCTTGTGAGATAAGATACATACTAGTTATAAGTATTTGACTATAAATTGGCTCCTTCAGGGCTGCTGTTCTAACCCTACACATACCTTTGGGTGGATTTTCTGTCCTTACCACAGTCAAGATTAAAGATAGCAATAAAGGAACAGAAGTGAGAGTCAGACACTCTGGCTCATAGCTACCCGAAAGAAATCCCTTTGGAATCTTCATGCTCTCAGATTTTTTTTTTCAGAATAGAGAAAGAGAATGCATACAAACTGAGAATAGTCCGTTTAAGTAGACCTGGTGCTTCCAGCTTCATATTTATTTTTTATTCTTTGGCAACAGCAGTGAACATTCTTCTCATTTTGTAGGAATCCACCATGCTGTCAATCTTGCTGAATGTGGGGTTCTATTCACATCATGAAGCTTAAAAGTTCTGATATTCTCTCTGCATGTGGTGGAGGTTGAAGAGTGGGCATGCGACTTAGGCTTAGGCAATCTAATGTTTTCCTGTGACATGAAATCTCTGTTGAATGGCATAAAAACGATGACATCAGTATTCAGTAATTCAGTATTCACTGTCAGTGGTGACAGTGCCCTGTGGTGGAGGGCCAGCGACATCTAGGGGCAAGCAGTTGTACTGTCTTACAGTGGCAGTGGTCTGTCTAACCTCCGTAGCTAGCTAGCTACCTTGGTTTCTTTCCATTTTGTGGGCCAGCTCTTCCAAGTTTTTGTTGATTCTGTCATTTTTTCAATAAATTCTCTTTTGATTCAGACAACTGGAGTAAGTTTCTATTGCTTGCATTTAAGAACTCTGATATGAAAGGCTAAAAAACCCCACAAAACTTCATACGGAAACGTTTTGTATTAACTTTCTATCATATGAAAATTAATGTATAAAATATAAATGGGATTATTTTGGTATAGTATCTTTTATATCTTAATAGTAGTGATGATAATTTTGTGTGTTAACTTGGCTAGGCCACTGTACCCAGACATTTGGTCAAACATTATTCTAGATGTTTCTGTGAAGTATTTTTAAAGACAAGATTATTATTTAAATCAGTAGACTTTGAGTAAAGCAGATTACCTTCCACAGTGTGAGTGGGTTTCATCGAAATCAGTTGTAGGCCTTAAGAAAAAGAATGACCTCTTCCAATGAAGAGGCAATTCTGCCTTCAAACTCAAATTGCCATTCCTCCCTAGGTCTCCAGCTTGCCAGCCTACCCTGTAGGTTTTGGGCTTGCCAGCCTCCACAATCGCATGGGCTAACTTCTTAAAATCTCTCTTTTTCTCGCTCCAATATCCTATTGGTCCTGTTTCTCTGGAGAACCCTGATTAATACGATAGTCAAACACAGTGTACTGTGATAGGCACAGATCTCATGTGTGCTAAATAGCTCTAGTAAAGCTCTTTGGTATAATTATACACCCCTGCTCCCTTGCTGGGTTTAGAAAAACTTCTTTTGGGAGATGGAGGTCCTAACACAACAGAGAGCAGGCCAATACTTCCTTTAATACTATTTCCCAGGGCATCTGAAGGAGGTCCATTTAGTGTCTTCTCAGGGCATTTCAATTTACTTGTAGCTACAAGTCATGTTTCCTGGACCAGCCCTCTCAAAGCCGTAAGGTGGGAGCTATACTGGGGGACAGAGACCTTAGAAGCAAAGGATGACCCTTTGGGAATACTGTTGTCTGGTGGTAAGAGGTGCACAGTTGTTTCATGTTAGAAAAGATCTAGCCAGTCCAAGCATTTCATATAGAGCTATTAAAATTTCCTGGCTGGTGTTAGAAATAGACCAAAGAGGAGACAAAAAAGAAATAGAATTTAAGGCAGGAAAAATGGGGTGGGCTACTTCCCTGCTTCACAACTGTCTGATGCTATAGAAATGGGAAGTTTAAAAGAGGAAAAATGCAAAGAAAGGTAAGAGCGGAGTGATAGTCGATAAGGGGAGTAGTGCCTGGTGGAGGAGGTGACAGGAGGGATTTGTTTCTGAGGACACATGAGACTGCTCTTAGGGACGGTGAGTGTGTGAGAACTGGACAACACTCTGAGATTCCACATCATGTAGATGGGAGTGGCAAGCCAATGCAGTCTGTCTGGCTTGTTTCTGTTATAATCCAGTTATGTAGATTTGCTACGAGGATCAAACAGATGTGACGATGTATGTAATGGTGCCAGCTGAGCCATAAAAAATGATGCAAATGCAATTTAATAAAGAGTGCGTGGGTGTGTAGGAGGAACACATTGAAAGCAAAGTTGGCACATCATGTCTCCATTCCATCAGGATGCTCTTTTGGCCAGTTTCCCCTGATTTCACATACTAAAAAGTAAAACCAAGGGGAAGGAAAGAAGGAATAGCAAGCCTTGCCAGTTTTCACCTACATGATTGCAATGATTTTTTCCTTTCGGTAATTCTTGGAGTAATCCTTCTAAAGCAAATCCGCTGGTATCACGTTCTACCCATGGTAGACATGGAGATATCACATCTGGATCCTCCTTCATGGGAGAATTTGATTCACTACCACCCAGTGTGGTCAGTGAACAGCCTCAGTCTCAGCTTCCCAGGATCTGCCTCAGCTGCAGAACTGCACCTGCCCCCACCTCCTTTCACTTACCAAGCTCACACCCTTCCCCTGGGAGCCTACACCCAATGTGAGTGAAGAAAAAAAAAGCATGGCAATTTCTGCTTGAAGCAGAGTCACTCAGAAGGACTAATTCTTGCTTGAGATTTTCAGAGTTGTCCAAGGCTTTTTTGGGCCTGCATCTTAGCTTAGCTTCTCCCTCTATCCATTCATGCTTCCTCTCTTTCCCTTCCCTTCATGGGTATTGATCTTTCAAGAATATCTTATGCCCCAAACTCTGTCTCAGTACCTGTTTCCAGAAAACTCAACTTGCAACACCATCTTTAGTCCTTTAAATGGTTGCCCATCTTCTCCATAGAGCTTTTTAATAGGAATACATAGTGGTGTACCAGTCCAAATAGTGCCTGGCACACAGTTGAGGCTCAATAAATACTTGTTGCTATTGGCGTGCAAAACCCCAGATCACATAGAAAACCATTCTCCCCTCAACCCCTCTCCTCTACCAATTTCTGGAACATCAATTTCTCAATGGAAATCAAAAGGTTACAAAATGTTGAACCAAACATGTATATCTTATAAACTAGAGTCTATTAGCATGAATACCAAAGTTAAAATATACCAAAAAATTATGGCCCAAACAGGAAGTTGATTTAATCTCCAGCCTTAAATTCTGGGGAAAATATGTTGATTCTTTCATACTGTTAGGACCTTCACTAATAATATGTGAAGCTCTGCTCTTCCATATCCTGACTTTCATAGTATAGCATAAAACTTTCTTCACTATATGCTGCCACTATCTTTGCAGCCAGATCTCCATGGCTTCCAGCTATGTGGAACCATTATAGATCTAAAATATGCTTGGAATGGCCATGTATTTTGGGTGTGTCCTACATCCATTCGCTCATTTTAGCTCTAGTTATTGTATCTTGATCTTTATTTTTTTGAGGGTCCACACTTTCTCCACTCTCTTTCCATTCAGTTTGAGTGAAGATACTTTACTTGTGGCTCTGGGAGTGAACTTGTAAACTAGGTCTGGCCAATCAGACTGTCACTTCCCCTTGACTGTAGTAACAGAGGATTGTGTGATTCTGTTAGACACGAGTCCCAATTTCAGGGCTTTTGTAGAACTATCAGGAAGGAAGACACATTTTTTTTTTTCTACTGAGGTTATTGGGATGCTAAGATATAAATCTAGAACTGTTATTAGTCATCTTGCACCATGAAAGGAAGCCTGTCTAAATACTGAGTTATAGAGAGAAAAGTGGAGCTGAGAGATGAGGAGAGGCTAGTTTGTAATAGTTGTTGAGTGCTTAGATTTAGATATATCTGGAGGCTGTATACCCCTGGATATTTTACTGATGTGCGATAATACATTGCTATAGGTTTTTTTTTTGACAGTTGAGTTGGGCTTAGTCCATGAGTTTTTATATGTATATAAGCCTTAAATGATACCTCACCACACCCCATCATGGTGACCCCAGTAAATATTTACGAATGAGAATAAAAATTACTTTTCATGTGAATATGAATCCCTTGGGCAGAGGCTGAATTATTGTCTCCTTTGATCTCTCATAGTATCTAGTTTATGTAGCTTCATTAAAAAAAAAAAAAAAAAACAGGAATAAAGAATGGTGACAATTACATTCCTACCAATAAGTCCCTTAATGGAAAAGATTTAAGTGCTCCAACCAAAAGATAGAGTGGCTGAAAGGATAAGAAAACAAGATCCCTACATATGAAAAGGAAGGTGATGGGAAAAAAATATTGCTTTGATGGACCTAGAAGATATTTAAGTCAGACAGAGAAAGATAAACACTATGTGATTTCACTTATTGGAATCTAAAGAATAAAAAGAACAAACTAATCAAAAACAGACTCACAAATATAGTGGGCAATTTGGTGTCAGACAGAGGGGAGGGGATTTGGGGGGCTGGGACAATGGGGGGAAGGGCTAAAGAAGTACAAATTAGTAGCTGATGGGTGGTCACGGGGATGGAGAGCATGGCATAGGGAATGCAGTTAGCATTCATACATTGGCTAGGTGGAGGTTCAGGGGAGGGAGGGTACAGTTGGGAGGATTGTTTTATGAACTATATAGATGTCTAACCAATGTACTGTATACTTGAAACTAAATTAAAAAAAAAAAAAAGAAAATCATGTTTTACTTACTTTGGTCTTCCTATATTTACATCCTCCACTGTTGGACAGTGATCTCACCTCTGCACTAACTCCCAGTTCAGAGACTATGTGTTCTTCATTTTGTTATCTCCAGTGTATCATAGAGTAGCTGATACAGAGTAGGTGCTTATTACATTTGTATAAATGAACACAAATAGAGATGGAGTGATCTATATTTGAAGTATAGTGAGTCAGAAATACTGGATAAGGATATTTTTGACTCCACTAATGGAGCCCTATATGTTTTTTTCTTTTCTTTCCAGGAAGTTTTATTTCTTGGAAAGTAATATGATTTCTATTACTTGAAAAGTAATAAAAATATGATTGTGCAAAGTATAATGTCCAGCCGGAATAGCTGGCTTCAAGAACGTCTTTATGATCACAGGACGGTGAACCCATTGCTATACTTTCTGGAGGGCAATTTCAGATCTTTGTTTTTGCAGTGATTGGGAAATAACTTTTGTTTCACATTTTTGTTGTGAAAAACAGTTCACAACAAAAGATTCTTAAAACAATATTGGAAGTTCTTTTTCCCAGAAAGATTTGAGGTAGACCAGGAGATCTAAATCTGCCTTTTTTCAAGTGATGCTTGAAGTTTTCATGAATATTGTGGTAAAACAACTGTTTCTCATTAGCTTGGTCTAAAATAAAAACCAGTTAGTCTTTTCAACATTTTAATGAGCTATTTTCCTGGTTGCTTGAGTGGAACATTTTTCTGTAGTTGAGCAAATGTATTAGAGGCATGTAAGATCTGTCAAATTTGGTCTGTTGACTATACTCAGAACTTGGTTACGAATAATTCGTTAACAAGAAGTCCTTTAATCCTCCTGGTTTTGTAGACTGAATCTTTCCGATATCAAAGGATGAAGAGAGAAACATAGTAAACCCTCCTGTAAACACTGAGAGGAAGTTGGTAGGAGGCTTTCTGGCCCTGTTGTGGTTTGCAAAATACGTCAAAAGGGAACAATAGAAAGTAATAATTATGAGCAAGAAATTGA
>NW_011888782.1:11740968-11747515 GCF_000151845.1 Pteropus vampyrus
GAGGAAGTTGGTAGGAGGCTTTCTGGCCCTGTTGTGGTTTGCAAAATACGTCAAAAGGGAACAATAGAAAGTAATAATTATGAGCAAGAAATTGAAGATTGTGGCATGGATATATATATACTTACACACATTTGTTTTTGGTAGGAATCTTACATCATCATACCAATTTGACAGAAATGGTTGAGCATAGTAATACATTTTATTATTATTAAGAACAAGGAATAATTTTATCTTGTAATTTTACGACTAGTAGGCAGACCTAGAGACTGTATCTGTCTTCTCTTTTCTTTTCAGAAATTTTATTGAATTTTTACTGTTCTTTGCAATAAACACACATTCTGTAGGTTAATTAATTCATCTGCTCTATTCGCAATGACTATATGTGTTGTAGTGTCATATAATGACACTGAGTATATATGTCTATTTGCCAGTAGGCAAAGCAAATGAAATTATGGTTGTTTATATTACCAAACACACAATTTGCTGAGTAAGAGTTGGCTACAGATATGATAAGTGATAAAAAATAAATATCATTTGAAATCTTTTTTAATGCACAGTGACATTTCATAAAAAACATAGCTGCCTACTTTTGAAAACGCGGAGATCAGAGGAGTGAAATGTGGGAGTGATTCTATTAACATTTCTGCTAGAGTTTCCTTTATGCTTAATAACTCAAGATTTTTTTTTTTTCAGACACATATACTAGTAATTGTATAAAGACGGCAGAAAAAACAGCAATTTATTATGATGACTGGATTAAGTACTCTGGCATGGAACAGAAAAAAACAAGCATCTCCACAGATGGGAATGTGGCCACATAATGTTTTCAGCAACAGATTTCTATGGAGGATTTTTGGCATGAACAATAAACATTCATATTGCTGGAATTGCCATATGAGTGAAATTGGGGCTATTTTTAAGATAAACTGGAATGTGTTAATTATTTTTTGGACTCTACAGTTCTAGTTTACATATTGGAGGATAAGAAAAATATAAGTTGCTGATGGCTATCCTATATTATTAGGCCAGGTGTTCGTGGTCCTGAAATAACTTGAAAATTAAAAATCCTGTTTAGCATTTTCAAGTCAAAAGGGGTAGGATATATTGATTATTCAAATGAAGATGTTCTGATTGTCAATTCTAACTAGAAGAAGCAGAGTAGAACTCTTAGTAAGAGAGAATAGTCTGACCAATGTCAACTTTTCATATCCTCAGAACTTCATGAGGAAAATGTTATAATAAAACAACATAATCTCATAGCATGGCTACTATGAGTACTAACTTGTGTATGTGAAGAGTACTTTGTAAATTACAAGGTACCAAATAGCATCTATAGCTATTTCTGTTTCAAAACCAATAATATTACTTCTAACAGATGCTTATGATGCACTTAAATGCATCCTGTTAGTCCTGATTTTAGTGCAGCCAAGTCACCACCATCCCTCATCAAATGTAGGAAATAACATCTCTCTATTTCTGCCTTAGACGACGTTTTCTGAAGCCACAGAAGACTGATCAGCTACATACAGACATGATGTGGAAATGTGAAGATGTTTATACCCTATAGGAACAGCCCTGCCCCCATGGCTAATGGGAGTCAGTGCATGTATGTCCTAGGCTTCTTGTTCTCTGTGGAGACAAATCTGAGGTATGGTCCCCATGGTTTTTTAGAGGCTCCTTAGCAGGAGTAGGTCTAGTTGCCCACAGAGGTAACGAGCACATCAGCACACAATTTTATTGCCTTTTCTCACTCTGCTGTCTTGGTTTACTCACTTCCTTACTTCTGCTTTCTGGGACCACCTACCTTAAAACCACCTACACCCCAGCTCTTGTTTCAAGCTTTGCTTTCTGGAGATATTACTTTAGCCTAACCTCCTTTAGACATTTTAGCTTAGTGGTAAAGAAAAACAGACATCAAACTACCGTAAAAAAAAAAAAAAAAAAAAAAAAAGATATTTCAGTAAGCACCCTATGGAGAAAATTCATGGCAGTTTTATCACCGTACTAAAGGGATTAAGAGAATGCTGTGGTGATAGTCTATGTACTCAGAACTTCTAAAGCTTCAGAGCTGTTGTTCTCAGTGTTTTTCAATCCTTTAATTAGAGAAGAAAGTCCCAAATGTGGGGAGTAGGAGCTAATCGGTTCTTTTTGTGTCATTGAATAATGCTGAACAAAGTACTGCAGTTATAAAACTCTATGAATGGGGTAACCAAAGGAAGGAAGAATAAAACATCAAAGGAATCAGAGAGGAGGAGAAAAGTAAGAATGATATGGATAATCGAATCTCCAGAGTTTTCTTTGCCATACATTTCAGGCTTCCTCCAAATCCAGCATTTATCATGACTGCTTCGTTGTCAAGTTCCATAAGGTCTGGGAGCTTAATGTATCATTCATGCTGTGTCCTGGACATAACCTGGAACATACTGGCTGCTCAATAAACAATATTAGAATGAATGAAAGTTAACTGATTGATTTTTTTCCCCTTAGGAGAGTATGAGAAATAGCCCCAAAGCAAAAGGTGGCAGAACTGGTTTAAGACTTAGATCTGTCATTAACCTCAGGTCATGGGTTTATCTTGCCAACTCAACCAGTCATGCTGGTCTGGGGTGCCCAGCACTCAAATGATAACCTTTAATTGGTCTCAGAGTCCTAAGGAAGCAAGTCAAGTGTTTGGCCTTTGAAGTCAGGCAGAAATGAGCCTGAATCCAGCACATCTAAGATATGAGATCTTGTGAAATTTAGCTTACTGTTCTAATCCTAAAGTTTTGAATTTGTCAAAGGGATATAATGATACCTACTCTCTGAGTTGTTGGAATGCTAACACTTAATTTTTATAAAGTGTCTGTTATATAGTAGTCAATAGTTTTTATTATCCCCTATCTTCTTCTATTAGTGCATTTTTGTAAATCTCCATTTACCTGACAGGGTACCCTAGGCTGAAAGAGGGAAAACAAGAGGACTAGATAATCCATAGCTTGGAAATTAACCCTGTAAGGATCAAGGAGCTATTTATATTCGTTGCTGTATATCCAAATTTTATAGATATGTCATCAGGAAAACTGGCATATGTGCCAGTGATTTATTTTCCACAAAGACAAGTATTATTAAACTAATATTATTGAAAATTTTATTTTGGGTCTTCTGAATTTCTATTGCCTTTTTTTTTCTTCCCTATTTTCTCTCTTTAGTTTTTACTGGTATTCTGCTTCTTCTGTCAAGAGCCTTCCCTCTCTTCCAACTTTGGTCCCGAAGGATTTGAGCTTCCCCAGGAATTGGTAGTACCTTGGTGAGCACTCTGTGGTGTGGGTGGTACCTTTTCGAACACTCTGTGCTGAGTTTGTTCTTATACTGACCTTTTCTGCCAGTTCCTCTGCTCTCCAGCCCCCTCCATTAGAAGGAGCCAAGCATTCATTTGTCCATCAAACGTTTTATTTTTGTAGCTCCTGAATCTTCCAGTTCAGTGGATGCATTCCAGGCCAGAGGCTGCCTAAATTACTTTTCAACCAACATTGTCCTCCAAATGCTCCTTCCTGGGTGCGAGTTGAAAGATTGTTTGATGGGAGTGGGAGTGTCTGGTAACAGAACTCAGGAGGAAAACTAGTTATTTAGATGAACTGGAAGCCAAGTTTTATCTAGTTAATGTGCTTAGATTTGTGAAGACCCTTTAGTGTTAGAAATAATTATTCTCATTCCAAATTAAACTCCATACAAAAACATTTTTGCTTAGAAGGATTACTTACTTATGTCTGTAGCAGACTGCAAAATAGTTACCATTCTTTGCCTCTGCCTATATCCCTTCCCTTTGCAATGGGAGACTGCAGCTTCCATAAAGAAGCAAAGTCTGTTTCTCCACACTGAACCTGGGCTGGGCTGGTGGCTCTCATTGGCAAATAGAATACAGCAAAGTGACTGCGTGTGAATTAAGAGCATGGCCTCAAGAGACCTTATGTGCTTTCATACTTTCTCTCGGAACACTGCCAGCCACCATGGGAACAAGCCTGGACGGCCAGATGGAGGACAAGACCCTATGGGGACCAGAGCGAAGTCATCCAAGTTTCCCAGGCAAAGCCTCAGATGTGCGAAAGAGCTCAGCCAAGACCAGTCAAGCCTGGCTCAGATCAGAAGAACCATCTAGATGACTGTAGACTCGTGGACCATAATAAATGGTTGTTTTATACCACTGAATATTGTGATGGTTTGTTATGCAGCAAAATCTAATGGATTTTAGGTTTTATAAACCTACCAAATACACATTATATTAAGATGATTGTTTAGATTCTAAGAAGACAATGACAAGAGTGGATAATAATGATTAGCGGAGCAGAGAGGAGAATAGAGGCAAAATTCCAGTATGCATGATTTTTTCTTTTTAATGTTGTCTTTACTTAGTCCCATCGGTGGGTAAATCTTTGGGAATTCACATTCTTTACTGACTTTCATAGTAAAATGCTCATGGAATGTTATCAATCCTACTCCAGCTGAGGAGACATCAAATCCTAGGTTTTTCTGGGATTTTGCTCAGGGACCAACAGATCTTCCATGAGAAACTGTGATTGGTCTTTGGATATAAATCCAGCCTCTGAAAGGTAAACCTTACATTACTTTACATTACATTCTGCTCTCTTTTTCTGGGACTTCTGTGTGTCCTGGGGTATTTGTGAAAGATGGGCATCCAGGACAAATTAGATGAGGGGTCAACTTGTCTTGTGGCACTGCTGTTGGATGGTTAAGGTCTATGAAAACTTATTGGACACATTCTATGTAGCATCACATTAAATTATTCAGCTTTCATAAATTATTTTTCAAAAAATTATTATTATTATTATTATTTTGCTTCCAAACAGTTGAAGGCATAAGAGAGAAAAATGCATAGTTTAACTTTTGGTCACTCAACATTTAATCTTGTGCTCAGTGGCCCACACATGACACCAAAGGTCTTTAACACTGAGTGTAAAAACAACTTAAACAAATTTGATGTAGTAATTTCTTTCCCCAAATTTCTTTTTTACTTAGCAAAATCCACAGAAAGTGAATGCTATAACTAAGACTTCCTCCTATTTAAAAAGTTTGAAGGAAGTTATTTCCTTCTTTGAGTGACAACATCCAGATTTTGACTTTATCTGAAAGAGGCAATTTACTAGGCCAAATTCAAACTCCTCAGGGTAAAATTTGGTAAACTCAAGCAGAATTGGTGTCCATATATTTAAAAAAATTCTGCATTTATGTTTTTTCTTCAGGAAATTTTAAGACTAATGTAAATTAATATAGATATATACATATTTAAATCCAAGGTGAGCAGCTTTCCCATTTTTTAAACAGAACTGAAAAATAGTTTTTACTTTGAAAAGATATTTGAGATTTAAAAGAGATAAATGCTAGATACAGAAAAACACTGTTGTGAATCATATGCTTTCTAAAAGGAACATGTTCAAATTATCTCTGAATTGCATACTGTTTGGCTGGTCAGCTGTGCCAAGATGAGTTTGGAACTTTGCCCATCAGATTCCTTGGCTTCACTGAGCAGTCTTGCTTGTACCAATGCTAGAATAAAATTCTTGCTGCTTATTTAAGGCACAAATCAACATAGAGGTGCACATTTTAAGTCTAGAGAATCAGAGGGAAAACTAGTCACGACAAACTGGTAACATTAAACTTTATTTAGAAGTCCATGTTAAAGACTCTTTCCAGATTGAGAGAGGCATATAGAGACACTGCCTCATGATTACTGTATGCCCAGGATCTGGTGCCCAGGTTGAATAAAGCCAAGAGCCCTTCTTCCTCCCTTCCTTGTTGAATGCCATCTTATGTTGGCTTGTTTCTGCTCAGTTGTGCTATGCATTATACTTATGGTATAGGTGGAGATAGTCAAGTGATGTAAGATTTACCTTTTGAAGGCTGTATTTGTATCCAAAGACAGATAACAGCCTCTCATGGAAGATCTGTTGCTTCCACATCCTGAGCAAGCAGTACCTGCATGGAGTTCAGCTCAGATGGCCACAGGGCCATTTCTTTATAGAGGATCGTTGTCCTCCATTCTCGAGCTGGTCATTTCTGATTCTGCTGTCAGTCTCCAGTCACAGTATTCCAGGTCTGACTTTAGTAAATCCTGTTCTAAAATCAATTTTGAATCCATTGGTTCTAAATTTGGGTATTCAAGGAATGATTTAGGGGATCTGTGAAACTCATGAAAATATAGTTAGAACTCAGTGTGAGGAGGCATGTAAGTGCATTTTTCTAAGGGAGAAATTTCATATCTCTCATTAGATTCTCACAGGGATGCACCCTCAAAGTTAGAGCACCATCACTTAAAGGGGACATGGTGATTAAAGATTCTCCACTCACTGTGACTCATGACTCCTTCCTAGAAAGACTGGCATAAAGGAACTCACTGTCTCACAGCTTATAATTTACCACCCATAACACAATTACCAAAAAGACTTTTGAGCAGATGGTACTGACCCTAAGTATAATAGAAGGATGGACATACAGAGAGTCATGCAATCTGTGGCAGAACTTTACGGAGGATGTCAGACTTTGAATCTTTAAC